>NC_047662.1:78900297-79225297 GCF_011762505.2 Arvicanthis niloticus | reverse complement strand
GATAAAATAAATTGTCTTAATATTTCAAGATATGATTTTTAGATTTATTTGTTTGGACTTTTTTTTCTCTTCTATTAACCTTCACTCTTGCTACTTTCTTCTCATTGTATTCATAAAGTTTCTTTTTTCTGAAATCAACTGGTATGTTTTTGATAATTGATTTTCAGTTATAGTACTTGTCTATGACAAATAGAGACTCCAGTGTGAGGCCAATTTTGGAAACACAATGTGATTTCTTTGATCACATTTTTTTCAGTATTAATCAACTCAAATATTTTACAATTACTATCATGATTCCTGCTTTGAGCCACAATTATTGAACTTTTATAAAGACACGTTTTTTTCTAGTAGCTTGTAGATATTCTGAGCTGTAAATCCATTGTGTTAGTACTATGGTCTCAATAATCTTATGCCTTCATGATTTGTTAAGGTTTGCCTCATGTATGTAGGGCACTGTCTAGGTAACTGCTATGCTGTAAATAAGAATAGTAAGGCAAGTGTCAGTTTGTGTATACAATGAGATGTGACCAAGTGGAAATTAGTCCAAAGTTATTATGTTATTTATATACACTGAATAGTACTGATAATGTATGTACTTTGCATAGTCATTATTGAAAGTGTCCTCTGAAAAGTTCGTCTCACAGTGTTGGATCTGATTTTTTTCCCATTCAGTTCTACTATTTTATCTACTTGTAAAAGTGTTATTATGGGTATATGTACAAAAAAATTTTAAATTATGGTATTTCTCAGATTATCAACACTATTGTTTTCCAAATTTTTCTTGTTATACTTTTCATCTTCTTTTTATTTTATTTTTTAATGGAACTGAGTGGAGACAGTAAGAGGGCTTCAAACATGTCAGGCCTATATTCTACCTTTCAGTTATATCTTTCATTGTTTAGCATTTGAATTTTACAGATAGACTTTTTTTTAACTACTTTTTTTGTATTTTAATTTAAATTGTTAATGTGTATACTTAAAATATTATAATGTACCTTAAGTAATATTTAATCATTCTAGTGAAAATAAGCAATTTTTGACTTTGGATTTCTTTAAAGATTTCATAAATAAGTAATGCATGCTGAACATAGCTGTCTATCAATCATTCTCATCAACTTTCCCAAATATACACCCATCACATTTTCTTCTTAACTCCAGATCTTATTTATAAAAATTATTTATTTTTTAATTCACAAGTCTAATTAGGGCTTCGTAATACCATAGCGATGTGGGGTCATCCACTATCAATGGCCATACTGTTCACCTCTAGAAGCTAAACATTACCAGGCTGGATTTTTCACTGGCTTGTACTTGAGCAGATTTTATACTATATATCCATGGATGAAAGAGCCATGTCATGCCAAGAGAACAACATTTTGCAGTTCTTCTTTCTATAGACTTTGTTTTACATTCTTTCAATCCACTCTTCTCTGGTATTCCTTAGGTTCTGGAGCTCTACAGACAGATGTCCTACATTTTTTTTTTCTTTTCATTTTCTTTGCTTCATTTGCTCACTATATTATTTGTGGAATTCACTGTTACTATATTGTAATTAGTGTGGTCCTTACTACTAATTTCAATTCTTCATTATGTAAAAGTGCGTTATTCAAATAAATTTCTATTTACTTGTCAGGTTTGGGTAGATGCATATGTGTTCGTGTTATATGCACATGTGTGCATTGAGTCTGAATGTAGAGGTCAGAAGTTTTCATGAGATATGTCACAATACCCAAGATACAATTCACAGACCATGTGAAGCTCAAAAGGAAAGAAGACCAAAGTATGGGTGCTTCAGTCCTTCTTAGAAGGTGGAACAAAATACTCACTGGAGCAAATATGGAGACAAAGTATGGAGCAGAGACTGAAGGAAAGGCCATCCAGAGACTGCACCAACCCATATACAGTCATCAAACACAGACTTTATTGTAAATGCCAAGAAGAGCTTGCTGACAGGAGCCTGTTATAGCTGTCTCCTGAGAGGCTCTGCCAGAGCCTGGCAAATACAGAGGCAGATGCTTCCAACCAATCACTGGACCTAGCACAGGGTCTTTAATAGAGGAGTTAGAGAAAGAACTGAAGGGGCTTAAGAGGTTTGCAACCCCATAGCAAAAACTATAATATCAACCAACCAGATCCCCCAGAGCTCCAAGGGATTAAGTCACCATCCAAGAAGTACACATGGAAGGACCTAAGGTTCCAGCTGCACATGTAGCAGAGGATGGCCTTGTCTGGCATCAATGTGCAGAGATGCTTTTGGTCCCATGAAAGCTCAATGCCCCAGTGTAGGGGAATTCGAGGGCAGTGAGGTTGGAGTGGGTGCATGGGTAGGGGAATACCTTCGTAGAAGCGGGGGGGGGGGGGTGGATGGAATAGGAGGTTTCTTGGAGGCGTGAGTTGTGAACCAGGAAAGGTTCACAACATTTGAAATGTAAATAAGGAAACTATTCAATATAAAAGAAAAACACTATGTTCAGTTTGCATCTCAAGAGAACATGGAGGATAATAGCCAGATGTCCTACTTAAAGCTAAGCAATCAGTTATTCTCATAAGGTAGAACAGTGAACATGTTGCTGAATTAGCCATTTCCTAATATAATAGAAACCTTCTCTGATTAAAGTTGAACACTGCACAAATTTGTGGTATAAACAACATCAAAATTCTCCCCCTAGGACTTTTATAGCCTTAGTGTTTGATCGTATCTTCAGTACCAAGCGTGAGTTCCTCCAATAAAAAGAGAAGTTGGTTGCTCCAGAAATAACTTTACCACTATGGCATCAATTGGAACTATTTGTCAGACACTCAGCATTGTAAAGTAAGTCATATACTGAGTAAGTCACTTATACCTTTTGAACCTAAGCAGTCTACACAGTCTGTTCTAGCACCATAATAAATAGGTGGAAGGAAGATAGTTTCCTGGTAACATACAGACTCATTTTTTATGATGTAGAATCAAACTCTATGATATCTTCAGCAATTTAAATTTTTTGATGAAAACATTCATATTTTTCTTTATTATATATATTAAACTCTCTTTAATTCATTTGGAAGGTCATAAGCTGCTGTTTGTGAATGAATACAAAATAGGTAACTTTGAGGGGCATTAGAAATTGAATCTAGAGCTCACAGAGTCTTTTACCATTGAGCTACATCCCCAGTCCCATTTTGTTGTTATTTTTTTTTAATTGAAAAAGTTTCTTTTCTATTTATGTCTTTTCATTTGGAAAAATATCAAGTGTGTGTGAGTGTGTGTGAGTGTGTGTGAGTGTGTGTGAGTGTGTGTGAGTGTATGTGTGTGTGTGTGTGTGTGTGTGTGTGTGTGTGTATTTTCTTTCTTTTTCTTTTTTTAATTAATTAGTTATTATATTTACTTACATTTCAAATGTTATCTCCCTTCCTGGTCTGCTCTTCACAAACTCCCCATCCAATCCTCCCACTGCCTTGTCTCTAAGAGAGTGCTCGCTTACCCACACACCCAGTCCCACTTCACCCCTCTAGCATCCCTCTTTGCTGGGGCATAGTTATGTTATGATGAGCAGCCAAAAACAATGTCAAAAGTTTGTATTAATTTGGGTGACTGGGGTCCCTGAATAGCAATGCATAGGAATATATTGTGTACCCAATAATGAGATTGACCTTTAATAACTTATGTTTTCTGGAATCAGCATTGTTAACTAATATGTGATACCTCTATCCAAACACCACTTTAAAAAATTTTGGGCTTATAAGGTGTGGTATTATAAAGATTCATCATATATTCATCGTTTTGCTTACCCTTTATCTTCTCTTGATTCTGCTACCATCTTCTTCCTTGCTAAACTTTAACTCTTGGGATTATTTTCCAGTCTTTCATATCAAATGCTATAATAACTCAAATGTGCATATGATATATATTAACTTACATATATAATATGGATTAACGTTAATTGGGAGATTATATATTTTGAAGGAGCTCCATCACATTCACTTCACTTTGGTTAAGCCTTCCCCAGGTCCTTCATTTCTGCTTCTTCATGACTCCACTACCTTCTTGAGCTATGATCTCAGCATTTCCTACTGAATCCATTTTCTCTTTAATTAGTCACAAACACATTTCAGGAGAATTCTTTGGTTTATGTGTAATTTCACTATTTATTAAAGACAAATTTGCATATTAATTTCATGCATGTGCTTATTTGTTGTTATATAAGGAATTAAATCTTAACAGAATCTTTGACATTATACAACCCAGAGCATTTTTAATGTTTTTACAGAGTTGATCAATATTTTGATTGTATAAATTTAATGCTGAGAATGGCACTTTGCATAAATACACACTATAAACTGTTTAAAGACATTGAAGAAATTATTGGAAATTATGTCATAATCCCATGTTAAAATTTATTTAACATTTTCTGTAATGAAATTCAAATGATAACACAAGCCAAATATATGCAAACTTTCCACTCTTGTTTTTTTCTTTTCACTCTCAATGTTTACCGTTTGCTCTTGTCTGCTATTTTCCTGCCTATTCACATGCTATCCACACTTATTCATGCAGATACTCCCCTCAGTAAATTTCTGTAACATAAACCCAGAATGGCCACTTAGGCTACTGAAAGTAAGGTGAAAGAGGACAAATTACCTAATAAGTTTTTTTCTGTTTTCCTTTGACTTGATTTGTGTGTGTACTATTTGTAATGGTCTTCCTAAGTATGAAACAGAAAAACAGTCTTTATCAGACAGAAATATTTTTCTTCATAAAATATTTTCTTTACCTTATATTTTATTTTTGTTTGGTAGCAATGTATTTGTTCAGTTTTTCTTTTTCAGAAACTATCCTTATATCATTATATTCTCCAGCATTTTGAATATTCCATTCATTGTCTTCTGCCTTTCAAAGCTTTTACATAATTCAACCATCAATTACATCAATTTGTCCCTGTATGTAATGTATTGCTTTTATTGTACTTCTTAAAATATTTTTCAATTTCATATACAAAAGCATTGATGTGCATGCACACACACACACACAAACACAGAGACACATAAACATGCACGCATATACATACACATAAAACATACACAGAATTTTCCTACAATATTTTGTTTGTGTATAATTATTTATTTTTGCATATTTTCAACTTATTAAGTTTCTATAAATATAGTGTTTACAAAAAATTTAAGAAATTCACTGTTCTATCCTATGTTCTCATATTGGGAATTGGAGACCTACCCAATAGTGACTGTAGATCTATGCTTTTTCATAGCTTTCTTCAAACTTTTTCTCCCTGATAATTTACATCGAAAAATTTCAGTTAATCAGCATTTGAGTTCATGATTTTTTCTTTTCATCTGCCATGTTAAATCTGTTGTTTATTTTACCCATTGAGTGTTTAATTTTACCTTTTGATACTTTACTTAATTAAAATTTTTCATAGATTTTTGTTTCTGTTGAAAATGTTGTATATATGAGTTTAATAATATTATCAGTGTAAACTGGTATTCCTTATCAACTTGAATAGATTTGGAAACACATATGTGACATAACCTTTGGGTATAGCTATGGATGTTGTTTTCAGAGAGGTTTAAATGAACAGGATATCCTGACCAGGGACCATTATCTATGAGACTGAATAAAAATAAGAACCACAGCATTAGTATGCCTTTCTTGCTGACTCCTGTTCTCTCCAGATAGAAGGAGGCTCAGCTGCATACTTCAGCAACCATAAACTCTCTCAAGCCTTCCCAACCTGTATGGCTGGTACCTTCTAAACTCAGGGCCAAGATAAATTCTCCTTCCCTCAGGTTGATTTTTCTTAGCTATTTATTCACAATAGAAGTATCTAATGCATCAGATATTTTTAGTGATTGAATTTAGTTTTCTTTAAATGTTTGAAACAACTGCTTCGATGTCTATGTCTATAAGACTCAGCACATGAACACTTCATGTCAATTTTTAATACTAGGACTTGTTTGTCCTTTATATTTCAATTAAGTCATTTTGCAGAGCCTTTGTACGTTTCAAACTTTATTTAAAATTAAACTATGGCCTGTTATTGATTCTGGAAACTCCCCTCTCTTTCTAAGTACAGTCAATATTATGCTTTCATGGATATTTAGCATGGCTATTATGTTATTCTGTAGTGTATGCAAGGGGATATCCATGTCTCTCTTTTTATTTGTAATGTAGTGGTCAGCCAAAGTTTCAGCTACAGAATATGTTGGGTGTTCTTAGTTTTCAACTTAAAAAAAAGTCTAGAATTAACTAAAACCCAAGCAGCTGGTTACACCTGTAAGAAATTTTTTTCTTAATTAAATTATACAAAAAGGGAAGACCTAATTTTGATCCAGATCTTTTGAGGTGGCAAGATACACTTTTAATCTAAAAACTGTGATCTAACTTTAATCTGGGCTACACGTTTGCTGGCAACCTATAGAAAGAACATGGAAAAAGGAAGCTAACTTTTTGCCTGTTTGCCCTTGTTCTCACTGGAAAGTCTATTCCTACATTGGCATCAGAGCCTACTTCTTTTAGATTCCGGAATATAATAAAAGTCAGCCGATATGAGGCTAAACTGCCTTATGGACTAACAACTGTATTCTTGGAACTTCTCTTTGTAGATAGCCATTTTTGGACAAGCTGGACTATAGCCTGAAACCCACTATAATAAATCTGCATCTTAGAAATTTAAATTAGATAGATGGATAGATAGATAGATAGATAGATAGATAGACAGACAGACAGATGGATGGATGGATGGATAGATTCCATCAGCTCTGCCTCTCTAGAGAATCCTGACTACAGAGGACTCTATAGTCAATAGTTCATAGAGATATTGGAAAGCTGATTCCCTGTGATATCCAGGGTCCCAAAATTTTTTCCTTGATTTATCAGTTTCTCTTATTGCTGTCCTCTAGTGCTGGAAGTTAAGAGAGCTTCCACTGTCTAATCTTGAACCTCCTTGTACTTGACAACCAATTTCCACAAAAGAGAGTCAATTATCAAATCTCATTATGTAGATTTCTGTTATGCAGAGAAACACATTTTTAGGTTTAGTTTTTAATCTTTTAGTTTTAATCATTTGAACTTTTTGGAGTCTTCTTTGTTTGTAATTCAGTAACCGGGTAACAATGAGAGTATTATTGTTACAGAAATTAGGCATATCAATTAATCAATGGATTTCTTATTTTGAAAAATTTCCTCTTAATTTTTGGTGTTTTTTTATACTTGAAAACTTGTCATAATGAAACTAGAACCAATAAGATTATAGTTTTATAGAATACAACCTGTAAAGTTAGGCAAGACCAAAAGGATACTGTGCTCTTTCTATGATATTAGCAATCTCTGAAGCATAAATTCTTTTCCACATTCCACTTGTTGGTACTTATAACTTTGTAGTGTTTCTAAATGGTTGTTTCTTTTTAATAACATGAACCTCTTCTTTACAGTGTTATCTACAAAAGGAATCACTGGTTCTCTTCTAAAAGTCATTACTGGAAGTCCCAGCCCAGGTTGAATACCATTTTTCTTTGTGTTATTTTCCATTCATATGTAGAGATAAAATTATATGCTATATTTTTCACATGTTTAAAATAAGTTCAGTAATTCTTCTAAATTAGTAAAAATAAATTTAAAGGTATCCTTTCTTCCTTTTATGCTTAAGAACTATATATACATACATAATATCTAGTTTCCTTAAAAATTTTAAGCCCTCTCCATTAGGTACTCTAGATGCTGCATGTGTGTGTATTCTATAGAATGTTTTTGAAACATATCTTTAAACAGTGTTTACTAGTGCATATTAGAGTTTCAATGTATCAATTTTGATAACAGTCACAGATTTCTAAAATATTTTTCTTAGGTATCTTCAAGTTTATCAGCACAATAGCGCCCAATATACAGTATTACAATTCCTTAATATCTTTCTGTTTCTTGTTGTGGGTTATGTAAGTTTTCTCTTATCATTCTTAACCTTTTTCAGTTTGGATAGTCATATGTCAGCCCTGTTGTTTAGACTGTTGGACACCTTAGAGGCAAGATCTCTGTTTTGGTTTTCTTTTCTTTTTTCTTTTTTTAAAGATATATTTATTTATTTTATATATGTGAGTACACTGCCACTGTCTTCAGACACACCAGAAGAGGGCATCTAATCACATTACAGATAGTTGTGAGCCACAATGTGGTTGCTGGGAATTGAATTTGGGTCCTCTGGAAGAGCAGTTAGTACTTTTAACTGCTGTGCCATCTCTCCAGCCCCTCTGTTTTGCTTTTCTCTGAAGCCCCTCTTACTATGGTTTCTATGCAGTGTGTGTTTAGTAAACTAACTAAATTCAACTGAATTGCTAAGGCTGAGTGAAGCTGACACAAATGGATTAATCATAGAACACTATTGGTAAATAGGACAACCTGTTTTTATTTGCAAATAACAAATTTTCCCTTTACGGCAAATTTGAACAGGGGCTTCTTCTCTAAAAACCATACAGTGCTGCCAGAATTGGTTGAATCTAAAATACCCTCTCATATTTTACATACATATAAATTCAAGAGACATCAATACATGTTCTAAAGCCATTTTAAGATATAAACATATTAATATCTTTTAATTAATAGTCTGCTTTGTGAAAATCACTTCTGGTTATTAAGGATACCTAAAATTAGTATTCCCTGTTCTTGGTATGTGTCATCCCAGAAATATATCAATCTGTGCTGAATATGACTAATTTATAAACTTTGAATCTCTTTAGGGAATTGTTCTGTTACACTTGCCTAATGTGGTTTGATTTACTAAATGTCGAATCCAATATGGAAGACAAACAATGCCTGTATACATTCCATTAAAGGAATTTGTCCCAACTGGGAGAAATAAAAAAGTAGGCAATTTCCCCCCTCTGGTCAAATCTATTTAATCTGTTTAGGCCCACCAAAATAAGACATTGAAGAAAGGACTAAGTTAAAACTCAGAGAAGCTGAGATTACAGGCCAAATTCTTTCACTAACTTGTAAGTATCAATTTTTTTTCCTAATGATTACATATTCCTCATCCTTAAATAAAAACTTAAAAGTAGAAAAGAGAGTTTACTCTTACTTGATAGGAAAGTACTTGAAGGAGTTCTTTTCAGTGGGAAAGACTAGGAAGAATCCAGAGCTGTACCATCACACAACCCTGGAAAATAAAAAAATAAATGGTGCATTGGGTCTCATAACTTTCTATCAGATACTGTGTGACTAATACATATAAGAAAAGTCCGCTTTGATCTAATAATAGTAAGGAAGCATGCTCAGGAAAGGCCTGATGCCTCCAGAGAAGAGACACCTGCACCAGTCTTTCTAATGAGTTGTTAAAAAGAGATGGTCAAAGAGCACAAGTCTTTTGAACTTGAACAGATCCCAAATGGCAATGTGTGTGTGGTGTGTGTGTGTGTGGTGTGTGTGTGTGTGTGTGTGTGTGTGTGTGTGTGTGTGTGTGTAGAGAGAGAGACACAAAGACACAGAGACACAGAGAGATAGAGACAGAGGAGAGAGAGAGAGAGAGAGCATGGTGGTTTTGTGGATTAGTGGAGTAAGCCTGATTCTTGGAGCTTTGTATGGTGGAGAATTGGGAGTTATTGAGAGAAATATAAGTTTACTTTGCATTATATAAAGGATTATCAGATAAGTTCTACAGCACAGGCTCAGACACTACATATCAATAAAAATTTCTAAAAAGGTATTGGCACGTAGTATAGTTTTACCCATATTTGTTAGTAGCTGGGATTACAAAGAAGGAGTTCTCTATCATGGATATAGGTATACAGAGAGCTGGTGAGTGGCAGCAGGGTACTGGTACCCACAACACCTTCGTTGTTCCTTCAAGTAGTCACTAGTAAAAAAAGTGTGAAGAATAAAAGCTTAGCCTCTTCCTTTTCATCCTTAATGCTATTTGTTCTTCCTTTCTGTCTTTTTTTTCCCTAGAAATATCATCTGATATTGCAAAGTGACAGTGGGCAAAAAAGCATCTCATTCTCATAGTTGGGTTATAGAAAAATTGGTTATGTTTACCCAGTAAGGACAAATAATTCAAATGATAAACAAAACAGGATTGAGAGATGCCACAGGAAGCTATGGGCCAGAAGCCACATTCATAACCAGCTTCAGAGACAATAACAACTTTTTACAGTTTGACAACTTTGAACCCAAAGAAATAATATTGAGATACCTATCCACAAGGAGTATGAGAATCCCAAGGGTGGGAGGAGTCTGCTGTGGTATATTAATGTACTCCCACTCCTTATGCTCTTCATCCAGCCTCTCATCAATGCCCATTAGGATGTGTGTTAATTCTGTCTGCCTCTCCTCATACTCACTATTGTAGGTATGTCTACCATGTCCTTTTCTTTTAATCCAAAAAATTCCTCAATAACCCTTTTTCTCTGCTATTTCTTCCTTTCTTTTTAGTATTGGTTGCTACCAAATCCATCTTTCTAAATGTAAATCTGGTTGTATTACACTCCCATTTAAAACAAAAGCATTCTTTTACAGTCATTTTAGTTTCTGTATCTGACATAATGGAAGTCAGCCTGCTCCTGTGTTATGTCTTCAACTTTTCTCAGTGTTGCCCAAGTAAACACATAAATTTCTGTGATTTGGTTGATGTAACATTTGCAATTCAATAGGTTGCTTTTGATGATCAGACACTCATAGTTTCTCTTTCTGACAAGTTTTTACTAGATTGCTTTTTCTTACTTTCATTTACCTATCAAGACACCACTAAACATTTCTTGTCTAGGAGGTCTGCTTTAAGCTTCACTTCAACTACACTGAGTAATGAACTAAGTGTTCCCTTTTATCATCTACATGTCTTTTGAAGGTCTTTATCATTTCACCAATAAAAATTGTAGTGTCTTACAGTTATTAGTTAGTGTGATTATCTTACATTATTGGGAGGATCATGGAGAAAATGAAAAATGTCTACATTAATCATTTATCCACACATCCTGCTATAAGCTCTAACTTGAAAAAGTCGTCGTACACAGAAAAGAGTAATTAGCAATAAAGCTTAAGTATTTGCCTAGCATATATGAGGCACTGGGTTCTAGTCCCAGCAATTCCAAAATTAAATCAATGACAGGGTAGCAAAACTTAGTGTAGCCTTTTTCTTTTATATCAAAGTTGTTAATCATGTAAGGTATGCTATCTGCTAATTCACCAGTAGCAGAGACAAATTACCATTCTGAAATCATAGACTCAGCTAAAGACAAGAGATGGAGAGAACAATTAGAAGATGGATTGAAGAGTCATATGTATGCCATATAAAACATTCAGTTTAATTCAAGAAGTATTGATTAAATACCTGCTGTGTATCTAATCTTGTACTATGCAATTAACCAAGTGTTTACTTTAATAGAGATGCTTTACTTTATTCAAGGTCAATTTCTCCAGTCAGTAAATGCACGTACATTAGTCTTTTGTTAAGTATGCTTTTATACCACATACATAAAGATCATATGAAGAAATTCATGCTACACTGAGATCAGAGCCCTATACTGAGAACATAATGCTAACAGAAACTTGGCTTTGGCTCCTGCTAGACACCAATGTTTATTCTGTTTCATTATGGTAAGAGCTGGGTACAGACCCTCTCTTTATAGCTTTGCTTTTCCACCTAGAGACTGAATGAAATCACCCAAATGTGTTCATCTCTATGTTTAACCAAAAAGTCTTACTTTCTCAAAATTAACTGAAAAGATACTTGTTATTTGGTTGGTTGGCTGGTTCGGTTTCATGTTTTACCTGAACTAAACTTTTTTTTTTTTTTTTTACTAGTTTTATGCCTGTAAACAAAAACAGCAGTCTTTGTTATATTTAGAGTTCTCTTTTCAAGTTAATTATTTAGGTTCTTTTTCTTTGAAGGGAAGTGCTCTGTATAGGATGATGAATAAGCTCTGAAAATACCCTGATTTTGTGAGCAAGATCATTCTGATTCTGTTTTCTTTGACAAGGAGTAAAGAGGTTAAAATTTAATACAATTTAACTTCAAATTGAATTCATGTAATGCATCTAGAGTAGTTTGAGCAGATAGTGAGAACTTTTTATATGTTATCCCCAAGCATATCTTTAACAAACCAAGATGCTGATATTTAAGAAAATAAAAACCAAGAACAGTGGGATTATGGCAGTTCCATGGTTAGAAAGCAGCATTATCACAGTATTGTAAACAATGCTAAAAAACAATAGAACAACTGATATGAAAAGTTGCAGGCTAGGTATGGTGACACACTCATTATCCCCGGCACTCAAGAAATAGGGGCAAGGTTAGTCTCTGTAAGTTCAACACCAATAGAGTTTACATAGCAAATTCAAAGCCAGATAAGATTAAATAGTAAGACTTTGTCTCAAAATGATTATAGATACATGCCTGTTGCCTACAGAATTCAGAAGAGGGTTTCACACTTAAAAATACAGTTAATCGTATTTGTTAGGCCCTTTGTGGGTATTGGAAATTGAAACCAACAAATATTCACTATTGAGCCATCTCTTCAATGCCTCCTGAGTCACTTCAATAAGAAGATTTCAAGAAGCTTAGAGATGAGATTGAATCAAGTTAAAGCTGCCTGTTGAAATACTTGTTTATCTTGTAGTAAATCATATCTTCCAATTTCTGCATATATCTGGGGATATTAATTTCAAATAGAACTCAACAGGATTCATGTTTGTTTGCTTGTTCAAAGAGTCCTTCTAAAATCCTTCTGTCTTTACATGTGCTCCTGAAACTTCACAGGAAACCTTGAAGTGCCCACTGAACCTCTACTCGACATGTATCCCAGAAGATGCCCAAGGAAGTCTCCTTCCTTAATGGTCTACTACAAATGTTTGGAGATTTGTACCATTTCCTTATTGGCTGTGCTGAAAGGTGCATCTTTAAGCTGTCTTTGAAGCAGTCCATTGGTACAGTGATTAAAACAGCCAGTGTCAGAAAAACCCAGTGCAATTTTCCCAAAGTCACAATTTCTAAGGTACCCAAACACAGTGGAGCTCTTTGCCCAGAATATTTGGCCTTGATCACTTGTTTTCATTTAGACAATCTGAGAGATATTCTCAGCAACCTCAGCTAAGGAAAGGAAACTACACACACTTTCTGACACTAAGCAAATATGGTGACAAATTGGTCTATGCTGTATAGAAGCATGGGAACAGGAATTGAACAAATCAATTCTAGGTATCTTTGACCCCTGCTACAGAAACAGAAAAGTACTGTTTTCTTTCTTTCTTTCTCTCTCTCTTTCTTTCTTTCTTTCTTTCTTTCTTTCTTTCTTTCTTTCTTTCTTTCTTTTTTCTTCCTTCCTTTCTTTTTTTTTCTTTCATTTGTGCAGTCTCCTTCACTTTATCTATTCTCATATGTTCTTTGGGAAGTCCTGGATTGTGAAAAAATTGCCGAAGTAAGCTGTATTTTTAAAGCATTCCTTGAAGATGCTGTGAATGCTGTGAATGCAAATTTATTTTTTACTCCGTAAGTTTGGCTCTGCCCCTAGCCTTGCTGTCCAGCCTCTTAGTGATACAATCACTGTACAAATGATTCTGCATTTAAATATTAGACATATTTATGCTGCTATTTTTCATTTCTCATATCAGTAAATCCTGATAATTCTTTCTGAGAAACAATTGTGCATTCTTTCAATTGACTCATGAAAAGGTTTATGAAAGATGATTCTTACATCAGAGCTTGTGTAAATTTTATTATTGCAATCACATTTCTTTCTTTGCATGGCATAGCTGTAGTTTTGCACTCTGTTTTAGTGAATGTAAAGCAAGACTACACAGCTTATCTCTCATTGACTGAGGATTTTACACTGCTGTTCTTTCTTTCTTTTACTATCTACTTCTTCAGAAGGGTGTCATATACCATATCCTTCTAAACAAACTTACATATTGGAGATGGAGAGAGCATTTATTTTGTTTTGTGTTTTGTGCTATTGATTGAAATGGGATCAAGGTCTCTGGGAGACAATTCTATGCACCAAATTGCAAAGTGAATTTTTAAGTTATAAACAGATCAAGAGACACAGAAGGAGAAACCAGGAAAATAGACTAGCTAAAGCTCTTCGTCATGAGTTGTGCCTGCTCCTGTGCAGACAAGCTATTGAGACTTACATCTTGCTACACTACAGTGGATTTCTTATTAATTTGCCCCCTGCACAATACTGTGAGCTACTAAAGAAAAAGGGCTCTGACTTTTGTATCCATATACCCCCACAGTGAGGACTGACATGAGATCTCTTGTTTCTTAGCATGCTAAATAAATTTCTTAAATCTGCACTATGACAATTTCCTACAGGCATATTATGCACTCTAATTATTTTTCACCCCAGTTCTTTCTTAATGCCTTCATATAACTGCTGGCCCCCTTTTTCCTCCCCCAAATTCCTTTTTCATGTTCATCCCTTTCTGTTTTGTGAGTTTAACCAGGACTGTCTATGTGACCATGGGCTTTGAGGTATCCATTAGAACTTGGTGAGTTCACTAGTGAGTACCCAACTGAGGACAATGTTTCACTCTCTAACAGAATCTTTCCACAAATACAGGTTTCTCCAAAATGTGATTTATAAGTGGCATTCATGCATTAGCTGGATAGATGTGAGTGTTGCCAATTATTTAGGGTCACAATGTTGAAAAGGTTGGAAACCTACTGGTATTACCTCCATTTCATTTCAAACATTGTCTCTCTTGTTTCTGGTTTCCTTTGTTCATCTTGCAAACTTTATTAGAGTCAAACAAACAGATAATAAAAGATTAGTTCTCAGACTAAATGAGATATTTATAATACATCTATGTCCTCCAACGTTTTGGATTATCATCGCATAGAAGACAGGATAAATGTAAAAGCCAAAGGAAATAGACAACTCCAGAAAGAGATTATTTGCTATACACAACATCATTTCTGCACACATGAATTTCTAGCAGCTATGACTGATGCACAAGACCTGCACAAGATCAAGCAAACTAAAACTTGTCATGCATAAGTGTACATAGAATCTCAACCCTATTTGAGGAGCTATGAGAAATTGATTGATCCTGGGGGAAGAAGAGTTGGTTTTCTTCAGGGATGAAGACTCTGAGAGACAGTAGTACATGATACACACTCAGACAAATTTATAAGACTCAGTGGGTTAAAAAGTAAAACATAAAAAATTAGGAAGCAGAATTGATGGGACACATAAGGGAGCCATCAAAGAGAAGGAATTTGGAGGTAGAATTGATCAAAACACATTGTATACACATATAAAATTCACCAATAATAAAAAATTAAAGCAATATTTGGACTTAATTCTCTGAATGAGTAATGGAAGGAGGAAACACTATGTACAGACTGGTGAGCCAGGACACGTCATTGAAGGGCATGCCTTAGAAAATGTTTCCCTCTAAAAGTGAACCCACAGGAAGAGGCAAAAACTCCTAGAGAAATGTGAGAGCACCTGTGATGGGTATTGAGGAAGTGCTATCCTTAGATGCCTATAGCACCCTTCAACAGTTATGACAAATAAAAAGAATTTTTATGTGTATCCATATGTACTTCTAAGGGGAATGTTGTTCATGAGTTGGGAACACTTTTTTAAACCAACAAATGTGAATATTTGATAATTATGAATAATATCTTCAATAATTAGTAAGTCTCTTCAGCTGTTATCACCTGAAATGTTAACACTTATCATTTTATGTTTGCTGCAATTTTTTATAATTTACATTATTATCATTGTGTAGTCACACTGTTGTATAGCATTTCTCTAATGGTATGAGCATTGAAAGTTAGACTGCAGTAGCTATGTGCTTCACGATTGTCTCCCTGATTTTGCCTCTATAGGTGTCACTTAAAACAGTTGTGTCTTTTTCACATACCAGCTTAAAACATGTGATCTGAAAAAATATACCTATTTCAGAGGTAGGGGGAGAGTCCAAGGTAAATAGCAATGTTCTCCATAAACATTAGAATGATTACCGATTCCTCAACTTCTTTTTACCTTGAGATAAGTCTCTGTGTTGGGTATTTTATATTCTCTTATTTAATCAAAAATTATACCTGTAATAAGTGTTTTTATGTATTCACTGTCAAGAGAAGGGATTGAAGCATACACATACATTAATTTTACTCAAAACTGAATAAAATTAATACTTTCAAGTAGATATAGTATGGTAAATCATGGATGTAAGAAAAGCACAGTTTGAATAAAACATCTTTCCATTCTAAATTAAATTGCCTTTAATATCAATGTCTGCAAATATCTTGCCACAATACTATCTCCCAATACCATTTCTTCTTTTATAAAACCACTTCTGGAGCTCTAGTCTTCTAGGTTTCTATTAACATGAAAACATAGTTACTGGGTGCCAGAAGCAGGAGGAGGGTGGTGGAACTCTGTAAAAAAAAAGAAAGTTCAGAAGTGTGACAAAAGGCCACATCTAGCTTATAGACTCAGCTCTACAAGCTGCCTTCTGACTCATGATGTCTCTTGTTCTCTTGGGTCTCTTTCTTCAGCCACAGCTGCAAACAAGACAGCATTTGCCATCAGAGGGGTCATTTCAAAATTGCAAAGGACAACCCCACAGAGGAAATGATAACAGATACACACATGGCCTATATAGTCATCATGCAGACTTGGAATACATTCAAAATTCATTTTCCGGTTCTGTAGCCATCCTGCAACATCTGCATTTACCCAGAAGATCCACTAACTGCTTCTCTGCTTGAGGCTTTTTTCATTTCTCCAATTCATTTTACTTAATAGGATTATTTTTCAGATATTTAATATTGTACTTCTCTGATACCAAAGATAAAATATGCAAACCCATAAAGGACTGTGATAAAAAAGCAACCAAGACATGACTTCTCAATTGATTTTCTACATAACCTATCACAGCATCTTACCACATTCATGATTTGATCTCATTTTAGATGTCATTGTTCCCATTGTTGTCCATCAGATCCTACTGCAATGGGCTTCTTATCCTACACACTGACGTTCTGCCCAATGACATCTTGCTAGCTTATGCTAATATTTTAGCTAAGAATATTATATTCCTATTCTATACCCAGATTGTTCCATTTAATAATCTCGTCTCCTCTCATTGTTACTTAAAGAAGGTAAGTTGATTCTATTCATCTTTTGGTATCTATGAGCATTTCATGTACACGATACATACATAGACAGATAAAACTGCCATACATATGAAGTAGAAATGAATAAATGTATTTTTTAAGTGACATAATTTCATATAGTCTAAACTGTCTTTGAACTCACAAACCTCTGGACTCAGCTTTCTGAATTATGGAACAACAAGTATGTTCTTTCATACCAATTACAATAAAATACCTTAATTCTGTGGTTTCCTTGTGGGGTTCCTACCACAGAATCAACAAACCTTGACTCATAGGGTTCACTGAGACTGAAATGACAATAAGAGAGCCAAAATGGAACTAACCTAGGCCCTCTGTGAATGTTTTTGCCTGCACTGGGGACTCTTGTCCCTCCTACAGAGTTGTCTCTTCCAGCCTTAATATAGGGGAAGTTCCTAGCTTTGTTTCAAGTTGATAATATGCCATGTATGGTTGATATACCTGGGAAGCCTGCCCTTTTCTAAAGAAAAGGGAGGGGCATCTGTGGTAATATAAGAGACAATAAATTAATGACAAAGATAGTTTGGAGGCAGACTGCCTGCAAACTTTCGCACTCTCTTGCTCTCTCTGTTAACCCCGACCCAATTGTCAGGGTTATCTGTAGTGCTGCATACAGAATATAGTTCAAGTCTGCTCTTTTCTTTGGCTCCACCTCTTCTGAATCACATAAACCAGTCCTCACTGGTTTTCCCTAGTGTCTCAATTAACCAACTCTTCATTTAATTGATTCTTTGTATTATTCTCATTGTTTCAATTTATTGATTTCAGTCCTTTGTATGATTATTTCCTGCCATCTAATCAATCCTCTTGGATGTGCTTACGTCGTCGTTTTGTTTTAGAGCTTTCAAGTGTACTGCTATGTTCCCAGTATGTGATCGCTCCAATTTTTTAACATAAGCTTTTTGTTGTTTCTTTTGTTGTAGATATCCTGCTTTAATTAATGGTGGGTCTGATGGTATGCAGGGTGTTACTTCAATTTTCTAGTATCTGCTGAGACTTCCTCTCTGTCTGAGTATGTGGTAAATTTTGAAGAAAGTTACATGAGGTGCTAAGTAGAAGTAAACTCTTTGTGTTTGGGTAAAATGTTCTGTAAGTATCTGTTAGGTCCATTTGGTTTATAATGTATGTTTGTTCCAGTATTTCTTTGTTTATTTTTTGTCTGGGTGACCTGTCCATTCATGAAAGTAAGGTATCTAAGTCTCTCACCGTTGATGTGTGAGGGGGACTGTGTGGTTTAAGCTGCAGTAGTGGTGGGTTTTTTTTTAATTGAGTTCCCTTGTGTTTAGGACTTAGATTTTTTTTTCCTCTTTACTTTTTATTAGATATTTTCTTTATTTACATTTCAAATGTTATCTCCTTCCCCCCACCCCCCTCTCCCATTTCCTTCTCCCTTCCCTGCTTCTATGAGGGTCTTCCCCCACCCACCCACCCACCCACTCCAGTCTCTTAGCCCTGGCATTCCCTTACACTGAGACATCTAGCCTTCACAGGATCAATGGCCTCTCCTCTCATTGATACCTGACAAGGCCATTCTTTGCTACACATGTGGCTGGAACCATGAGTCCCTCCATTTGTATTCTCTGGATTTTTTAGTGTGTTGCTTCTCTTTCTTGTTGGTTAGGTTGCTTTTTCATAGGTAGTACTTGCTTGTGTTAGAGTCTAGGGGAAGGGGAGGCCAGGAGAGCCTGGTTAATGGATCTACAGGAGGCATCCAGAATTGGAATATAGCCTGTATTGTTCGACAAACTAGGGATGATATTGAAATCAACAAGATAGAAAAAAACTTAAACAAATTAAATGATGATAACGACAACGATGATGATGATAAGAGTATATATAAATTAACAAAAATGAAAATGAAAGGGGACAGTAACAACAGACATCAAGAAAATCCATAGAATCATAAGGACATTCTTTAAAAACCTGTACTTCAGAAAACTGAAAAATCTAAATGAAATTGATAATTTTTTTTCAATAAGTACCAATTAACAAAATTAAATCAAGATCAGATAAACAATTTGAATAGACCTGTAATCCATAGTAAAATAGAAGCAATTATTAAAAGGCTCCCTACAAGCTCTCAAAGACTGAGACCATAACCAAAGAACACACAAGGGCTTGAACAAGGCCCCCGACACATATGCAGCAAACATGTAGCTCAATCTCCAGAAATTAGAGCAGAGATTCTTCCTAAAGCAGTAGCCTGACTGTGGTATCTGTTACTCAACAGGAATGCCTTTTCTAGCCTCAGTGAGAGAGATGAACCTACCCTGGCAAAGACTTGATGAATCAGGGTCAAGAAATACCCAGTTGGAGCCCCCACTTTCTAAGAGGAGAAAGGGAGTACAGAGAGGGAGAGGATCTCTCTGAGGGAGGAACTGGGTGGAAGTACCATTTGATATGAATAAGTTAATTAATTTAAAGGGGGGGGCTCCAAAAACCTCCCCCTACAAAAAAAGTCCAGGGCCAGACAGTATTAGTACAGATTTTGTCAGCCTTTCAAGAAAAATTAATATCCATACTTTTCAAATTATTCCACAAAGTAAGAACAGAAGGAACATTGTCAATTAATTTTATGAGGGCACAATTATCCTGATACCAAAACCGTATTAATACTTAACAAAATAGAGAATTACATACCATTTTATCTTATGTACACAGAGGCAAAATACTCAATAAAATACTTGCACACTGAATGCAAATGTGCATGAAAATAATCACCCACTATGATCAGGCAGACTTCATCCTAGAGATGCATGGATGGTTCAGTATGTGAAAATCTATAAATCTAATAATTCTACATAAAAATAAACTGAAAGAAAAAAGTACACACAGACATCTCATTACATGTTAGAAAAAACTTTAACAAAATCCAACACCCTGTCATGATAAACATCCTGGAGTGATTACGGATAGAGGAGACATACCTAAACATAAAAAAAAAAGGCAACTTACAGTAATCCTGTAGCCAACATTCAATTAAATGGAAATAAACTCAAACCAATTTTGCTAAATGAAAAAATATAACGAAGTTGTCTATTCCCTATATACATATTCAATGTATTATTTGATATTTTGGGCTATAGCAATAAAACAAGGAGATCAAGAGGATATAAATTATAAAGGAATTCAAAATAGTATTATTTATAAAAGATGTAATATTACTCATAAAGGACCACAAAAAATCCACAAGCAAACTCCTATAGTTGAAAAACACTTTGAGCCCAGTGGCTGGGTACAAACTTAACTCAAAATAAAAATACAGTAGCCCTCCTTTATACACCTGACAAATGTATGGAGAGAAAAATCAGGGTAGCAGCACCATTCACAATAGCTTCAAATAAAATAAAATATATTGGAGTAATCCTAACAAAGCAGGTTAAAATATTGTTTGATAAAATCTTCAAGTCTTTCAAAAAGGAAATTGAAGAAAATATCAAGAAATTAAAACATCTCCTATTCTCATGGCTTTGTATCATAAACGTGGCAAAAAGTGGCCATCCTACCAAAAGCAATACATAAATTGAACACAATCCCCATCAAAATTCCACCAACTGACCTTGAAAGGAAAATCTCAACTTTATATGGAAAAGAAAAAAAAAAAGTACAGCTAAAGTAATGCTGTTCAGTTCTATATGAATAGAATGAATAGAATCAAATTGAAGATCCAGACATACATAAATGTACACATCTACAGTCAGCAGATCGTTTTATGTACCCAGAAATACACACTGAGAAAAACTTCAACAATTGATGTTGATGAAATGGATGTCTAACTGTAGAAGAATGCAAGTAGATCCATATGTATTACTCTGAACAAATCTCAGATCCTAGTAAATCAAAGACCACAACATAAAATCAGATACACTGTAGCTGACAGAAGAGAAACATGGTGAATATATTTGAACCCATTGGCACAGGAGAAAAATTTTCTAAACAGAGCTCCCATAGTATAGACACTAAGATCAATGATTAATAAATGTCACTTCATAATACTGACAGGCAAAGAAGACCATTAATCAAACAGATACCTATAGAATAGGGAAACATTTTTATACACTCAACAAGAGGACTAATATAAAAATATATATAAAAAGAATACAAGAAACTATATATTGTAAATCCAAATAATCTAAATTTTTAAAAGGAGTACATATCTAAACAAAAAATTCTCAACAGAGGAATGTCAAATGAACAAGGGGCACTTAAAGAAATGTTCAACATCCTTATTGGTCAAGAAAGTGAAAATCAAAACAACATTGAGAGTTCATCTCTTATCTGACAAAATGGTTGAGATCAATAGCTCATGTGATAGCTCATGCTGGTCTGGATGGAGATCAAGGGAAACACTTTTCTAACACCAGTGGGAGGGCAAACTTGTACTCTAAAAGTACCTTTTATTTGCCAGATGTCATTGTTATCTTGGAGGCTTACTGCTGAAAGGGCTCCCAGTTTCTAGTTCTTTCAGAACTCTGGTAGGCTGGTTCAACTCAGTTTTTCTGGCTCAAATTCCTCTCCAAGCTGATTGAGTCATTCTGGTTTCTTTCAGCTTCTTACTGAATTGCTTTGCCTGATCTCAAACCAACTCTGAAAATTCGATCTACTCTTCTGGCTGCTTTTTATGCTCTGGATCCAACTGCCAGTGCTGACATGCACTGAACTATATAAATTTGCAACCAAACTCAATTCCACAGCACATCATCACTGCAGTGACTCCCAACTTACTTAGTCTCTCTCCCTACACTGCTCTAAATAGCCTCCCTTTCCTGTCTGTTCTTGTGAGAATTGGACATGTCCTACCTCTGACTTATTATTTCAAATCTTTCTTATTTGTTACTTTGTCTGCCCCTCAATTAGATATCATTAAAAATGTATACTAAGGGCATGTCTGTATTTCAGCCAGAAGGATTAAGGGTGTGTGGCATGTCTGCATTCCAGCATTATCACACAGAACTAGAAGGGCTTTGGATGTATTCAGAGAGCAGCCACTTGGCTGGATTAAATTTCCTCAACATTACAAAGTCACTTCGGAATCATTATGATGTTTTCTCCAAATATTGGGAATTTTTCTACCTCAAGATCTCCTTTGGGCATATACTGAAAGGAATTTCTTTCCTACTACAGGGTCACTTAACTATGTTCATAGTGACTCTATTCATATTAGACAGAAACTGAGAAATTGCAGGCAAATTTCATGTGACTAGAAAAAAAAAATCTCAAGTGATTTAATCCAGATCCAGAAAGACAAATATGCTCTATATTTACTTATAAGTGGATATTAGCTTTTAAGAAAATGATATGAATTTATAGTCTACAGACCTAAAAAGCATAGGTCTTAAAAGAGGAGGAGGAAGGGTCTTTAAAGGATATATAAATTTTCTTGGGAAGGAGAAATGTATTTTCTAGGTGGACTGTGGTTAAGTTGAGACACTGGAAAGCAAGAATCCCATTTCAGGGAAGAACTGAAGGAGAGAGTGAGGGGAGAGAGAGCTAAAAATGGGTGGCATTTTAGACATGGCATAGAAACCTAGTACAGAGCAGTAGAAACTTCTTATATTCTATGATGTTGATCACAATGAGGAATTTACTAATGGAGGATTTGGAGTGTGAACTGCCTGATAAGGCCTCATGGAGACTGTCAAACCACCTACGATGATACTAAACAATATCTCTGAAAACTTAAAGAAGAGGTCCTGGCTAAGCACAGTATCCACACAGCTCATTGAATGCGGAGAGATCTAGTTGATTCTTGCATGGTACGTTCACTATTACTTCTAATCTGTTGTGGGAAGGAACTCTTCAGGGTACTGATCAAGAAATCTGAACACCAACCCTGGCACACAAAAACATTGACTTACAATCAGTCCTGCCCACAAAATGTGCTGAGGCAATGGTGGCAAAAAAAAAAAAAAAAAAAAAAAGTGTGAATGGCCAAATAATGCCTGGTATAACTAATATAACTTGAAGTCCGTGCCATGAGAAGGAGGACGTTCATAACACTGCCTGGATGGCCATGCATCAGAAACTGGATAAGCCAGAGAGAGACCTAGGGAAAAACCAAAAATGAATGGCCAAAACCCAAAATCAATTAAATGACTCCTTATGGTATTCTGCTAAATTCATAGATTGGTGCCATGTCCATTTGTCATCTGAGTCTCCTTCCAACAGCAGATGGGAGCAGATGCAGAAACCCACAACCAGGCATTTTTCAGAGTCTTTCAGAGAATCTAAATTGAAGTTTTCCATTTGACACTTTCCCTCAGAGCTGAACAACCCTGCAGAAGAAAAGGAGAGATTGTAGGGGTTAGAAGGGGTCAAGCACAGCAAACTATATGTCCCACTGATTCAACTACAGAGGTCTCACATAGGCTTACAGAGACGTAAATGTCAAATGGAAGGCCTACATGATTTTGGACCAGGTTCTGAGTACTTACTGTGGCTGTTAGCTTGTCGTCTTTTTGAGACTCCTAACAGTGGAAGTAAGTGTGTCTCTGATTCTTTGGCTTGCTCTTGGAATTCTTTTCTTCCTACTGGGTTGCCTTGCCCAGCTGCAAAAATGTGAGCTTCTGCCTTGTTTTGTATCTTATTTTGTCATGTTCATTTGTTGTCTTTTTGTTGTTTCTTTTCTGAGAGAAAACAGAGGGAGAGTAAATCTGGAGAATAGGGAATGTGATGGTAGAACTAAAAATCTTGGAGGGCAGGAAAATTGTGTTTGGAATATATCCTAAGAAAGAACATTTTCTTGTGTGTGTGTTTGTGTGTGTGTGTGTGTGTGTGTGTGTGTGTGTGTGTGTGTGATATTGATTTCTTTACATACATACATTTTTGCTTTCAATACACCCCAACAGCAGTTTTCCCCTCCTTTTCTCCTCCCATTCTCTCCCCACCACCTCCCCTCTCCTCCATATCTACTCCTCAAAGACACTCCCATTCCCACTGTTAGGAGTACTCCCCAAAACACTAAACTGCCAATTATAGCATATATGCAGAGGACAAGTGCTGACCCATGTAGGCTCTGTGATTGCTGCTGCTGTGTTCGTGAGGTCTATGATCCCTACTTAGTTAAAGTCTTTGCACCTTTGCTCATCTTATCCTTGAATCCCCTTTTTCCTATATTTTTACTTCCCCGTCTTCCATGGAGGTTACCCCATATCCTAGGGGAGGAACCAGATGGAGATCTCCAATTTGGGCTCCCTTTCAGTATAATGTCTGGCTGTAGGTCTCTGCAGCTGCTCTGATCTGCTGCCATTGGTAGCCTTTGATTTTTAACTGAGCTAGGCACAGATCTATGAATATATAAAAATACTTTCAGAATCATTGTTTTTTTGTTTTGTTTTGTTTTTGTTTTGTTTTTTTTGTTTGTTTGTTTTTGTTTTTTTTCCCCCTCTGGTTTATCCAACCTGGAGTTCCTGGTCATCCAGGAAACTTTGGGCATTGGCTCCCTCTTCTGGTATGGGCCTAAACTAGTCCCATCATTGGCTGGCCACTCCCACATGTTATGAGCTTCCATTTCCCCAGTATATCTTGCAAGTGGGATAAATTATAAGTTCAAAGTTTTGTGACTGGGTTATATAGAATAGCTGATTCCAGTTCTGAATTCTCCATCACTAGGAATCTTTGCTAGGTTCACTCTCTTTGAAACCTGACAGTTTCTACTAGACTAGGATTCTATACTACCCACCATCAAATACCCTCCAATGCCTGTTGTCTCTGCTAGTACTCTCTCCTTCCACCACCACCACTACTTGATTGTTCCTTTTTCCATCCCCATCTGACCACGGTTCAACCCTTAAATCTATGTTATTTCTCCTTCCCAGGGAAATCTATGTGCCACCTTCAAGATTTCAACATAAAACAAGATAAACTTAATAATCTGTTTTCAATTAAAAAAGATATTTTAAGAAAATATCATAGGTTTTGCTATATTTTACTAATAAACATTTTAGTGGTTTTGTTGCTAAATTCTTATCATGCCTATCTAAATCTTTAATATTTATTATAAGTGCATATAAAATATATATTAGCTAAAGTTTTCCAAAGCACTAAAACAATAGAATATATTGCCTTGTATATATTGAATAAATAAATGTATACATATATGTGTATGGAATTAATTTGGTTGGGCTGCATGATAGTAGGATAGATGGAAAAACTGTCTGTTTTGGGGAGGTAGAGAGCCTGGTAGCTCTTTAATCTGAAAGCTTAATTGTCCCAGTTCCTCCTGAAGACTTGAAAGTCATCTGAAATATCTGTTATTGAGTCCAATTTGTAAAGATCAAATAAACTGCAGCCTGTGGCTGATGGTAAAACTGATAAATACTCATGAGAAAGGGCAGAACCTGTTCATCTGCACCTGTCTTCTCGTCTAAATGTTCCTCTATCTGGACACTGCAAAGTACTGAATAGTGCCATTTACACTCTCAGTTGGTTATTCCTTCCTCATTTAATGACCCATGCCCAATCCTTTCTAAAAATAGCACTGTAGAGACACTGAAATGCATCTCTCTACCGTTACATTTATTATACACACATACATGCACACACATGTGCACACAGACAGAGAGGGAGACACACACACACACAGAGAGAGAGAGAGAGAGAGAGAGAGAGAGAGAGAGAGAGAGAGAGAGAGTGTGATTTAAGGTAACCATAAGGAATCTCAGAATGTATCCTCTGGGATGCTACCATATATACCCCACCATCCAAACACAAATATGCTCAAATCCCATCGGGCCTCTTTACTCACAGCTGCCTTATCTGCAGACTTCAAATAATATCAGTATAGTCCCTTTAAGAACATTATAAACAAACCACTCCTGTGCTCCCACTCATAAATAGAAACCATCTCTATGAGATTAATTCTGAAGCTGCTGTAGCATTTGTGTAGAAGATGTCATCCCCCCCTTATGTTAACCGTGTTTTTGGAAAGCCCATCCTGTACTAGTTTCATATGGCAAGCCATTTGGTGTTTGTAACCATCAAGCTAGAGGTAACAGCATATGGGGAACTTACCCACTCTGAATACTATGCTAATCCAATCTCTTTTCCAGAGCCATCATGAGAAATAACTAATAAAATGGTTACAATAATAGAGTGTGGTATAAATACCAAAACAATAGTGTCACTTCACCAACATAATGGAAGTAAAGAGGAAAAGGCAAGGCCTGGTACATAAATTAGTACTCTCATACAGGCAAAAGGGAGGAGGAAGGCAGATGTGGGATGGGGGTGGCAGAGGGATAACTGGGAAATGAGATATCATATGATAGGGGATTGGTGGAGGGGATAACTGGGAAGTGGGATATCATTTGAGATGTAAACAAATGGAACAATTAATAATAATTAATAATAATAATAATAATAATAATAATAATAATAAATAAAAAGAAAATAGTTTACTAGGTTTCACTCAAATTCTACTAAAGGTGAAGACACAATTTCAGGGTCACCTTAAAGGTGATATCAAGTTTCATGATAACGAAAGTAGAATTGCATGACCCTTGCAAAGCCCTCTATTTGAATTTCCTCAACCAACAATAAAAATAATACAAAAAGCTACAAGAGAAACACTTAACTAAATCAGATGCAGATGGCTGATTGATCATGCAGAGGTAATTTTTATCATTTTAAAAGCTTTTGTTTTCATAAAGGAAAGAAAATGGGACATGTTTCTTTGCTTCTGTTTTTAAGAGAGGAAAAAAGCTTATGTTTTTTAATTTGAAGCGGAGTATTAATGGAGTTATCCCCTGAGAATTGCTGCACTACAGTGCATTGTAGAAAATGCATTTACTTGAAAGATTTCTGGTAAATTCTTCCCTGACTTAGAGTGTTAGTGTCATATTATATCAGCCCACTGCTCCAAGACAGTATGTACACACCCCGAGAGTTAATTTCCTCAGCCTCTTTTACTAGATCGTCTTGTTTTCTTTGTTTATATTATTGATTTAGGAAAAATCATTCCGTGAATATTGAATGTTCCCCTAAACTAGAAGGTGATAAAATATGGCAGAGAGACAGAGGGATACAGTATAACTGGGATAATAAAACCTGGTGTCTCTACTGAGATTTATGACTTGCATTATCCTGTTTGAATCTCACCATATACCTGAGCATTATGGGGCTAGAGACAATCACACCAATTTTATAGTTTGAAAGTGAAAACATGTGGTGGTTAATTGGCTTTCCTGTGGTGTCCTTCTCTGTCCTATCAGTAATTGAACTGGTGCTTGCAGTCAGTCTAATGGTTCTTTGACATAAAGATGCTTCTAGATTAAACATCTGCCAAGTGACAGAGGCCTTTTTGCTATGACTGCTGTTTAACTGACTCTGGAGTTCAATCCATGGCAGGAGTGACAACATTGAGAGGAGTTGTACATGCATGAAGATGCTTGCCACTGAGCCCTAAACAAACCTAAAATACAAGAACTACATACAGCTAATATGTGCATATAAACAACTTCCACGGTGATACATAGCTAAAATATAAGAGCCCTTCCTCAGCAGGAAACCTTTGTAAAGCCCTTGGGGATGCGTATAAAATCAATGATGAGGTCATAATATTTGTTGAGCAGCTACTACATTCTAATCATTTAAATTGTGACCTCGGTTACTTATTAGATGAATATTTTCTGGCTTTTTAATCCCCCCAAAATATATGGGGATACACAGGCAAGAAATTCTGCTTTGGAAACTTTAATAACTATGGACATGAACTTCATTTTTTTATTCATTATTAAAAATATACTTAATTTTACACATTTTGTGTACTTCATATAACTTAAGTTGATATTTTTGTCAATTAATAACATTCCTAGGATAATATGGGTTCTTCATGAATGATTACAGTTATTTTTAATATTATATTTAAAAGCTGAAAGTACAGTAAGTAAGAAAAGTACCCTGATACTAATTAATTCTATCAAGACAAAATCCATACACCTTCTTCCTCTTCTTTTCCCCTGCTCTCCAACTTCTTTTATCCCTCCTTATATACTCCATGGCCCATCCTTCCTTCCTTCTTCCCCAAAACCTTTGATGTTGGCACTTTCTCTGTCTTCCACCCACAAATATTTAATTAGTGCTTACTTTTTACCAGGAAGAAAGCACAATTGATTAGTTCTTAATTTTTGTGTAAGACACTGTCCCAGTCTTTAAAGAGATCTTACCAAGTTAGAAAATTGTTGACAGGCTGCATGTCATTCTTAACATCATTTTACAATTGACTAATGTCTAGAACGATCCTGTGAGTATAAGCAGAAAAGGAGGCACTAGAGTGAGAAACAGCAGGACACAGGTGCTATGAAAAGCAAAAGGGAAGACTTAGTTGAAAAGGAAGAATAATACACAGGAATATATATATATATAATATATATAAATGCAATATATATATTATATATGCAATATATATATATATTTATATATATATATATTGCATTTACCCCATATATTTATATATATATTGCATTTACCCCATATATTGGGATAATGGGCCCCCAGGACACATAGCCTATCTTAGAAAACTCCAGTGCCTTGTGGTGGTAGCTGGATTCTAGTTGTTACTCTGTAGGTCGTAGAGGCCACCCAAACAAAATAGGTTATTGCAGTTGCTGAAAATACTACATAATCTAGTCACAAGTCTTAGAGAAATCAAACTAATCTTGTTAAGGAAGCCTCCTCTGATCCCTAGTGCTAGGTCTCATAATGCTGGCAGGTGCTGTGTTTGTTATCAACAGTCCTATCCAACTGTAAAGTCTGAGAACTACAACAATAATGGGACCAGTAAGATATCCCCAGAGGTGCAATAATGGCAGTTTTATCTTTAGAACATCTAACAACTCTCTAATTAGACTTAAAGCCTGCTCAATTGGAAGTAACTTATGACTGCTGCTGTAAACCTAGCCAAGAAGGGAAGATACTACTGTATTACTAAAGTAACACACTTTTGAACTACCTTTCAAATCTTCACTCTTATACCAACAAATAAGTGCAATTCTCACATCCCATCAAAGAAGCTTCTTTCTGAAGCAAATGGAGAGCCGTAGAGAAATCAATCCACACCTCCCAAAATGCAGACAATAAGTGATCCTGGGGTTCCCAGGAAAAATGAAACATCTATAACTCAACTCCTTAATTTCAAACTCAGGGAATATTGTAGAAGAAATGAATGGAGAATGTCAAAGCCTAAGGACTAGAATGACTGCTGTATGATAATTTCTTCTGAACAGGATAAGAGTATTATTTCATATACTCCCAAATACATGGTTATCTGAATAAGACCTGCATATTGTTTAGTTGATGCCAATATTGTTTGTTTCTGTTGTTTTAAAGACAATCCTGGAAGGATTTTGTGGTTGTTGTTGTTGTCAACTTCTCACAAGGTAGAGTTATCTGAGAAAAGGAAATGACAATTGTGAAATTCACTCCAATAAGATTGACAAGCTTGTTTCTTCACTAGTGGTTTATACAGGAAGGCCCAGCCCACTTTGAGTGGTTCTACCCCTTGTCTGATGACCCTGAGTGGTATAAGAATGTAGGCTGAGAAAGCCATGCATAGCAATCCAGAAAGGTACACTCCTCCATGGCTTCTACTTTGGATCTTGACACCAAATCCTCACTTTGCGTTGCTTCCCTGACTACCTTCAGTGGTGGTCTGTCTTGTGGAAGTATAAAAAAAAAAGAATAAACCCTTTCCTCAGCTAGTTGCTTTTGCTCATAGTGTTTTAACACAGCGATGGGAAGCTGATTGAAGCAGGGGGATATTATTGTTTTTTCAGGGCCAAGATTCTAATCCTGAGTGTTCAGTGTTCAGTACAAATACAAGTAGGGAAAACACTAATAAGAATAAGCTCTCTCTCTCTCTCTCTCTCTCTCTCTCTCTCTCTCTCTCTCTCTCTCTCTCTCTGTGTGTGTGTGTGTGTGTGTGTGTGTGTGTGAGAGAGAGAGAGAGAGAGAGAGAGAGAGAGAGAGAGAGAGAGAGAAGACACTATGAATTTGAGATGAGATGGTTAGAGAGAGTAAGAGGAGTTTGAAAGGGGAAAAGGGAAAAAAAGAACTCAAACACAGTATATTCACATGAAATCCTCTAATAAAATAGTGACCAGTAAGACACTATGTGTCCCCAGGATTCAGTAGGAAGTCTCAGGACTTTCTATTATCTTGAGAACAATCAGTTTTCCAATCAGTTTTACAATCCTAGGGTTAGGATTGTAAGAAATATAGTGAAGAAAGTAACTTTTGCTAAAGATACAAATCAGAAAAATAAACATTGTAGGAAGCTTTACATGATAAATGGCTTGATAGTTTAAAATAAACTAAATAATATTAACTTTTTACAAAGTAGAAGATAATCTCTTCAAACATTGCCAGAATGAAGTTGCATAGTAAACAATATAGAATGCAAGGTTTTGCCAAGGTCAAGGACTAGGACTGTCAGTGAAGGATCAGTTGATAACCTGGTGTTCTAGTAATTGCATGCCTATATAGAATTCATTGATCTGTAGACTTGATGAATGTAATAATATCTCAAACAAAAACATTTTCAACATCAGGTAACCATAATAAGAGTGGGAGAAATGCTAAGGCAGAAGTAGACTTAACGGACATATCAAATAGATTAAATTTGACAATCTTAATTCGATTCCAGCTTGGAAGAAAATTCAATAAGGTTAACCACTTGGATCCATCTAGGAAATACTATATGAACACTCAGACAGTATTTGGATATTTAGTGGACTGTAGAACTCAGTGTTACTGAGTGTTCAACTTTTCCTGGGATAATATATACTAATGTTTATTTTTTCAAGTTGAAACATAGAACAGCCCAACCAAAATACAACTCTATCAATGTCCCTGTTGGCAAACCAATGAGGTTATTGAGATTATTGACACCTGTATGAGTTAGGGTCATTTACCGAAGCATGACAAATGGAAAGGAAGCTAGGCCAGCCCACCATGATTGATAACTCAAGAAAATTCATCCCTGAAGCTCCTTGGAAGACTTGTGCACAGCTTCACTGGTCATGTACTGGAGACTCCTGCCCACAGTAATCTTTTCTTGTTCCTCTGAGCTAGGGAAAAAGCATGTTGATCATGTATATTTCAGTAGTTTCCTGTGACTTGTTCACTTCTTTTAAATTAATTAATTAATTTGTTGACTTATTTATTTCAATTATTCAGTTTACATTCCACTCACTGCCCTCCTCCCAGTTACACCCTCCTACAATTTTTCCTTTTTCCCCATTCTCTTTCTTTTCTGAGTGGGTGGGGACCCCTAGGTATCTACCTACCCTTGCTTTCATGTTTCTGTAAGGCTAGGCATTTCCTTTCCTACTGAGGCAAGACAATACAGCCCAGCTAGAAGAACACATCCCACATACAGACAACAGCTTTTGGGTTAGCCCCTATTCCAGTTGTCCAGGACCCACATGAAGACAAAGCTGCATGTCTGTTACATATCAAGAGGCGTAGGTCCAGCCCATGTATATTTTTGTGGTTGGTGGTTCAGTCTCTGGAGCTGGAAGAGTCCAGATTAGTTGGCTCTGTTGGTCTTTCTGTAGAGTTTTTATACCCTTAGGGGCTGAAATCCTTCCTCCTAATCTTCCATAAGTTTCCCCAAGCTCCATCTACTCTTTGTCCATGAGTGTATATCTCTGTCTGAGTCAGTTGGTGGGTGGAGCCTCTCAGAGGACAGCCATGCTAGATTCCTGTATGCAAAGCATAATTGTTTCATTATTCAAGTTTTGGGTGGGTTGGTGTTGTTATTGCTGCACCAGGGTTTCTGCCTGGCCATGGCAGGCTTCCAGGCTCTTTATGCCTAATGCTGTGAGTCACAGCTAAGAACACCTCCATTAATTCTTGGGTGCCTCCCTTATCTCAGCTCTCCATATCTTCCTGGAGATGCCCCCTAAGCTGCCTGACTTAGGGTTTTACTGCTGTGAACAGAAAACATGACCATGGCAATTCTTATAAAGAACAACATTTAATTGTGGCTGACTTACAGGTCCAGATGTTCAGTGTATTATCTTCAAGGCAGGAGCCTTGGCAGGCATGGTACAGGCAGAGGTGAGAGTTCTGTATCTTCATCTGAAGGCTGCTAGCATGATACTGTGTTTTTGATTAGATTCCAGTGATCAAATGTCCATTTCTATACTAATACCATGCAGTTTTTATCAATATTGCTCTGTAGTACAGCTTGAGGTCAGGGATTGTAATTCCTTACAAAGTTCTTTTAATTTTCAAGATTGTTTCTTTTATCTTGAGTTTATTATTTTTTATAGATGAAGATGAGAATTGCCCTTTAAGGTCTATAAAAATCTGTGTTGCAGTTTTGATGGGAATTGCATTTGATCTGTGGATTGATTTTGGTAAAATGGCCGTTTTCACTATGTTAATCCTACCTATCCATGAGCATGGGAGATCTTTCATCTTCTCTCATTTTTACAATTTCTTTCTTTAGAGACTTGAAGTTCTTATCATAGAGATCTTTCACTTGCATTATTAGAGTTACAGCAAGATATTTCATACTATTCCTGGTTCCTCTAAAGGGTGTTGTTTCCATAATTTCTTTCTTGGCCTGTTTATCATTTGCTTAAAAGGAGGGCAACTAATTTCTTTGAGTTAATTATTTATCCACATTGCTGACAGTGTTTATCAGCTGTGGAAGTTCTCGGGCAGAATTTTTGGGGTCACTTATGTATACTATTCATAGCAGCTAAAGTAGTCATACTTTGACTTCTTCTTTTCCAATTTGTATCCACTTGATCTCCATTAGTTGCCTTGTGATTATGACTTTAAGTACTATATTGTACAGATAGGGAGAGAAGGGGCAGACTTGTCCTGATTTTAGTGGAATTGCTTTAAGTTTCTCTCTATTTTGCTTGATTTTGGCTATTGGGTTGCTGTATATTGGTTTGATTATATTTAGATATTTATTTTCCTGGCATCCCTGATCACTCTAATACTTTTAACATGAAGGGGTATTGGATTTTGTCAAAGACTTTTTCAGCATCTAAGGAGATGGCCATGAGACTTTTTACTTTCAGTTTGCTTATAATGGTGGATTTTCCTATCCTAAACAATCCCTGCATCCCTGGGATAAAATCTACTTGATCATGATGAATGATGACCTTGATGTGTTCCCGGATGAGATTTACTAGTATTTTATTGAGTAGTTTTCCATCAGTGTTCATAAAAGAAATCAGTCTGAAGTTTTCAGTCCTTGTTTCGTCTTACTATGGTTTAGGTATCAGGGTGACAGTGGCTTCATAGACTTTGGCACTGTTCCTTCTGTTTCTTTTGTGTGGAATAGTTTTTGAGAAGTATGGGTATTAGCTATTTGAAAGTCTGGTAGAATTCTTCACTAAAACCATCTGGCCTTCAGCTTTTTGGGGGAGAGTTTTACTGACTGCTTCTACTTCTTTAGAGGTTATAGGCCTGTTTAAATGTAATACCAGACCTTGGTCTAAATTTGGCAAGTGGTACCAGTCTAGAAAATTGTTCATTTTATTGAGATTTTTTTCAATTTTATGGAATACAAAGTTTTGAAGTGAGACTGAATGATGATTTAAATGACTTCAATGTCTGTTGTTATCTTTCCTTTTTCATTTCTGATTTGGTTTATGTGAATACTGTCTCTCTGTCTTTTGGTTAATTTGGCTAAGGGTTTGTCTATCTTGTTGGTGTTATAAAAGAACCAGCTCTTGGTTTCATTGATTCTCTGTATTGTTTTCTTTGTTTCTTCCTGATTGATTTCAGCCCAGATTTTGATTATTTCCTGCTTTGATGTGCCTTCTTTCTCCTTCCTTCCTCTTCTTCTTTCTCCTCCCCTCTTCTTCCTCCTTCCCTCCTTCTCCTCCTCCTCTTCCTCCCTCCTCCTCCTCCTCCTCATGCCCTCCTCATCCTCTTCTTCCTCCTCTTCTTCCTCTCTAGAGCTTTCAGATATCCTTTTAAATTGCTAGTAAGAGAAGTATCTAATTACTTTATGGATGCATTTAGTACTATGAACTTTTCTCTTAGCATTATATTCATAGTGTCACAAAAATTTGACTATGTTGTTCCTTTATTTTCATTGAATTACAAAAAGTCTTTAATGTCTTTCTTTATTTCTTCTTTGACCAAGAGATCAATGAGTAGAGTTATTCAATTTCCATGAGTGTGTAAGCATTCAGGTGATTCTGCTGTTGTTGAAGTCTAGCTTTAATCCATGGTGGTCTGGTAAGTTACAAGGCATTATTTCAATTTTCTTCTATATGCTGAGGCTTGCCTTGTGACATAATATGGAGTATTGGAGACGACCCATAAGGTGGTATGAAAAAAATACATTGAGTTTTGGTGAATTACTGTGTAGGTGTGATTATTATGTCTATTTCATTCATAATGTCTGTAACTTTACTCATTTCCTCTCTGTTTAGTATTTTTCTGGATGACCTGTTGATTGTTTATAGGTGGGTGTTTAAGTGTCCCAATATTAATGTCTAGGCTTCAATATGCAATTTAAGCTTTAACAATATTTCTTTTACAAATGTGAGTGCCATTGAATTTGGGGCATACATGTTTAGAATTGAAATCTCATCTTCTTAGAATTTTTTCTCTGATGAGTATGACGTGTTCTTCCCTGACTCTTTTGATTAATTTTCATTGAAAATCTATTTTATTAGATATTAGAATGACTACTTCAGCTTGCTTCTTGGGTCTGTTTGTGGGTAAAACTTGGTTAGAGCACTTTATTCTGAGGTAATGTATATATATCTTCACTGTTGAAGTTTGTTTTTTGTATGCAGCAAAATGATGGATTCTGTATTCACATCCATTCTGTTAGCCTGTGTCTTTTTATTGGAAAATTGCATCTATTGATATTGAGAGATATTAATGACTAGTGATTGTTATTTTGATGTTGGTGGTGATTTGGTGTGTGTGTCTGTGTGTTTGTGTATCTGTGTGTTCATGCACACTCGTGTTTCCCATTTCCCTTTTGCTGCTTAGAAATTATTTATTTCCTGTGGTTTCTTGGATATAGTTATCCTTGTTTGGAGTTTTTCTTTTAGTATTTTCTGTAGGGCTGGATTTGTGGATAGATATTGTTTGAATCTGGTTTTGTCTTGAAATATCTTATTCTCTACATCTATGGTAATTGAGATTTTTGCTGGGCATAGTAGTCTAGGTTGGCATCGGTGGTTTTTTAGATGGTACAACATATCTGTTCAGACACTTCTAGCTTTTAAAATCTCTGTTGAGGAGTTGGGTGTAATTTTGATAGGTCTGCCATTTTTTTATGTTACCTGCCCTTTTTTCTTTGATGCTTTTAACATTCTTTTTCTTTTTTGTACTGTAGATTTTGTGTTTGATATTATGTGGTGGGAGAATTTGTTTTCTGGTCCAGTCTATTTGGTGTTCTATAATCTTCTTGTATACTTATAGGCCTCTTTATTTAGGCTCAGAAAGTTTTCTTCTATGATTTAGCTGAGGATATTTTCTGGGCCTTGGGGCTATTTCACCTTCTTTTCTTCCTATTATTTTTAGGTTAAGTCTTTCCATGGTATTCCAGATTCCTTGGTTGTTTCATGTCAGGAATTTTTTTTAGATTTAACATTTCTTTGACTGATGTATCAATTTCTTCTATTTTATCCTCTGAGGCTGAGATTATCTTTGTTGTTCCTGTTATCTTCTCTAGGTTTTCATCTCCAGGATTCCCTCAGTTTGTGGCTATTTGTTGTTTTTGTTGTTTGCTTTTTGTTTCTATTTCTACATTCAGGTCTCTCACAGCTTTATTTATTTCCCTCAGTTGTTTAATTGTATTTTCCTGTATATCTTTAAGGAATTTATCTGTTTTCTTTTTGAAGACCTTTAGCTGTTTGAATGTATTTTCCTGTATTTTTAAGTGATTTAGTCATTTTGTCTTTAAAGGCCTCTATCATATACATAAGTTGGATTTAAGGTCATTTTCTTGTGCTTTGGTGATGCTGAGATATCTAGGGCTTGCTGTAAAAGGGCAGATGTGTTCAGAAGTTTTCATATTGCCCTGGGTATTGTCAACTGTGTTCTTTGGAGGATTTTTACCCATCTAGATGGCTTTGGTTCCAGGATGTTCCTGTTGTAGTAGGTATTCAGAGCGGCTTAACCTCCATGGTCCTGGCATGGCAGGTCTCTGATGGGTAAGTTCAGATTGAATGGTTATGAGTATGCAGATCTGTAGTACTGAGGAGCTACAGAGCCAATAAAGATGAGCATAGAGGTGGCAGGAGAATGGATGTCTTCCTGGGCTATCAGGCTGTTTAGAGCAGGCTGGCATCCCCAGGGTATTTTTGCAAGCTGGGATGATGGGTGGCAGAAAGGAAGCTTACTTGTATGGTTCAGATTCAACAGGACTGGTGTAGGTGGGAGGAGAGGTGATGGGGAATTGACAGTTCACTTCTTTATCTTGGTAAGTTTTATCTAATTCATATGTCCACTGTTAATTATTATTCTATTAAAATTGGTTCTATTTATGGCTGATCACTCACAGGTGCTATCTCTTAGTATTGTGAACAGTTATTAGTCTTCTCTTTAACTGATACCTCTCCAATTAGAAACCTCTCTGACCAGGGTTGAGAGAAGCACTAGTTTAAAACTATAAGCATAAATATTTAGGAATCAGTTTTACACATGGTAATTTAGAAAGACAGCACCAGAAATCTCTCCTTTAGGAACTATGACTTCCCTTGATAAAGGCTTTGACCATGTTTATAGGACCAGGCATGAAATCTTGGTTGGCATGTAAATAATTATGTACAATTGCACTAAGTGGGTACATTTTGTCAGGCAAGTGAGTGTTGTCACATGCAGTGTTTAGCATAGAGTAAAACCATTGATATTTTTTCTTCCATTATCAGTCTCTAAAGCACCTTCTAAACACTATGAAACTTAGCCATCCTGAAGAGAGATTACTTGCCAGTTGAAGGCTGATACCTCTATCCTGTAAAACACTTTGTAGAATCTTTACCAAAAGGGTCTCACTTCTTGAGTCTTAAGGAACTTTGCTCCAGAACAGAGCAAATTGGAGGAAAATACTTTACAACAGTTATTGCTTTTGATGTTATGAATAGAAAAAGGAAAAATAGAAAAGGAATAAAGAATAGGAGGTAGAAAATAACCCTGATTTGTTCAAGATACTTAGTCAATTATAAGTACATATGGCAATATCAATGCTATTTGCTTCAGAAGGCTCTAGGACAGAAGTCAACAAACTATAGCCAGTGAATCCAATACAGCTACTGCTATGTTTATGAAGTTACAGAAAAACAAACTTCAATGTTCTTGTTGATTCGCTATGACCTATGAGAGATCTTGGAGATGTAGAAAAGAGAAAACCATATAGTCATACTACCCTAATTATTTCCTAAATCCTTTAAATCTTACTTTCATCGACTTAGGGATTTGGTTCCCCATCATGAATTTTAGAAGGACTCGTACATTTAAACATAGTATACACATTCTACTATTACGCAATGTGACCAGTTTATCAGATCCCTCTAAGTGCTGTGTCTCTCTCTTACTCTGTTTCTCTCAACTATCTCCTGTCTCTCTACTTCCCTCTCTCTCTAAAAAGAAGAAGGAAGATCAGAGTAGCTGTTTAGTTTAAACATCAGAAAAGAAAGTCATGTGAAAACCAATTAAAATTTAAAATTTTTTTCAATTAGCTATATAACAAATGAAAAAATGAAACAGATAAAATTAGTGAGAGCAGTAGGTTTCATTCACTATTCTAAAATTACTATTATTTTAACATGTTATACATATTTAAATAGTAGTAAAGTAGCTTTGTATATTCTATTTTCCATTCTCTTAATATTGGAGTTAATTTAGTTACCTACAGCACATTTCAGCTTGTACTATACCATTTCAAATATTTTAGTGCCTATAAGGATATTGTTGCATGATGATGGACTAGACATCATAAGTTCTAAACCTGTGACAAATCTGAATCTAAGGGTCTGGACTGTTTTTGAAATCATTATTATTATTATTGCTCAGGCCCTGTAATTTTCACAGTAACACTCAATGCTCTTTCTTCTTTTAAAATGTTTCAATAATATTGCCATGGAAGTGCAAGTTTATGAAAGTTTAAAGACAGAATTTTCTCCTGGTGCACAGAAGATGGAGAATTTTCTCAACGTGCAATATTCATAAGACTTTTTTTTCAAAAACATTCACACACTTCTCCATGTCTTGTATAAATATGTCTTCTTTCCAGAAAATGGTTCTTCAAGCACCATACCAGGGGGGGAATCAACTTCAAACACAGCTTTGGCCTCAGTTATTACTTCTATTTTGGCACATAGCATTTCTATCTGTAACATTCTTTGTTTGGTAGATTCATTTGTATCTAGGTTTCTAATTGTATATCATCCTTGTTCAATTAACTTACTCTGGGATATTCAGTAGAATTTCCCAAGTTCTTAAACATATGTGCTTAACTGTTAGGAGCCGAAATATAATCTGCCACCTCAAGTTGGCGCTAGCCTCGTGTCTTCTCCAGATGTAAACATTGATCTGCGCAGTTGCTAGGCTGAGAGGCGTGCCATAGTCACTTAATGTTGGGTGGTGAGCGAACAGCCAATCAGAAGTGAATACGTCACTCTAGACTGTACTTAAGCCAGACCCCTTCCACAGCTCCCCCCTTCCACGCCTCTCCGCGTTTTCCCGCGTGTGTGAGACAGATTAAAAGCCTCGTTTTGCAGTAACTACCCGATCTCTGTGTCTTGTGCTTTCTCTCCCACGGATGCAAGGCTCAGGGGGGCTCGTTAGACTTAACAAAAGAGGTTCTCTTTTTTTCTTCTACCCAGGTAGGATGGTGTCTTAGTCAGGGTTTCTATTCTTGCACAAAACATCATGAACAAGATGCAAGTTGGGGAGGAAAGATTTATTCAGCTTACACTTTCATATTGCTGTTCATCACCAAAGGAAGTCAGGACTGGAACTCAAGCAGGTCAGGGAGCAGGAGCTGATGCAGAAGCCATGGAGGGATGCTACTTACTGGCTTGCTTCCCCTGGCTTGCTCAGCCTGCTTTCTTATAGAACCCAAGACTACTAGCCCAGGGATGACACCACCCTTCCACCCTTGATCACTAATTGAGAAAATGCTTTACACCTGGATATAATGGAGGCATTTCTCAAGTGAAGGGCTTATTTCTCTGTGATAACTCCAGCTTGTGTCAAGTTGACACACAAAACCAGACAGTACATATGGATCCTACAGGTTGGAAGAGTACCATATCACCATAATCTCAAAATCTTTATTAATCCTACACTCAGAAAGACAACAAAAGTCAAATATAGCATTATTTTATCCTGAACACTATTGATGCTTAGCACACACACAGAAAAAAAGCTCAGATTCAATATTTTCACTGAAAAGGAAAAAAAGACAAAGAAAAAAAAGGAAGAAAAGAAAAAAGAAAAACTGAAGTATAAATAATGATGAAGGAGGCCAGCCAGGAACTCAGTATCCTGGTTGTGCTGACTGGTTTTATGTGTCAACTTGACAAAAAGCTAGATTTATCACAGAGAAAGGAGCCTCCCTTGAGGAAATGCCTCCATGAGATCCAGCTGTAAGGCATTTTGTAATTAGTGATCAAGGGGGGAGGGCCCATTGTGGATGGTGCCATCCCTGGACTAGTAGTCTTGGGTCCTATAAGAGAGCAAACTGAGCAAGCCAGGTGAAAAACCAGTAACCAGCATTCCTCCATGGCTTCTGCATCCACTCCTGCCTCCAAGTTCCTGCCCTGTGTGAGTTTTTGTCCTGACTTCCTTTGGTGATGAACAGCAATGTGGTAATATAAGCTGAATAAACCCTTTACTCCCCAACTTGTTTCTTGGTCATAATGTTTTGTGAAGGAATAGAAACCCTGACTAAGATACTGGTGTTTATCCTCCTGCCTGTGCAATAAGTTATAAAAGCTTGTCCAAGTCATATTGGGTGTTTAGAAAGAAATGCCTTGTAAAAGTTTATTAAATCTAGAATTATTTTTTATATTTTAAACAGAAATTAATAACCCAATATTATGAGGAAAGACTGAAGAAGTGCGATTATTCCTGCCACTACAATTTTTAAGGTAGCAGGGAAATAAAAGAAGATTCTAAATAATGCTTCAATTTAAAATTCAAGGGAACTCAAGAGCAGTTAAATGAAAATAGGGTTAAATGCCACAAAATAAGTGTATGGAGCCTGAATGTGGCATGCATATCTGAAGGACAGAATTTGCAATTCAATGTCAGCCACATAGCTTTTGTTGAAGAAAAAAAAAAAAAATAGAAAGAAAAACAGCAGTGTCTTGAGGGAAATCAGAGGCTGTTTATGCTTTATCGTTTGTATACAACAAAATACATTGGGAAGAAAAATTGATCCTGGTTCATTTTCTCATTTGGGTCTAACTCACCTAACCTCAGCATCCTGGCTGAGGTCGGCATCATCCATGTTTATGTGAAATGGCCTGATGCTCTCCCCCTGCCTTTCAATAATTATAGGTCTCCCCAGGAATGTGTCTTTACAGAGAAATTTTATAAAGGTTTTAAAGATTTTTATTATGAAGGATTCAGCCCTTCTACAATTATTAGTTTTAAAAGGTACTTTGTAGCCATTGCAAGTGGATAGCTATTGATTCTTTTACAAAGGGGAGGCTTACTCCTGCACACCTACCTAAGTGCTGTACCTCAGCATCTTTTAAACTGATGTAATAAGATTGAGAAGCACAACCATCATTTTTCTTGTTGAAGAGCCTTTTATCCCCATTGATGGTTACAGAATAAACTATAGGCCTATGGACAATAGTAGCCACAATTTTTACATTGGTTTTAACAGACACATGGAAGGCTGCAGAGAACTGCAAATTGTGAAGTTTGTTCAAGAAGTAATTGCCAAACTTATTAAATAGACAACCCCCTGAAAATCTTTGGCTCAACCTTAACTTGGCCACCAAATCTTTGGGAGACACCCTAAAACAGCCTGTTAAAGTATTTCTCCCAGTTCTTCCTTGCTAGCATTGAGTGTTTCCCCTAGCTGCCTAGGAGAAGATTCCAAAGTGTACCATGTGGTATATTAGGCCCTTGGTAAAACTCTTTTCTTGCAAGACAAGTGTTTTAGAGCCAAGCAAATATGACTTTGGAAAAGCATTTAACCTCTAGAACTTTTTCTATTAAAAGAGCCACACTGATAAGTAAAAATATATGTGAAAGACCAGACACCTTAGCCAGAATACCACTGATATTCTATGGAAAAGATCCCATGTTACCTTAGATGATATGACTTGGATACAACATGCATTAGTCAGATCTTCTAGAAGAACAGAGTTGATGCTCTGAATACATACTAAAGGTGACTTATTACAATGGTTTGCATAGTGTGGTCTGCAATGGCTATCTACACAGTAAAGAGATTGGTAACCTGTAGCTGCTCAGTTCACAAGTCTGGATGCCTCAGTGATGTTTATTTTGAGTAGAAGGCCTGGGAGACTCCTTCAGTCCACATTGTGAAGCCAAAGAAATAGCTGGGTTCTAGTGTGAGCAATGGATGACAGTTCCAGCAGTAATAGTGGTGGCAGGAAAAGAGCAGAGGAAGTCACTAGCAAAACTTGAAATGGAACAGCAAAAACAACGTGCCTTTCCCTCAGATTATTGCAAGTGTGTGGTACTATCAGAAGGCGATGTCTACATTTCAATTCAGCCTGGAGTTGTCATTTAACCTCATCAAAAGAGACTTCCTCTACCCCCCCCCCCCCCCAAAGCTCCCAGGGACTAAACTATCAACCAAAGAGTACAAAAGAAGGGACCCAGGGCTCCAGCTGCATATGTAGCAGGGGATTACCTTGTCTGGCCTCAATGGGAGAGGAACCCCTTGGTCAGGTAAAAGCTCAGTGATCCAGTTTAGGGAATTCTAGGGCACTGAGGTAGGAGGGAGTGGGTGGGTGGGAAAGCACCCTCAAAGAAGCAGGGTGGATGAGGGAGGGGATACAGGTTTAACTGGGAAGGGGAGATAACTGTAAGTAAATAGAATAACCAATAAAATAATGAAAAAAGTGAGCAGGAGGGAGGGAGGGAGAAAGAGAGAGAGAGAAAGAGAAAGAGGCAGAGAGAGGGATTGAGTATATTTAGCAGTAAAACTCAGAGATGAAAATCAGATTTGGTAAAATAAAAGTTACCTTTACATGATCCAATAAATCATCTAAACTGTAGGAGAAATAAAAGGTTATACAAGCTGAATAGCCTTCTTATATAAGCCTACTCATCACATTCACTGGTCTTTTGTTATTGATTTTATATGATCTTTTCTCCTTACTTAGACTATTTCTGCCTTTAGAATGGAAATATTTACACTGTCATTGTATTTGGTAGTATAATTTATAATATAATTTATATGATAAACAAAAGACTTTGTTAAACAACATCTATTTCCGAGTTCCCATCCAAAAATACAGTCTAGACAGAATTACATAGAAGAGAACATATTTAAAAGTTATTTATTTTACATCCAAATCACTGCCCCCATCCCAGACACTGCCTCCCACAATGCTCTTCATTCCCATCATACACTTTGAGAGAGTGTACACACCACTGGGTATCCTCCACCTCACCCTGGCACTTCAAGTCTTTGTAATGTTAGCTGCTTCCTCTTCCATTGAGACCAGATAAGGCAGCCCAGCTAGAACATATCACTCATACAGTCAATACCTTTTGGGATAGACACTGGTCCAGGTGTTCAGGACTCACATGAAGACCAAACTGTATATCTGCTACATATGTGCACAGAGATCTAAGTCCAGCCTGTGTAAGTTCTTTGGTTGATGGTTAAGACTTTAAGAGCCCCTAGGGTCCAGATTAATTGACTCTTAGTATTTCTGTGGAGTTCTTATCCCCTTCAAGGCCTTCAAATTCTTCCTTTTATTTTTCCATAAGGGTTCCCAAACTCAATCCTCTATTGGATTGTGGGTGTCTATATCTGTCTGAATCAACTTCTGGTAGGATCCTCTCAGAGGACAACATGCTTCTTATTCTAAGTATAACAGAGTATTATTAATAGTGTCAGTGATTTGTTTTTGCCCATGGAATGGGTCTCAAGTTGGGACAGTTATTGGTTGGTCTTTTCCTCACTCTTTGCTCCATCCCCTGTGCCTGAATTTCAGGCATAGAAAGAATAAATTTGTGGTTGAAATTTTTGTGGGTGTGCTGGTGTCTTTATTGCTCCACTAAGGATCCTGCTTGTCTACAGAAGGTGACTTCTGGTTCCATATCCCCAATGTTGTGAGTCGAGGCTAACATCACCCCCATTGATTCTTGGATGCCTTACTTATCCCATGTCTGTCTCATCTTGGAGATGTCCCCAACCTCCTCAACCCTGTCAGTTGCAGAATTCCATTCATTTTCAAAGTCATCTAGCCATCTCTTCTTGTCCTTCCCCACACCTGATCCTTAAATCTTATTTCTCCCCCATTCACCTCCTTTCTTCCCTCCTTCTGCCTCTTATGATTATTTTATTTCTCCTTTTAAGTGAGATTCAAGCTTACTTTCTTGGGCCTTTCTTCTTGTTTAGCTCCTTTGTTGTGGATTATTGTGAGGAGCCGCATTCGCCATTAAAAGATGGCACAGGCTTCTGCTTCCTGGTTCTTCACGGAAGCTTTACTTGAGAATGCGCCTGCGCATGGCGCGAAAACCGAGTATGACAATTGGATGAAAGATTTGAGCCAATGAGGGATCTGTACGTCTCCCAAAGCTCTATTTAAGCAGCGGGCTTTCTGAGCTTGGTGTCCTTCCCCTTTTCTCCATCTTGAAGAGCTGTTCAATAAATGCTGTCAGAAGAATCCTGAGTGTGGCGTTTTCCTTATTGGCGAGGTAGCGCATCGCAAGTGGAACCGAAACCAGGGATGAAGCCAAACATCTTGGGGTTTTGACCAGTCACGAAGGACCCTGTTGGCTCGCAGAGGATTCAGAACTGACAGCGCGGAGAGTCTAGACGCTTTTCTGCAAGGAACTCCAGTAAGCGGGATACAGTGGAAGACACCCTGCGCTGGAGAACCAGTGAACTGACAGAGTCTCAACATTAGAGCTCCAATAAGCGGGATACAGTGAAGGACACCACGGGAATTGGAAGCGGTCATCCTCACTCCTGCGCTGGAGAACTAGTTGACTGACGGAGCTGGCTGAATTCGAAAGTGAAACAAAGGTGATTGTATAGTAACAAAAAAGGGGCAAGAAATAAGTGAGTAAAAACAGATGAAAAAGGCTTTAAAGATGCGAGGAATAAATAGAAGGCTGCTCTAGACAGAGAGCTAAGCAGAATGATAATGTTAATTGATTTAACTTTCAAAATGGGTGTGATTCTGAGTTATATAGTTATATTTTTCTGGATAAAAACTCAATGTAAAGGTTTTTCTGGTTACTGGCTTAAGGAAAGGCTAATTTGGAAAAAAAGGTTTTTCTATGAGTTTTCTGATGAGGTCATTAAGGTAGTTATGTCTTCCAGAATTATATGGATCAGACATGACAGAGGTAGGCCTCCAGAACACTAGATTTCAGAGAATCAAAATAATTAACTTGATACTAAAACTTGTTTTGAGATTTGTATATTGCAGAATACACAGCTTTGGAGAACGAATCGTATCACCTGCATGTTCACTGATGCCCTGGACTTCCAGCTGGATGCAGTTAAGACAGACTTCAGATGCTTATCAATTTACCCTTCCGCTCATTCCTCTTCTAAATGTCAACGCCCATGTTCAGCTTGAAGAAGTTAATGAGGAGTCGGCGCCCCAATTCCCTGGACTTGGGGACTGAGGTGGGGGTAGGGTTATTTGGCTGCATGATCTTTGGGGGAGTGCTGCTTACCCTCTGGTTGCTCTGCAAATTCAAACAACAACATCAAAAGGATAAGGTGGTGATCACGCAAGCATTGCTTGCCGTGGAGCAGGGAACATCCCCTCAAGCCTGGTTGAATCTGCTTAAACAATGAGACACCATCACTTAACAGGATATCCTGAGGGCTCGTGTTCCCATTGCACCAGGTATCCTAGTGGTGGTCCTCCACACTTCCCGGGGCTCAGGTTCCCATTGCACGGGATAAAAGGTGTGGAGGGTCTCGTACTGTTTAACTGCCTTGAACACCTATCGGTAGAACGGTGGGCTAGATCGGCAACCTAACAGCCCTCGATTGTTGTTGCAGTTTAATAAGGAAGGGGGAGATGTGAGGAGCCGCATTCGCCATTAAAAGATGGCGCAGGCTTCTGCTTCCTGGTTCTTCACGGAAGCTTTACTTGAGAATGCGACTGCGCATGGCGCGAAAACCGAGTATGACAATTGGATGAAAGATTTGAGCCAATGAGGGATCTGCACGTCTCCCAAAGCTCTATTTAAGCAGCGGGCTTTCTGAGCTCGGCGTCCTTCCCTCCACCTCACCATCATGAGAGCTGTTCAATAAATGCTGTCAGAAGAATCCTGAGTGTGGCGTGCTCCTTATCGGCGAGGCTGTGCGCTACAGATTATAGCATACTACCTGTATTTAATGGCTAATATCCACTTATAAGTGAGTACATACCATGCATGAGCTTTTGGGACTGGGTTACCTCACTGGATAATAGTCTCAAGTTTCATCCATTTGCCTGCAAAATTTGTGTTGTCTTTGTTTTTAACAGCTTAATAGTATTTCATTGTGCATATGTACTACATTTTATTTATCTATTCTTCAGGTGAAGGACATCTACGTTATTTTCACTTTCTGGCTATTAAAAATAAAGCTTTTATAAACATAATTGAACAAATATCTTTGTGTGATACTGGAGCATCTTTGGGGTCTATGGCCAGGAGTTCTATAGCTGGGTCTTGAGGTAGAACTATTCCCAGTTTTGGGGAAAAAATGGCAAATTGATTTCCAAAGTGGTTGTACAAATTTTCATTCCTACCAGCAGTAAAGAAATGTTCCCTTGCTCCCCATCATCTCACGAATGTGATAGCTCTTGAGGTCTTGATCTTAGCCATTCTGATGGGTATAAGATAGAACCTTACAGTTGTTTTGATTTATATTACCTGATGACTAATGACTTTGAACATTTCTTTAATGGCTTTTGGCCGTTTGGGATCCCTTTCTTCAGAATTCTCTGTTTAGCTCTGTACCCCATTTTTAAATTGGGTTATTTGGATTGTTGGTGTCTAACTTCTTGAGTTCTTTATAAATTTTGGTTGTTAGCCCTCTGTCAGATATAGAGTTGGTGAAGATCCTTTCCTAATCTGTAGACTGGCATTTTGTTCTATTGACAGTGCCCTTTGCCTTATTGAAGCTTTGTAGTTCTATGACATCCTCTTTATCAATTATTGATCTTAGAACCTGAGCCATTGGTATTCTGTTCAGGAAATTGTCTTCTGTACCAGTGTGTTCAAGGGTATCTCATGCTTTCTTTTGTATAAAATTTAGAAGAGAAATCTTAAAGATTGTGATAAGAATGCTAAAGTGTACCTCTCTACAATTGATGGCTTCTGGCAGGGGTGCAAGTGGATAAAGACTCAATTTTCTATAAGAGGCTAGCCACTAGAAGTTTGAACATGCTCTAGTGAGTTAACAGGCAATAAAATTTGAACTTGTCTTGTGTATGTTGTTGTCTGTTTTGTTTTTCCTTTCATGGGAGGGGAAGTGAAAAGGGTCAAGGGTAGCCTGGGAAGACTGGGAATGAATGTGATCAGAGTTCATGATGAAATTCTCAAATATTCAATACAAATATTATGTAAAGTAGAAAAGAAAATGAAAGAAAAGAAAAAAGAGTAAAGAAAACAAAGAGAGAGAGAGAGGAAAAAAAAAAAGGCAGAAAGACAATTCCTTGCAAGGGTGCCCAGAGGCATATCTCTTAGTTCATTCCAGATCCAGCTGTAGTGGCAATCAAGTCACCACAGTAATATGTGAGCTAGATATTAATATCCTCAGACTTTAGTTTTTTTACCTATTCAAAAAGACCTTATGGGATAAGATAAGCTGGAATATCAGGATAAAATGTGGCATTGATATTAAATATCTAGGTAAATATCTAGCATAGAAATAACTACCCCAAATACCAAGAATTATTGTTGTAATTGTCCTTCATGCATTAACAGAACAACAAAAGTCATCATTACTTTTAATACAGAGTTGACTCAGAGGGACACTGTTGCCAGGTTTCTAGGCTTTTGGGGCAATGGCTTTATTTAAACAAGGATTATTTTATCCTGACATTAAAGCATCATCTTTCAACTCTCATTAGAGAAGCTCATTTGCAGAAAGTGGTAGTCAACAAGGAGATTCAGAATGGGCCAAAGTGCAGAGAGTGACATACTTTGGACCACCCTATGCTAAATGGTGTAAAAGGAGGTCTGTAGTCCAACTAACCCAACAAGGGGCAGCTGTGGATATGAAGTCTAAGAATCTAGTAGTTGCTCCATCAAAAGAGGTTAGTTGTTCAAGCTGATCTTCTATAGAAATAGCTTCCAAGAGATGTGCTGTTAAATAAGTAAGTGCAACCAGTCAGGAAAAGAGTGAATCTTCCTTGATCCAATGTCCAGCAAAAGGTGAGGCCAGATTAAAGGTGTGTACCACCACACATGAATCTGGAACTTGCATTGTTCCAGGCTGCCCTTAAACTCAGAGATCTCCTTGTCTCAGTCTCCTGGGATTAAAGGCATCTACTACCTTGCCTGGGCCTAAGATTTTCATGGTTACTATGCCTCAAAATCTCCTTGCCAAGTTTCAGGTCAGAAACTTGTGTCTTCCAACCTCAAGATTTGGATCATAGATGAGCCCTCCAATTCTGGATTGTAGTTCATTTCAGACATAGTCAATTTGACAATCAGGAATAACCATTACAATCTGTTCCTTTAAAACATGACATAAATAATATCTCATGTCCAAATGAAACAATAACCAGGTCATAAATACACCTAACATGATGTAACTATTCCTCATACAATCAAAAACACATTTGAAATTTAGAATAGGTAAATGTCTCTTGGAAACATTCCTTTAGTATCTCAACTTAAATACCAATTGATGTTAAAGAAATTGGGAAAAAACACGAATATCTATACAAATATGTTCTTAACAAAATAAAACAGAAGCATTCATATTACATAATAATCATGCTTCCTGCAACTGGTCACATGGCCTTAGATGGTATTTATATCCATCTTCCTCTACTTCCACCTTTATTCTGTGGTTCCTTCACCCTCTGCAAGCACCTCATCAGGTTTTGGCTCTTTTCTTGGAGGAGTGACCCATACCTTCATTCCTAATGGGTCTGTACCCCTTGTCATTCTGCTTGGATTAGACCTTTGTACTTTCCGCACTGACTTTGGTCACAGGACATGGTAGTACTAAGAGACATCCTAAAGAATCTCCTGCACTCCAGACATAATCCTTCTTACCTCCATTGTGGAGAGGCAATCAATTTCCCCATGGTAATCCGGATTTATCACCCCTCCTAACACTGTTATTCCTTTCTTAGCCTGTTGGTTTAAGGACATTAGAAGCCCAAAATGACCAGGGTGATGTCTGAACTTCCAGTTCAATGGAATGTTTGCTGTGGCTCGCAGTAGGAGCACTGCACTCCCCCCTCTGGAACCGAATCTTCTAGGCCAGCAGAACCTAGAGTTGTAGAGACAGGAAGCAAAATCTTTCCTAGAGGGTTTCTAGAAATCCTTCTATCAAAAAGAAAATCAGGTTTTTTTTGTTTTTTTTGTTTTTTTTTTTTTTCCAACTGACTGTCACTGGGTATGTTAAGGACCTATCAGGACAAACTCCATGCCAAGTAGTAGTTGGGCAATACAAAATGGGATCCTTGCTTTTTATTTGCTTGTTTGTTTGTTTGTTTTGTTTGGTGTGTGTGTGCGTGTGTGTGTGTGTGTGTGTGTGTGTATGGTTTCTGTAGTTTTGAATCTTCATTTCTTTTTTGTTGTTGTTTGTTTGCTTTGATTTTTACTCTTTGTTTAGATTTTTTTTGAAAGACAAGACATGAACATAGTTAAGATATTATCTGGAGAGGATCTGAGAAGAAACTGAAGAAAGAAAACATGATCAAAATACAGGGTATTAAATAAATCTACTTAGAAAAATATGAAGATATCAAAATGAAACTCAATTCTATATCATTCATAAATATTGATAAAATGTTACTTAAATTTATAAAATAATTTACTACTGTATTTCAAATATAATTCACTGTGATAAAAGTATAATGATAAATAGAACAGTCCTTGTTCATAAAAAGTTTATCAAAACAAATATTTACAGAGGGCGAATATAATATATACATATGAAAAAGACTGCTAAACATGCTCAGAAGTATAAATGCAGCCTGTTTACATTAAGGGAATCTAGCTATAAAGAAATGTTGGTAATTTGAGATGAAAGGTAAGGTGATATTCCACAGTCCAAAATTCTTAAAATATGTCAAACTCAAGCAATCTTGAGGACAGGCAGAAACATAATGGAAGGAGATGCCACAGGAATGGAAAAAAATATAGGAGCTTAGCCTTGAGCCCAGTTTAATTATGAAGTAATTTTAAGCAGCTAGGAGGCATGGGTCAGAGAATACTTTAGAAAGATGAATTTGAAATAAAGGAAAAGAGGGACCATACAGATATGGAAGCAAGTAAGAAGGTTGGTGTACTAATCCATGTAACCAAGTGACTAGTAGAACTAAGAGGTTTATAGTACATATTAAATGAGGACTCCAGATATAAGAGAGGCTGTTGTTGTGCTAAGAGACTAAAAAGTCATACAACTACTGAAGTCCAGGAAACAGCATATCTTTTCTTAAATATTCCTATGTATTGACCTGTAAACCCGGCAAGTGTTTTCATATCTACATTAGAACAATTTATGTCATGGAGCACAAATTTGCTTAGTGAAGAAGGCCAAATAATTTTCGTATGGCCACACATCATAAATTTTAGGTCTGAGGTTAGAATTCATGACTAGTTTGATCCAAACTGCTCTCCGTTGTTTGCCCATGTTTTCTCAAATGGTAGAGAGAACTAGACCCTTTCATTCTGTCTGATGAGGTGAGACAAGAGAACAAAATGCATAGAAAAAAGAGGTGGATAAGAAAGTCCTGAAAATAAATAGAAAGACTCTACTATGCAAAATTCTGTGTACTGTAAGATGAAATATAGGCCCATGGGCAATGGGTAAAATCTTTGCAATGTATTACTAATAGGTAAAAGCAGATAAATACACAAACCTGATTTTGTTGATAGAGCTGATATTTTATTTTATTTTTTGTTTATTTATTTATTTATATTTATTTATATATTTTATTTACATTTCAGATGCCATCCCCTTTCCCCATTTCCCCTCCCTAGAAAACCCCTATCCCATGTCCCCTTTTCCTTTTTGCTTTTATACATTTTTAAAAAAATGTTAATCAAAGGCTTTATAAGTTTGGTAATGCTCAATCAGAAGTGTAACCCAATACCCAACGTAGATATATAAACTATCTTTGACTGGTGGAGACACATGAACCTCTGCCTCCATTCCCCCCCCTCTTTTTCTCTCTTTCTCTCTCTCATCACCTAGCCTCACCCTTCCTGTTAAAAACAATTTTTTTCTCTCAAAAAGCAATTAAAGCATAATTATTCCTAATTGTACCAGTGAGGTACAAGATAGTCCTAATACCCAGTCCATCATTTTGTTGACTAACCAGAACCTCTGTCATCTGTCCTAACTAAAGCACTTAGTTTTGAACCTAGCTTTTTTCTTGGCTTTAGAATGAATGTCAGCTGGAAACCATCCACTCAGATCTTTTCTCTCAAAGTAAATAGCCAGGATTGGCTATGAGACTATAGGTCTTCAACCCCGTCAGAAATCCAGAACGACTGAGTTAATTGAAATTATGGGAAGCACTAAGCATAGCTTCTAAAACTTAGCCAATTTATAGAGACCGCTGAACATCTAGAAAGCCCCTATACTACTGAATGTTAGCTAGGACTTACTGCATAGCCATAACCTATTGGTAGAAATCTGTATAATTAATATCAAGATGAAGTTATAATTTGTTAAATGGTACACATTTAGGAATACAAGGCTTAGACCCAGTCCTTCTTTAACTTTTTTAACTGACATTTTTATTTTATATTGTTTAGTTTTCTTTTGAGACAAGATTTTACTATGAACCAAACTGTTCTCAAACTCTTCCTCACTTTCTATTGCTCTCTGTGACATGTCTTTTAAATATGTTTCTCTTTTACTCTTTGGTTATAGTTAATGTTTCATAAGTAATTACTGTGTCAAGAACAGTGATAAAACTTCATGGTCATTTTCTTACTTAATTTGTAAAATGGCTTTATGAGATAGGTAATAATGGGCTTCCCATTATTAATACCATGATTATTATTATTCCTGTATTAACATGAAACTAAGGCTCAGGGAAATGTGCAAAAATGTCCAGGCTAGTTTATCATTCAAGGCTGAATATAGATAACCCATGGTTTGTTATAGGTATGAAATTCTGAACCTACATGCCTCCACAAATAATCAGTTGATTTTGATGTAATGCTTCATCTCCGAGTCTTTTGTATTCAAGACAAAATATTTTAGCTATTTTTAAATTTATTCACATAAGCTATAAAGCCTTATTTCAAAAATATAATCATCTAACTCTCATATATTCAAGGGAAACACAGCCATTTTGTTTTCTAAAACTTCTTTTGGTATAAAAATATGTCATACACCATATAGACAAAATAAAGAAAAAAAAAAGCACATAATCTAGATGCTGAAAATGCCTTCAACGAAATTCAGCATCTTTCATAATAAATGTCTTAGAAAGATCAAGAATGAAAAGACCATACATAAACATAATAAAGGCATTCTACAGCAAGCTGATAGCCAACATCAAATTAGATGGAAAGAAAGTTAAATCAATTTCCCTAAAACTGGGAACAAGAAAAGGCTGTCCTCTCTCCACATGTATTCAATATAGTACTTAAAGTTCTAGCTGGAGCAATAAGACAATGAAAAGAGATGAAAAGTTTACAGATTGGAAAAGAAGAATTTAAATCATCATTACTTGCAGATGATGTAATAGCATACAAAAGCAACCCATAAATTCTAATTCCTTCAGCTAAGGAGCTGGATACAAGATTCTCTCTCTCTCTCTCTCTCTCTCTCTCTCTCTCTCTCTCTCTCTCTCTCACACACACACACACACACACACACACGCAGTAACCATCAAATGCACTGAGAAAGAAACTATGGAAACAACAGCCTTCACAATTGCCAAAAACATTATATTGTTTTTGGTCTTGGTATAACTATAACCAAAGAGGTAAAAGACCTGTATTACCAGAACTTCAAGTCTTTTAAATGAAAATAGAAGAAAATATCAGAAAAGAAACATTTCCCATGCTCATGAATCAGTAGGATCAACATATTTAAAATTATCATCCTACCAAAAGCAATCTCAGATTCAACTCAATCACATCAAAATTCCAACACAATTCTTTACAGACTTTTTGACCTTTCAAGTCCTTTGACACTATTCAACTTCATAGGGAAAAATAAAAATCCAGGATAGTTAAAACAATCCTATACAGTAAAAGAACCTCTGGATATGTCACCATCTCTTATCTCAAGCTATACTACAGAGCAATAATAATAAAACCCATTTCATATTGGCATAAAATCAAACACGTTTATCAATGGAATAAATTCAAAGACGCAGACATAAATGCACACACTTATGGACACTTGATTTTTGATATAGATGCCAGAAATATAGAATAGGGAAAAACATCTTCAACAAATGATGCTGGTTTAACTGGATATCAATATGTCAATATATAGAAGAATACAACTAGTTATTTATCTATTACCCTGTACAACTAGTTATTTATCTATTACACTGTACAAGACTTTAATCCAAGGGGATTAAAGATCTCAACATAAAACCAGATACAGTGAACAGGATAAAAGAGAAACTAGGGAATAGTCTTGAATGCATTGGCACAGGAGACAACTTCATGAGTAAAACGCAAATAGCACAGACACTAAGATAAACTATTAATAAATGGGACTTTATGAAACTAAAAATCTATAAAGGAAAGTAGGCCTTCAATACCATAAAACAGCAGCCCACAGAATGAAAAAATATTTTTACCAACTCTACACCTGATAGAGGTCTAGTATCCAAAATATATAAAGAAAAAAAAGCTATATATGAAGAAAGCAACCCATTTGAAAAATGGGGTACAGTCTATACAGAGAATTTCCCACATAAGAATCTTAAATGAAAGAAACACATAAATATATTTACGACATCCTTAGCCATCAGAAAAAATGTAAATCAAAACAACTTTGAGACTTCATCTCACTCTTGTCAGAATAGCTAAGATGCAAAACTGAAATGAGAAATCAGGCTGGTGAGGATGTGGAGCAAAAGAAACACTCCCCCCATTGCTGGTGTGACTACAGACTTGTTCAGCCACTTTTGCAAACCACTATGATGTTTTTTCAGAAAACTGGAACGTGATCTACCTTAAGACCCAGCTATGCCATTCCTGGGCATATTCCAACAGAATATTCCATCCTATCCCACTGACACTTGCTCAACTATGTTCATAGCAGCTCTATTCATAATAGCCCAAACTGAAAACAACATAGATGTTCCTCAACTAAAGAACTGTAAAATAAAATGTGGCACATGTACACAGTAAACTCTTGTGGGTCATTGTCTCCTCAGGGGTCATTGTTCACCAGCCCACAATGATGGAGGAAGCAGAAGTGGTGAGTTGAGTTCAGATTACTGTGACTATGATGGAAAAGCTTCTGGAGACAGCTTCTGTGGAACAGCTCTTCTTTATTGTTCCAGGGGTATGGTGGATAACGGTTCTTAGGAGTACAGATGGAAAGGGCTGATTGGCCATAACACAGTACATAATTGTCATGTAGGAAGGAAGGATTGATTGGCCATAGCAAAGTACCTAATTATCATGCTGACAGAAAGCTAGAGGAGGACATTGTTTGCTGAGTCATGCAGCACTTGGAAACAGCTCTGCTCAAAGTTATTCTTCAGATAAGGTCAGGCATTCATTCTCAGAAATACTCCTAGGTAAGGTCATGCATACAAAGGGAAGTCTGCTGAGAAAGTGATTCTTAAATGTTGTGCCAAGCTCAGAGAGCTATATAGACATGGTGAAGCATGACTGTAATAGCAGGGTTCTCCAACAGAATAGTATAAGGCTCTTAAAAATAATGACATCATGGAATTTGAAGGCAAATGGATGGGGCTAGGAGAAAAAAAAAAAATCATCCTGATCGTGTTAACCCAAATCCAGAAAGGCAAGCATGGTATGCATTTACTGAAATGTGTATATACAGAGGTTAAGCCAAAAGGACTTAAGTGGAGGAGACAAGGTCTCCAGAGGATGGTGAAAAAGAATAAGATTTCACAGGTGGATTGTGGGGCGGTGGGCTGTGAGAAGCAGCTGGGTGCGTGGTCAAGCAAGAGCTTGGAACCCTGGAACCTTACTGGACACTGGATGGCAGGAGTTCAGCTCCGCTCCCAGGCCCTGGTTCTTTTTATTTAGCTTCAGCCCTCTAACCCCTCCCACAGAGAAGTTTATGACCATCAGTCAGGCCTCAGGCCCTAGAGAGATTTACATACCAATGAGGTACCTGAAGGCCAGAGGGTGGAGTCAATTAAGCATTCTTCCTTAGCCCCCCTCTCCTCTCTCCTTCCCTATTTAACTCAAGTCTGCCATGGGTTTGGGGGGTGCATCCAGATTCATTCACCATCCTCCATGACATTAAAGACTGTAAAAACCCAGGGACTTCCTCGTGTCATTGGGGCCATGCTGTGAGGAATCATGGAGCCATAGCAGCCTTGCCTAACTTGCCCTGAAGGAACCCAGAGTGTTCCCAGCCAACTATCCACAGCCTGGCATGAGGAACTCTCTGAGTTCTCCAGCCACACTTACCTATAGTGGATTGTGGTTGAGCGAGTTTGGAAAAGGAGGGATCAGAGGGGTGTGGAAGAAATTACTGGAATTGGGGGTATTTCAGGGATGAGAAAGAAACCTAGTGTAATGGAAATGTATGAGGATTTACAAGAGTAACCCTAGCAAAGACTTCTAGTAAAAGAGGACATGGGATCTGAACTGTCCATCTTTTGAAACCAGGAAAGACCTCAAGTTGAAGGATTGGGACACTAACCCAGTCACAAAACTTTCAACTTACAGATTTTCCTGCTTGCAGAGTGTGTTAGGACTAAAGGCTAACCGTATAATTATAAAAGAGACCAGAGGGATTTCACCCAGCAACTGATAGGAGAAGTTGCAGAGTCCCAATATCCAACTATTAAGCAGAATTCAGGCAATCCTGTAGAGGATGAGAGGAAGGATTGGAGGAACCAGAGTGGTCAGGAACATACCAGGAGAATATGGTCCACAGAATCAACTGACTGGGACTCATATGGGAACTTGCAGAAATTAGCAAGCCTGGAGAAGTCTGATGTGGGTCCTCTGCATATATGTTATGGCTGAGTAGCTTGGAGTTCTTGTGGAAATCCTAACTGTGAGAACAGATGTTTCTACTCTTTTTGCTTGAGTGTGGAACCCTTTATCTTCTACTGGGTTGCCTTGTCTAGACTTGATGTGATGTCATGCACCATGTCTTATTGAAGCTTTTATGCTGTTTCTGGTTGATGTTTCTGGTAGGCATGTTCTTTTCTGAGGGGAGGAGAAATGGGGGTGCATCTGTGGAAGAGGGGAGACAGGTTACCGGAAAGGCTGAGGGGAGGGATGGAAAGAGAATCAGGGTTGACGTGTAACATGAGAAAAGAATAAAAATAAATAAATAAAAGAAACTTCTGTTGTAAAAGAAATATAACCATTGGTAAATCTAGAAAGAGTTTAAGTGACAAAGTATATTTCTTTTAAAGACAAACTTACTGTCCTTTTCTCAAAGAACAATTCTTCAAACTATGTGATTTTAGGTGTACAAGTGGAAGTGTGGGTATATCTGTGTGTGCACATATTGGTGTATGTGTCTGTGTCTCTGTGTGTCTGTATATGTAAGTATTTATGTCTGTGAGCAAGTTCATGTGTATGATTATAGTTTAGATGCATTGTATGTATCGTGTATGTATATCTTGCTAGGATTGGTGAAAGCAACTGCTAGTGTATGTATGGTAAAAACAGATGGGACTCATACTATAATATTGCTTTTGATGTTTTCCCATGAATGCAGACTGAACATTCTTTGATAATTGTACAGAAGAAAACACCCCATCTTTGGAGTAGCTGTGGAATATTCAATGTATGAATACACTTTAACTCATTTAATTGACTTTTGGTGGTAAACATACAGAATATCTTTGCTCATATATGGCCTATTAATGGGTTGTTTTTAACTGTGAAATTGCTGAGTAAGTTGTACATATTTCATCTTAACTAGGTCAGCCAATCTCATCCTCAGTGCATTCATCTCTCAGTAGTTAATAATGATAAGTTTAGTTCTTAATCTCAAGCAAAACAACGAATGAAAAATGATACTTTGCTGTTATTTTCCTTCTCTTGCCTTTAAATGTGAGAGAATGTGCTAAAATTGTTCCTGTTTATTTCTTTAGCTGTTTATCTCTGCATGGATGAATTTTCTGTGAGGTAATTTGATATTCTGTTAAGTTTTTCACTCGTCAATAGGTTTGTGTTTTCTATACCTTTCCATAGGTACTTTAGCTATCTGTCCTCCATACTACATATTTACATTTCTCTTTTTATTTTTTGACTTTGGATATGATTCTAAATATTTCATAGAAATATTTATCTTATTTCCTGCTTAATAATCCATATCTGGATAATTTCTGACATCATAAAATGGCAAATGATTTTGTCAATTAATGATATTTTAATTTAAATTAATTTTTACATATTTAATTATTTAGTCATTCATTCATTTGTGATGTGGATATCCATTTATTAATTACATAATTAAAAGTGAGAAATAGCTTTGGAGTGTAAGCAAAGTCAACTAGAAATAGCTAAATTAAACTTACATTTACCAATATGAAATATCAATAGAAGTTTTATGGCCTGATAGGATATTATATAATATCCTATCATACATCCAATACATACTTAAAGTGTATGCTACTTAGATTAATATTAGCACATATTTTAGTCTAAATACCTATCATTTCTTTATTATAAATCTATCCAAAATATGTTTCTGAGTTTTATAAATATACAGTATATTTTTTGTTCTCTAGTTACTTCAATTTTTTCTTTATGTTTCTTACATTTAAATATCTTAAAATATTTGAACCATGTAGACTTTGTATTAGTGTAAACTGACATGATAAGTATGTTTGGTGCCTCTACCTGCCAAAAAATGTATGCAAATTAGTTTCAATGTTTATACTAATCTGATTTTTTCAGTGTGTTTTGTACCTTTTTGGGGAATATTGATGTGTCCCTAATTTGTTGCTCTGTTCTTATTATCATGACATAGTGACACCATGGAGCTATGTTGTAGTTTGTCATCTGATGGCTGGAGTAAACCTTTGCCCTTCAAAATTTTTTTGAAAATTTCTTCACTCTCATTTTTCAGATCAGTTTTTGCCATCATATGTTCAAGTGAACATTACTTAAACACATTTGTTGAAGTGATATTGTCTAATCAGATTGACATATACAAATACTTTACCACTTCTAATATTTTATGAAAAGACTAGCAAACTCACTGTTTTATATAAGTCTTATTTGATTATTAGCAGAGGTTTACAGCTGTGATTCTTCATATGGACTTGAACATGTTTTGTATTTCCATGAAATTGATCTTTTGTATCACACTAATACTGAGATTTTTCTCCTGCATTAAATGTATATTAATACATTATAAGTGTTATTAATTTTTTATTAGTAATTATAATTAACTATCTCACAGATTGTCTCATTTATAACATGTCATTTATCTGAGATTATAATTTGCATGTGATATTTTGGATTGATATTAATTTTTAATATCTGCTATTTAATATCATATATCCTACTTTTCTCCAAATATAGTGGTAAATATCTTAAAATTGTTGTTGTTGTTGTCGTCATTTTTTTATTTTTTTAAATATCTGCATGTGAGTATTAATTTAAAATAGAATTGCCTTCAAAAGAGTTAAAGTACAGTTTAACTAAAGAGGAAAGTTAGTCCTGAATTGTGTAAACTGAATATTATCTTCATTTTATAACCACAAAGAACTTGTCAAATTGTTCTGTGACATTTCAAAATCAGTGAAAAGGTTTCTTTACCATTATATTTTTAAAAAGATTATTTTCTTTGTTTATGTATATGTGTGTATTTGTATGAATGTATACCATGTGTATGAATGAATACATGTATGAAAATGTATTCTTCAGGTATCTTCTCTCTAGCTATTTAAGTTTATAGTGTTTGATCATACTTTATAGTCAAAGCTATATATATGCTATTTCACAAACATACATTGATTTCTAAAAACAAATTATGATATTATTTTTAAGCTGTCATTTATATTTAAAATAATACAATTTTTCTCATGGTTGTAAGCTAAATCATTTAATTTTCTATTTTTATTAATTAATTAATTTTTAATTAATTATATTAACTAACTAATTGAGAATTTATTTTCAATAAAATTGATTAATTAATTTATTGAAAATAGATTCTTCTTTCATATATCTTAACAAGAGTTTCACCTGCCTCCACTTCTCCTAGCTTTTTCCCATGTCCCATCTTCCTGAAAACTACCGCACCTCTTCAGAAAAAATACAGGCTTCCAAGAGATGATAGCCAAACAGGACAAAACAAAATATAGTAACATGAGGCAAAGGCCCTCATTTCAAGCCTGGATAAGGCAATTGACCCATTAGGAGAAAAAGAGCTACAAGAGTAGGCAAAAGATTTAGAGATACATCCACTCCAACTGTTAGGAGCCCTACAAAAACACTATGCTAACAGCCATCACATATATGCAGAGAACCTAATGCCAGACCCATGCAGGCCTAGTAATTGGTATTTCAGTTTCTGTGAGCCCATATAAGCCCTGCTTCATAGTTTTGGTAGGTTGTATTTTTCTGCTGTCCTGCATCCCATCCAACTCCTACAATCTTTTTTCCCCATTTTTTTCATGCATTTCCCCAAATTCCAAAAAGAAGGACTATACGCTACAGAATGTCTGTATGTCTCTGCATCTTTGTCCATCTACTTCCATAGAAAACCACTCTGATGACAACCATACAATGTATGCCTGTCTCTAAGTATAACAGAATATCATTAGAAATCATTTCCTTGACTTTTACTTTATTTTATTTATTTTTCCTGACATATGTTTCTACCCTATGTCTCTATTAAGCAACAGTCAACACTATTTCCTTTGCACTGTTCTTATCTTTAGTGTTCTATTACAAACTTCATAAACTTTTGATTAGTATAAGATTAAAGAAGAAGTCTATTTGCTTCCTATTTTGTTAAACACTTAAAGGAAGTGAATAAACAAACCAACCATCAAAACAAAAGAAACAAAAAAACAAAAGCAGGTATGGTATGCATGTCTATAATCCTAGAACTCAGAAGGAAGTATCAAACAGCCAAGCGCATTCCTGGAGTACTTAGTGAGACCATTTCAGACATACAAACCATTTTAAATATGGATAATTAACTATATTGCTATAATTATGAGGATACTTTCTTTTAGGTTATCTACATATTGCATTATAGTAATGCTATTTTTATACTAGAAAGGACTTTTATTTTCTAAAAAAAAATGTCCACAGAATATACCTTGTTAATCTATTTAATTAGCTAAAGTTATATCATACTTAGTAAATTGTTAAGATATGCATTCAACAGTCAGAAAACAGTCAGAAATTATTGAACTTTTAAATTCTATTCTAATTTTATTCTAATGTCAAATTGTCTTTTTTCTTTATTCATGCCATCTCCAATACAGTTACCCACATTTGAATTAGTTAATGAATAACCTATTTTCCCAGATTAAAAAAGACTTTTCATTATCTTCATAACCCTACAGTTTTTGTTTTTAAAATCATTAATTTTAACTGTATTTATTAATTCTCACCTTGCTTTCTGTACATTTATTTTGTTTTTCATTTTATAATCTTTAGATGAATGACCAACTTATTCTCATGTTTTGAACAGAGTAATATATTTATAGCTGGAATTATTCTCTAAACATAATTACCCCATTTCTTTATGGCTTTATACTTAGCATCTGCATTATTGCTGTCTTCGAGATATTCAATAATTCTTTTGTGCTTTCTTTTTGTTATAAGGCTTATTGATGAATGGCTTTTATGGATGTATTATGTTCAGTCCGTTTTGTTTATATTCAGATAAAAAACATCCTCTTTCATCTTTCTTAGCTTTTTTCTTTTACTATACTTTTTTTAAAAAATAAATTTATATGTTTGTATGAGAGACACAGAGACAGAGAAACAAAGACAGACAGAGAGAGAGAGAGAGAGAGAGAGGAGAGAATACAAAGGCCTGAAGAGGGTGCAATATCTCATGGAGCTGGGAACTGTCAGGTGATTCTGGGATGCCAAACTTCTATCCTTGGGATAGTGCATTGTATCCTTAGCCACAGAGTCCTCTCTCCAACCCATTTTCTTTTAGTTTTAATCACTGTATAAGTGTTAATAGATGGCTACCACAAAACTGGGCTAAACAAATGTTTCTTGATATTCACAATGGAAATAGCAGGTAGTTGTTATTCTCTGGTATAGAACTGAATATATCTGCTTTGTTGGGTATGTATGTCACTTCTTATTTGTCTATTTTTAAATGTCTCCTTAATGCATCTTTTAAACATATGAGTTTAGTTAGAAAATCCTACCAAAATTTCTTTCTTGTCTACTAATTTTGAAATTTTTTATATATGTTCTTGAGAGGATTTCTGAAGTACATTAGGAACAATGATGTCTCCATAGCTTTTTACTTTTTAAATCTTTTACTCCAATTTAACTTGTGCTTATAGTTTAGCTCCTGAGTTAATTTTGTTTAAGTACTATATCTTTGTTCAGTATTTTAAAATTATCAGATGTACTTTCTTTCACTTCTGACTTCATTTTTTGTGTGTAATTTTATAGTGCAATTTTTAATACAGTAATTCACCCTGTCATATTAAATAGTATCTTTTGTTTGTTTGCTTGCTTCTGTTATTTATTGAATGTTCTCATTAATTTTATTACTTTCACTTTCATATATATTTTTATGGTTTATGCTACATAATAATTTTCTCATGACAAAAATTAAGCTACTTTGTTTCTCAAATCCAAATTTTAAAAAATTGGTACATAGCACCTTTGCTTCCTCTGTACCTCCATTTTATGTGTTGTGTTTTGCTTTATTTTTGGTTAAATAATTTTTAATGATCATCTCGTTTTTCAAATATGGCTCATGGGTAATCTTTACTATTAGTTCTACCATGTATAAAGTACATAAAAAATGGTTTTGGGGTAACTTTATCTTTGAGATTCAAACTTGTATGGCATAAAACCCATGGGTTAACCTTTCTTTCTTCTGAATCAGGGAGTATAATTAATATACAATGCTACATTGTCTTCTAGAATTAACTACTGACCAGAAGTAAGCAAGATTAGTTGTCCAGGCCAGCTGGACAATCAAGTGGGACCCTTAGACCCTGTGGAGAGAACTGAGATGCACGAGAAAATAAGGAGGCACAGCAAGTCAAGAAGTCTGATCAAGCTGGCACAATTTTTATTGTTCACACAGGTTATATACTCTGAAAACAGGATATGGGGAGGGGTAGGAAAGGAAAAGGGGCTTTGCAGGTGAAGGAAGCTAGCTGCAGCTGTGGGATCTAACTAAGTTATTCTCACAAAACCTTTCTCTTACCAGGGGTTCTAAAAACATCTATCTAGCAAGATGTTGGCTAAATCTAGAGATCAGGAGGAAAGGTTACTAAGGTGGGTTGCTATGAGGCCTTGTTTGAAGTTCTGAGAACTGACAAGTGAATCATGGAAGGTAAGCAGAAAGAAGAATAGTAGATAGGAAAGCCAAGAATGAGTGTTTGCCAAGAGTAAGGCCTTGCCATGGCTTCCCACAATTAGTCAGGTGTATTGACACATGACTGTAATCACAGTTCCTAGGAGGGAAAAGCAAGAGCATTATAAACTTAAGGCCAGTCAGAGCTACATGTCAATATATTATTTGACAAACTCTTTTATAAAGAATAAGAGAGCCCAGAAGCTTGGAATACACAAAATACAATTCACAGACCAGATGAAGGTAAAGAAGAAGGAAGACAAAACTGAATACTTCAGTCCTTCCTAAAAGGGGAACAATATACTCATGGGTGGAAATACTGAGACAAAGTATGGAGCAGAGACCAAAGGAAAGACCATACAGAGACTGTCCCAGTTGTGGAACCATGCCATAGACAGACACCAACCCCAGACACTATTGTGGATGCCAAAAGTGCTTGCTGACAGGAGCCTGATATAGCTGTCTCCTGAAAGGCTTTTGCTCACAGTCAACCATTGGACTGAGCACAAGGTTCCTAATAGAGAAAGGACTGAAGGAGCTGAAGGAGTTTTTAACCCCATAAGAAGAACAACAATATTAGCCAACCAGATCCCACAGAGCTCCCAGGGACTAAACAATCAACCAACGAGTACAAATGGAGAGACCCATGGCTCCAGCCACATATGTAGCAAAGGATGGCCTTGTCAGGTATCAATGAGAAGAGAGGCCCTTGGTCCTATGAAGGGTTGATACCCCAGTATAGGAGAATGATAGGGTGGGAAGGTGGGAGTGGGTGGGTGGGGAAGCACCCTAATAGAAGCAGGGGGCAGGGAGATGGAAAGGAGGTTTGCTGAGGAGAAACCTGGAAAAGGGGATAACATTTGAAGTATAAATAAGTAAAATGTCCAGCAATAATGTCTGGGTTTGGTGTCAGGAGGTAGGATAAATCCTTAGGTAGGGCAGTCTCTTGATGTCTTTTCCTTCAGTTTCTGCTCCACTGCTGTCCCTGCATTTTCTTTTGACACGAGTAACTCTGGATTAATATATTTTAGGTGGATGGCACCATCCCTCAACTGAGGATGGTGCCTATCAACTGGATATGGTCTTTATAGGTTCTCTCTCCCCTTTGTTGAGTATTTCAGGTAAAGTCATCTCTTTTGGGTCATGGGAACCTCTTGGGTCCCTAGAGTCTATGACTTTCTAGTGGCTACTCCCAGTTCCCTCTCTGAAACTGCTACACACCTACTTTCAAATTCTTGAACCTCTGTACCTCTCCCCCATCTCCTCTCATATCTGAACTGTCTTCCCACTTTCCCTCCCCCTTCTCTCTCCCTTCCAGATCAAGGACTGTAGGAGCTGAAGGGGTTTGAAACCTCTTAGGAAGGACAACATTATCAACCAACCAGACCCCCCAATGTTTCCAGGGACTAAACCACCAACCAACCGAAGAGTACACAGGGGGTGGCCATGGTTCCAGCTGGATATGTAGAAGAGAATTACCTTATCTTGTATCACTGGGAGGGGCGCCCTTTGGTCCTGTGGAGGCCTGATAACCCAGCATAGGGGAACTCTAGGCCGCTGAGGCAGGAGTGAATGGGCAATTACGGAACACCCTCATAAAAGCTAGGGGAGGGAAGAGGGAATATGGGGCTTGTGGAGGGGAAAGTGGGAGGGGGGATAACATTTGAAATGCAAATAAAATAACCAATAAAAATTGAAAAAATACAATAAAAGCAAAAAGAAAGAAAAGAAATAAAAATAAGAGAGAAAACTTATTGGTTCTTTGTTATCTTCCCAGAAGGAAATGTGTGTGTAAGCAACAAATAGATATCTAAATGCCTTTAGATGTTATTTGTCATCCAATAACCCATCTCTTACAGTCTTGCTCAGAGTGAAGAGTACCTATGTCAAGAAACCTTGCTAGGATACTTTCGTGACTTTCCATAGTCACCAAAAAACATTTATAGCTTAAAGAATAATGATTGTCATGGATATATTTATTAGAATAATTGACTTGCAAAAAAGTTGACAATACCATATGCTGGTGAGAATAAAGATCTATGGGAAATCCTATAGCTACTGGTTGTTAATAATGGTAAAGTCATGAAAGACAGTCTTGTGGCATCTTACAAAACCAAATACAGTTTTGACATTTGACTCAACAGTTTGTGTCTAGGTATCCATATAAGTTAACTGAACAGCTTCATCTACATAAAATCTGCATATGAATATTTATGGAAGCTGTATTATAAGTGTCCTAAACTGGAAGCAGCCAAGTAGTTCTTCAACAGATGAGTGTGTAAACAAATCAATGCACCTGTTCAAAAGGGCAATTCAAGGAAATGAATTATCAAGACAGCAGAAGTGTGGGTTACCTTTAATCTATTTTAAAAGTCATACTGCCCAACAAAAACCTGAGCAACTGGCACAGCATAGATAGAATTCAGTAGAAATAGGCTTGCTGATGCATAGAAGGTTTATGTGTGGTGTAATTCCAAAAAAAAAAAAAAAAAAAAAAAGACTCAATACATAACTTCCATGTCCTCTTCACTTACACACACTAAAGGCAGTAGGAGGCTGAAACCATGAAACTCATGCTTATCAGAATATCTAGTAAACCTTGATAAGAATGCTAAAATCTTCAACTGGACAATCATTGTCTTCTGTAGTAGACTAGATAGTTATAATTGCCAAATTTTAAAAATAAAGAAGTCTGCATTTCAGCATTAGAACTCAGAGTAGAGCTACCAAAAAGACATACATATCCCCACTAAAATTACTGTTATGACAAACTTCTTAGGTAATTACTCATAGATACATTTGCTATTTGATTAATATTAAAATGTCTGAGTCCAGGTTTGAGCTTCAAAAATGTGACAGTGGAAGTAAAAGAAATAAACACTAAACTGCCTGTGGGATAAATTCTAGACAGGATAGACATTGCTGCTGGATTTTTTATTTGTCCATCTGTCTGCTGTTACTTCCTTTTTGTATGTTTAAGAAAATTATTTTGATTAACAATTTTGAAGGCTTCATTTTTAGGGATTTTTTTCAGTTATGTTTATGTATGGTCTGCATGCATATCTATGTGCTATGTAGGTACAATATTCATAAAGCCAAAAATGGGCATCAGATCATCTGGAAGTGTGGTTACAGAGGGTTATTAACTTCAATGTGGATGCTATGTATAGAACCCAGATCTGCTGCAGGAGCAACAAGTGTTCTTAATTGCAGAGCTATCTCTCCAGCTCCAGTTCTTGTTTGTAAAATACCATTTAGTTCCACAAAGTTCTACTAATGTTTACAACAAATTAGATCACATCTGCTCTACCTATTTCTGAGAATTTTGAATTGTATGTAAAGGCTTTGCAGGCAGTTGATTATAAAGTTTAAGGTGGTTTTAACTATACATTATATTGATAAAAAGAAAACTTTTGTTGTATTACAAAAGGTTTTATCCCATTTTGTTTACATCAGACATATATCGTAATTATTTTTCAGGAGGTAAAAGTTAAAAGAGGCAAACACAAAGGTAAATTTCCTGCCTTTAATTAGAAACTGAAATGGGTCTGAAAGTATAACATTTTTGCTCTCAACACACCTTTCTTTTTTAACAATGTGTTTTCTCTGAATCAAAATAAATCATGTAGTGCCAAGGAAAATCATCAGGGTTCAAGCAACATCATGCTTATTTCAGGAGTAAAATGCTGAAATTCAAGAATAACCAACAAAATCTAAGAGCACTTTAGGGTCACCACATGGACAGTGCATATATTTGAGGTATTGCAACACTCTCTGACTGCTGGGTTTGCAGTAGGCAATGCTGTGTAGTGTTCAGAGTGGGAACTTCCTGTTGGGTAAAGGTGAGTTAAATTTTACCTCTAAAGAGCACCATCTATGAAATCATTGATTCTTCATATCCCTGAAAATCACTCTGTGAATGATTGGTGATTAAAACCTAAATTCTATCTCGAAAATCCATGGGATTTTACCTAGTTCAAATAAGTTATTAAATATACCCATAATAATTATAATGTGATAATTGTCATTGTGACTAGGTGCAGAAGGGTTGTTGGCCATATTTAGGACTAGTTACAGCTTTAATAAAATTGAGTAACCACATAATTCACTTAATCCTGTATGTGGACTGCCTCAGTTTGACCATGACACCTCGGAGACACTGAAAAACATAGCCGGATGAGTATCCATGTCCCTCTACACATCCCAACACAATCCTCTCATAATAGGAAGCTAATCTATAGTAGTGTTCCTGATTCAGGAAGAATTATCTTGGATTACGTATCTGCTAAACTTAATCTAGACCACTTTGGTTCCAATAAGGAAGATTAGAAGCTTAATTTTAGATGGGTTTTACGGCATTAAAACTCAAACTACCACCAAGTTTGATTTATTTGTAAATTCTGGATGCTGAATATGACCTAATTCACATAATATATTGCATTTTGGTAAAAAAAAAAAAAAAGTACGCTAACCATTTAAAACAACTAGTATTTCCTTTCTGAACATTTTTATGTTGGTGATAAAAATGAGAATTTGTTGCAAAGATACTTCAACATTTGCAAGTATAAAATTCACCTTTAATCTTACCTACTGTAAATAGGCAGCATCAAGATTTTTTATTATATTTTAAGGTACACCTATATGTATTTAGATATAAATACATTATATCTGTGTTGTATTTAATGTTATAAAAGGAATAAGGTTGTGAAATATTTTAAATAGGACATAAATTTTGAAGATAACAAAATAAAGAAAATAGTTGCCATATAGAAAAACATCTTATGACAAGAAAGATTTTAGCAACAGTGAACAAGTATACAAAAAAAAGTTTACATGTTTGTGATTTTTCTAGCATTCCTAATGTATTTAGGAACACTGTGTTTGAATCTGGTGAAACATTTTCTCTCCCTCAAATCTTATTTCTACATTTAATTTACTTAGAATTTTGTTTTTTTCTAGGTAACTCAAAATTATGTTTCAGTCTGGTCTGAATTGCTGAAATTTGAATTAATGAGATTGGCTTGTATTTTATTTTGCTTCTTCAAGCATTTTTTTCTTCCTGATAAATCACCTTGCAATGAAAAACAACGGAGTAACAATTAAAATGTACAGCAACAGAGTGCCAGTTCAGAGCACACTTTAAGAAATCATGAAGACAACACTAGGGAATTAAATTTTGCCTTGAAAGCAGGAGAAGAATAGATGGAGTCTCCACTTTGATAAGCAATTCTAGCATATGTGGTGATGCTAGGAAGTATGGCCTTTCTGTTTCCAGAAGTACGATTTGAGGTGCATTTAAAACCGGCTTATAATAGAATGAGTTAAGAAATGTTGCAAGGTATATCTAGTCAAGACTGAATGCCCTTGAGGTTAGGCAGCATAGGAATGGCATTCAGTAGAACATCTTGCAGTCATGATGGTAAGGGGTGCTAAGAAGTAAGAGTTCACAAAATCATGTGGGTGTGTTGGAAATATTTGAAATATGAGGTAAATATTATAAAGAAACGATGTAAATGAAATAATATAAGTGGAAAAAGCAAAAAATAGATACTTCATAATATAGATGAGAGTTAACTGACCACCAAATGAATCAGTCCTTCACATAGACTCTGCATGTTACAAAAGTTTCTAGTTTTGATTCTAGGACACTGACCTCCTTGCTTTCATCTCCTTTTCTAATACTGAGGATGAACACTTTGAAGCAAGAGTTTATATGTTCAGTTGTTTTTGCTACAAATGTTTACTAAGCAGGCAAATGAATGAATAATGAAAAAAATGGAAGCAATTCTTAGTCTCAGAATAGCTTTTTGTTTGTAGGATCTCCAATAGAGGATAGGAATTTGAGCATTTGGCTGTGCTTTTATTTGATGTGAAAAAAATTTACAATAATCATATATTTATGCTTATCTTAAATATCAAGCATTGGCTTTGAGAAATAGTCTGAGGTCTGCAGGGAGGAAATGGTTTTCATTAAATCTTTGCTATTAATTAAGTTCAATGAAGGTTATTTTGATATAATTTCATATTTAACAAGTACAGCATTCTCTACAAAAATTCATAGATTTTAAAGTTAACAATGAGAAGCTGTATTTGCCAAGGGGTCAGTCTAGACTGGTATCAGTGCACATCCCTGGGCTCCAGAAACACTGGGAGTTCCTGTGTTGGTAGCAATGCTTATTTCCTACAATTTCCAAGCAATTTTCTTTCTGCCAGATCACTGGCCCTGAACAGAAAGGCACCTATTACTTAGAAGCTTGCCTCATGCATTTTTTTCTTTCTATTCACTTATTCCTCACATGAAAATAGAGCACATGTTCTGGTTGAAATTGAGAGTGCGAGTCACTTTTTCTTTCTGCCTACTGAAAGGTTAGCATAGTCTTTTTTTTATTAATGAATTTAATTACTTTTACTGTTACATCCCAATCACATCTTCCATTTCCTGCTCTCCTCCAAGCTTTTCCTTCTCTCCTTCCTTCCCCCATTCCCCAATTTTTCTTCTCAAAACAGGAAATGCCTCCCATGGATATCATCCCTCCTCACCAAAAAACCTTACAGCATGTGTCATAATCTTAAAATTAAAGCACAGCTCCCAGGAAAAGAGGTGGCAGCCTTCAGGCTTGTCTCTGATCGGTTGGGTATCTCCATTTTCAGGTAAAAATAATAGGCAAAATTTTGATTTCCATTCTTCAATATCAAAGATTTTGAACTCAAGTGACATTAAACCCATAGAAACACTATCCTGAAGATGGCTGACTTAAGGAAATAGAGTCTCCTATTCACACAATGACTCTGTCAGGGTAAAGATTCTCAGGCTGTGGAGAAAACAGATAAATGGATTGCTATGTTAAGGGATCCCATCACTCTATATCTTAATTAATTACTAGAATAAATGAAGAAACTCAAAATGTGCTACATTCATCATGAACAATGTGACAATTTCTGTTTTGGAAAAGGTGCAAGTTAAAAGGTGCAAGGGGACAGGATGCACATATCAAAGTCCAAGGGAGACCAGTTGCACACTTCCAAAGATAATAACTTTATGGAACTTCAAAGAATATTCAATTCTTTTATCATTTGAATAATATTCAGGAAATATTTGCACTGTGGGACACTAACAAGTAAACACTGGTGTGTGTTTTCACTGAGAATAAGTTAAACAGGCACAGGGTAGTTGCACAATTTACTTCAGACATATTTGCTTTTGGTTTCCAGGACAAAAATCAAATATTCATTGTAGATAACACCAAGTAAAAGAAGTTATCTGGGCAAACTGATACACTGAGGACCATTGGTCTGAACATATAAAAATACTCTTAGAAAGCAGAATATTCCAGGGTGTCAGATACTATGTTCTAGGGGCTAGTCAAACACTTATCTTGAAGAAAGCTTTTCTTGGAATAATTCATGATTTGAGAAGCACGGGATTTTTTTTTTCATCACAATGGTCAATGACAAAATACTGAAATACCATTTAATTCATCTTTCTTCATGTTTTAAGGTAGATGGCCATCTAAACTAAATTCTAAGTCCATAGTATATACTTAGTACAAGTTTTAGTAGATAAAATGAGTGGATGAAACTTGGGTTTTTAACGAGTTGTATAGGTCCTGCTTTCCAATGTCCTAAGGACAAAGACATTCTGAGACTCAGCTTTCCCTCGCAAGTGATGCTGCACATCTGATTTTCATGGTTTTTTGGACAATTAGACATTTGCGCCCAGCACACACAATTCAGGTGTACACATGAAGTGGGTTTTCTTCATGGGGTAAAAGGGAAGAAACTTGATTGTAGTGAAGCCCACTCCTCACCCTGCCTACTATTGCCCTTCTCACTCATTTATTGAATACCATCAACAACTGAACAAAGGAACATTTGAAAGAGGATCATGCCCATGTCAGGCCTTGCTTCTGTCAACAGTGAGGGATGCACCACAGTCTGAGAATGAGAATATTTGACAGATCAGGAATCATACTTTACACTCTATGGTGTTTCCTTTCACTCTGCCTCACATCACATGTCTGAAAGTACTTATTCAAGAATTCAAAAATTTATTTTTTAATCATCTTATTACGGGGTTCCTTCTACTTTTAAGCCTTTGTGTGGCAGCAAACCCCTAATGCTGTGAAGACTCGCTTGTGATGTGACAGATTAAGGTCAGTGTCATTAGCACACTTCGAGATTGATGTTACCAGCCTGATGATCACAGAAGATGGCAAATTCCCTCTGCACAACGGAAGAGGCAACAAGCATGTGTCACACTAGATCACTGTGCCCATCCATTGGCAGAATGCTGAACTACTCTGATAAAGATGCGTCTGGAGAAATGAGGTTAAATTTCTACACAGGTTTAGAGTTCAAAATTAGAATGGAAGTCAAATCTTTTCCGTCATTTCTCTGTTATTGATACACTCTGTGGGCTATTTAAAACTTAGGGCCTCTGTGCATTTCTAACGGGAGAAAAATACATAAACACTCATCAAATGGTTACTGAGCACAGTGCTGATGTCAGAGCATGTTCCGATTTTGAAGACGCAACAGGCTGAATGAAACAAATATGTCCCTTACTTTAATAGTGACCTTATCATTTCTCCAACTGCTTATAGCTTATAGCTAATGGACATTAGTTTATTTTGTAGGACAAAGATAATAGAATATTAGCTTCAATTCTTTTAAATTACACCTAGGTCTGAGTTGTAACCTTTTGGTTTGTATAAGTGTGTGTGTGTGTGTGTGTGTGTGTGTGTGTGTGTGTGTGTGTGTGTGTTGTATAGCTGTTGCTCACAGTATTTGCATACGTACATATTGATATATATATACACATGGAAGCAGGAGGTTGTCTTTATATCATTCTCTATCAGAATCCTTGTTTTTTGATACTGAGACTTTCACTGAAACAGAAGCTCATTGATTCAGGGATGCTATAGCCAATATATTTCAAGAATTCAGCACCTGACATGCACAGAGGATACACTAGTATGCTGCCATGTGCAGCTTTATCATGGGTACTCTGCATTCAAATATAGTTTTCCATTATTATGACTCATGTATCTTGCTCCTTGGCACCTATTTTTGATTAGCAAGATGCCTAATACTTTAATTAATAAAATTTTCTTGACCCTTTCTTAGATATGCAATTAATCTCTAATATATGTAGCTCCATACAAATGGAGACCGGTCCTCTGTGTTTATTGATCCCTATGATACAACTATTATCTTTAGATACTTAAGAGAAATCCTGTGCAAATATAAGGCTACTGCTAAGATCCATGCTGGAGCTTTTAATAATGTCCTTTATTTTCATTAGTATATTAATAATTAGACCTAGTCGCTGTCTTCAAATTCACATAACAAATATACATTCTACATATACCAAGGCCAAAATTGCATTAATCAAGTTCCCCACATAGAAGCGGGATTTCAGTTTTCATCCATTTTAGTCATGAGAAACCCAAGTCACCATGCCTTGTCCTGAGAATCATCTCTCTTCTTTGACTCAAGCACTTGTCTCATTCTACTTGTTCTAGATCTCGTTTCACAATAGCAATAACCCAGTTCTTTCCTGTGACTACCGCACTAGCTTTCTAGGGTTTGCATAACAAAATATCACAAATTGATTTGAAAAAACATAAATAAATTTTGTGGACCAGAAGTTCAAGATCAAGATACAACATGTTAGGTGTTATCTGAGACCCTTCTGGCTTTCAGATGAGTATTTGTTAGCCTTTATGATGATTTTTTAGTATAATGATGTTAGAAATTAAAGAAATAATTTCAGAAGCATCTGATTCTTCTCCAAATTTGAGAAAAGGCCTTCAAGAATAGAAGTGGTGGACCTGCGAGTTGCCTCAATGGATAAAAAGTACATAACTTGTGACTCAGTTACAGGATTAATTGCTGTGATTAGACACCTTAACAAAGAACAACTTAAGGAGAAAAAAGTTTATTTCTTCATATGATTTGTAGTACACTAGAGAAATCAGGGCAGGAACTCAGGTACCAAGAAGCAAGAATTGATACATAGGGTATAAAGGAATGCTGCTTGCTGTCTTGTTCTTCATGGCTTGCTTAGTTTGTTTTCTTATCTACCCTGTGGATCAAGATATTACCATTGTCAATGGTCTGGGTCTGGCCACATAAATCATTAATCAGGAAAAAAATCAGGCCAATTTTATGGAGGATTTTTTTTCTTTAAATTTTGTCTCCCTCCATTCAGCTTATGTCAAACTGGCATTAGGACTAGCCAGTACAATATGTATATGTGAGAAGCCAAGATATATCGCAGGAACCCACAGGAAAAGTTGTATGAAAGTGGCAGAATATCTGGAATTTCTGTGTTTTGGAGGAAGAGACACAGATCTTCAAAACTGGATTGCTATTTCAATTGGGCACACTGGGTCACACCAGATTAATGAATATACCTTGACTAAGTAAATAAAGCAGGCAATAATTGGACTCAGTAAATAAAGCAGGAAATAATTGAAGAAGTTTCTTAATAGGAACCTCCAGAAACTATGTTCACATGAACCCACACACATGGTCCATACCCTTGAAACCATATGTGCACACATATGCACATACCATATATACAAATACACATGTAAAAAAGAGCAGTATATTTTTTCTTATGGTACCTATAAATACCCAGAAATGAAACACCAAGATAAATGGCTATCTCTGTTTATTTATGGTGAGACCACATATAGGAAATAAGACACAGCTAATCCTTCTACCAGTATATTTTAGTTCATTAATAATATCATAATAGAAGCTATACTTGTGTTTACTATACACCTAGTATTTTATATGCTTAATCTTCCTCACTCCTCTAATCTTAGGAAATCATTCTAAAGGTCAAAACCAGATATTTGTGCAGATAAGACACTTTCAGAGGACAAGCAGGGAGCAAGAAATATTTACTTTGGTCCTATATATGCAATGTGCTATTATAGATATTCTCTTCATAATTCTTACAAAGAGTTATATCAGGATAATAAGTTCTGGGAATGAAAGGTGATAAAATTTTCACATAGGATATTAAAGCCAGGCCCAGAGAGATGAACTGATGTTCTAAAGTTCACATGGGCAAGTCTTGTTGGAGACCTGAGTTTAATCAAAGAAAGTTGAATCAATAATTTCTGCTCTTGGTGTTCAATTTGGCTTTAATGTGGGTATTCCAACATATGGAGTGGGGCTCTCCTTGATTCTGTTGCCTTCCTGCGGATCATGTTCCTCTAACTAGGCAACCTTTGCAGGTCTCAATGGGAGAGGATGCACCTAGTCCTGCAGTGCCTTAATCTGCCAGGGTGGAATGATATCCAGGAGGACCTTCCTTTTCTCAGAGAATATGGGGAGAGGTAATGGGGTATCTGTATGAGAGGTAAACTGGAAGGAGCTGATATTGGGATATAAAGTGAATAAGTAAAGTGATGAAAATAATAATATCTGCTCTTGTTCATCATTCTAAAATGTCATCATTCTAAATGGATTGGACAAGATCATTCCACCTTCAGTTGGTGTGAGTTCAAAAGGAAAATAAAAAATTATCTGAAGGGAGATAGTTGTTTGCAAAGTAGTTGATACAATATATAACAAGATAACATAGATATAGGATCTATCTGGAATTAGGAGAATGAAAAATATTGTGGTGTAGTGACATTACTTGATCTACCAGTATTAGTGGCAGCATCATATTGAAAAAGGAGGTAGTGTAAGTTCTGTGAATGACAGTATCTAACAAGCAAGTCAGAAGAAAAGACATCAAAATATATATGAAATGAAATCTAGTTTAAGAGCACGATTCGAGGACTGGAGACACAGGTAAGAGGTAGAAACATCATGTAGCCATGTGTAATATCTTGGCTTCCACTCCCAGCACTGAAAACAAATCAAATCAAATCAAAACAAAACAAAACAATAACAAAACGTAACTGTATATATTAGAGAGAATATGGATATCAAGAAAAGAACAATAACAACAGAAACAAAAAACATTCGCAGGTCCTTTTTCTTCAGGCATGTGAGAACTTGACCAAACACAAAGCCAGACATTTGAAAGACTAGCGATCCAAGCACTTAAATATAAGAATAAAGTGCCTGGTTGTTTGAATGTTAAATGTTTCCCCACAGGCCAATCTATTTTAACAGTTTGTCCCCAGATGGTGGCATCATTTTACAATATTGTGAACCCTTTAATAACTTGAGCCTAGGTGGAGGAAGTGGGTCACTAAGGATGAGCGTTAAAATGTTATAATCTAAGTTTTCATAATACTAGAAGTGCTATGTAGGTTGCTGTGGGCAAAAGCCAACCAGTCTTATTCAGCTATGAACTCTGTGAACCATGATATTGAGTTCCATGCTATGGTATTACCATGGTGAAATAATGGTACAACATTATGACAGTAACCAATGACTTTGAGTTTGAATTTCCTGTTCAACCTGTTCCACAAGAGAAAATGTGTGCATCCTACAAGAAATCTAGTCTATAGTTGGGCAGTCTCATAGGCCCCAAGAGTAAACCCATAACTATTATTCTGTTAATGAAAAAGTGTTGTGAAATGAATGGCAGTTACTGTAAAGAGTGACAACTGGCTAAAATGCAGAGAATAAGTGACTGGGAGTACTCAGTTATAACTGGGTTATCTGTATCACTCAAAACCCCAGAGTTAATGAACCATTATAAAACATGGGGGAGAAAGACTGTGCAAATTAGATGTAGATGATGCAAATGAAACATAGTGTTCTTGATATGACAAGATTACTGAACTCATGAACTCAAATAGCCAAAGTTGTTTACACAGGAGTTGCATAAAATCAACCTAGTAATGGTCACACATGTGAGGGGAGGAGCTCTGGGGGCTCAAACCCCTATGGCTTATGTGGAAAAATGAATATATATACCAGGACTTTGACAGGGTGACAAAACTCCATTGCATATCTCTTGACTATCTGGGAAGTTGGAAAAAGTTGAGGAGGTGGAAGTAGAACTGGAAAAAGTAATGAGAGGTGAAAATTATGTAATTGCATTGTGTGAACTTTTCTAAGTATTAATAAAATATTACATTTAGAACATTAGAAAACCTTTTATAGCCTCATCTTCTCTCCTGGTCATTATTTGTTTCCTATAGATATAATGTCACCAGTTGCTTCAGGGTCTACCACTATAGATTCTTCATAACGATGTACTTGATCCCTTCAAACTTTAAGGCAGAATAATCCAGTCCTCAATTTAGTTGGTTCTTATCTGTTATATAGTTACAGCAACAAAGAAGTAATTAACCCAAAGTAGGTAACAAGACTGACAGGATCTGATAAATGATCATAGATTGGCCTTCTTGAAATTCTAAACTGGATGACAGTTTCTCTATGGATAAAATTTAGAATTCTGATTTGAGTTACAAGATACTTTATCACATTATATTGTTACAATCTGCTGATACTACTCATGTGTTACTCTCATGTTTCAGGTGGGTCTGCATTACAGCACAACCTCTACAAGAATAAGTAGCTGTTTCTTGTTCTCAGTACCCAACTTTACTTATCATCTACAATTTCTACTCCCTGTATATTCCAATAGAATCTTATACTCCCCTCTCCTTAATATAAATCACACTTGAAGATACTGTGTGCCTTCCCTATAAAATATTGGTTTTGAAACATATCCGTTGAATGAATGAATGAGCATAGTATTGAACTCCAATACCTTCTGTCCCTGCTGAAGACAATTTTTGTCCAGATACTTTTTTTGAGATTGAACCTGTAGGTAGTAATCAAATGGCTGAAGCTGTAAAATAGTTACCCACATGAACTAAGAACTGGTTATGTCCTGCTGTCTTCAATTGTCATGTCAAAATTCAATAAAGCAGACTCACCAAGTCTTTCACTTGGCAATTCTCTGAGCACATCAAGCTCTGCAGTGTTTGCAGGGAAAAAAAAATCAGTATTTTCTCACTAATTTAGATTGGATATTTTCTTCTTTGCCTGTCTTCTCTTCATTCTTATCCCTCAGAAGACTCTTTTTCCAGGTGCTGCCAATTTGCAGGTGTCTCTTGTGCTGAAGGTAGAGCTTTAAGCAAAAGTTTAGTCCTTTGCAGGACTGCAGAAGCAGCCCTTAATGCTCCAGCACTGAGATTGTTCTCCTGTTCCTGGGTTGCTCCAGGATGGGTTGCTAAGCAACATGCCTATTTGCCTGGAAATGGGCTGAGGCCATGTACCAAGTTTGTTGAACAAGGATAGTGGGAACAGTTTCTTAGGGCTTCCTTACTTATAAATTTAGTCTCCTGTTTATGATTCCACATTTATTACATTTTAAAACTATATGCCTTCTAATTCCAGTCTTCCTTTATTTGGGCTATGGGATAGATTTATTGCAACTGTTCTCTTATTAACTTGTACAAGGTAAATATTTTCCTCTAACTCTTCAATTAAATGATATCTGTTTCTTTGTTTGTTTATTTATTCATTAATATGTTCATGTCACCTGTCCCTCCCTTAAAAATCCCTCACCCATCCTTCCCTTCTCCTCAGAGAAAGGGAAGCTGTCCTTAAGTACCACCCACCTCTGGGACATCCAGTTGCAGTAGGCCTAAGTACATTCTCTTTATTGAATCACAACCAGAAAGTCCAGGTAGGGGAAAGGGATCCAAAGGGAGGAAACTGAGCAAAGGACAGCCTCCACTAAAATTGTTAAGGAACCCATATGAAGACTAAGCTGCACATCAGCTACACATTTGTAGGACTAGGTCCAGTCCTTGTATGCCTTTGGTGGGTGTTTCAGTCGTTGTGTTAGTTGACTCTATATGTCTTCTTGTGGTATCCTTGATTTTCCACCAGCTTTCTCAATTCTATCCCCAACTCTTCTACAAGATGTCCAGAGCATCACCTGATGTTTGTCTGTGGGACTCTGCATCTGTTTCCATAGACTGTTGGGTGAAACTTCTTAAATGATAGTTATTCTAGTCTTCCATCTACAAGCATAACAGAGAATCATTAATAGAATCAGCAATTAGGTCTCTTACATAGGATATGTTTTGAGATGAGCCAGCCAGTGGGTTGGCTCTTCCCTCAATCTCCATTCCCTCTTTATCCCTGCACATTTTGTAGGCAAGAAAAACTTAGGATTGAAGGTTTTGTGGATGGGATGCTGTGTTCCCCTCTCTCTATTGGAAGTCCCACCTGGTTACAGGAGGTAGCTACTCCAGTCTCCATATCCTCTGCTGATAGAAGTCTCAGCTAGAGATGCCCTGAAACCTCCCCCATCCTACATCTCATCTCTAGCTACTCCCAGAGTTCCCCCCTATCGATTGTCATTCTCACTCTCAGCCATTTCCCACACTCTCAGTTTCCGCACACATGCTCTTATCCTGTTTCCATCTTCACCTACTCCCCAACCCACTTCACTTGATCCATCTATTCCATTCTGAGAAAGATTCAATCCAGTGCTTTAATGGAAAGGATTTATAAGGCCCTGCAGATACAACTACAGACATCATTGGAAAATTATTTCCAGCCTTTGAAGTGGACTATGCATAGCTAACTTCTATGTTCTGTACCATGGAATACTAGGAAGATTCTCACACTAATTCCTTCCTGTAAAGGATGGAGAGGAATTCTAAGCAAAGAGATATCCAATGACAATTTGGCAAAGGCAGAAGTTATCATGCCCATGTGAAAGATGAGGAATCTGAGGTCCACAGGAATCCAATAGCCATCAATAATCCTATTTACAAAGGATGCCACAAAGAACTCTTTAGGATGCAGAGCCATTATATCTAAGTATTTAGTATGTATTTTAAATGGTAAAATTGAATCTATTTTAGTTGCTCTGATTTCTTTACCTGTATGATGAGAATAATGATAATTTTCTTAGGAGTTTCTAAGGATTAAATACAATATATGTCAAGTATCTGAGACATCATATTTGCTTGAAATATTATGTTCTTTTTTTCTTTTGTCAGTGTGTACAGAATCCCATTTTCTGAAACCTACCAGACTGACAATGACCCTATAAAAGCTCAAGAGTGCTTATAAGTTGTTTTAATTTAATTTTTATTTGTGTTTTACATGTGAACTTAAATGTGAATGACATATGTGGAGGACAGAAGACAGCTTGTAGCAATTGGTCCCTAACATTTTACTTTGTGCTTCCCAGAGGTTGATTTTCTGTCATTAATCATAGCAGCAAGCCATTCATTGGGAAAGCAGGGGTATTTATATTCATATGTTCATATGTTAAGTGACATTGTTGTAAATATCTCAAAGCCTGCATCATAATCCAGTGTTTTTGTTCAATCTATCCAAGTTTTAATGTTTTTGGAAGAGACAGAGGAGGTCTTTATGTTATGACCAACAATCGTAACTGTGACTTTGGGAATCATGAGATACACATTATAAGAGGAAATAGTATAATAGTCAGGAGTTGATTGATCTTGGAATCCTCACAGAGTCCTTGACTATAGAAGTCAAGGTTCCTTTATCCTGTATTCTAAAGATTCCTACTGGCTATATCTGATTACAGAGGATAACTCTGAAGTGTGTGTTCTTGAGCCTTGGATCAGGTGGATCTGGATCCACATATAATATTGAAATAGGGGAAAGTGTCCAACTCATCAAAGGATCCATTTTTTTATGTCATCATTAGAGATGAGATGCAACTTTCCATCTCCGGACTTCAGTTTACCCATGCCACTATATACCACCTCCCAATTTTAATCCCCTCATATTGTTCTTTGTAAAAAAAAAAAAAAAAAAGAGCTACAGACACGGTAATGGTGTTTTGTAATAGATGTAGTAGCTCTTCCTGGAGTCGTCTTCCTGAGCTGCTGGAGAAGGAGCAAGAACTATGGAGAAGGAGCAAGAACCTGCCCTAGACAGTCTTCTCTTTCTAGGCTTCTGCTGAAACTGTATGATTCTAGTGTTAGTGCATTTAGGACTCTCCTTTTTCTCTGACTTACAGAGGAGCTTAATGATTCTGTGATAAAGAAGTAGTGCACACAACTCTCAGAATTTGCTCAATTCCTTCAAGTCACATTTTTGTGCATCTTATTTGGATTTACTGAGGCAATGAATGTTGACTTGCATAGTTAAGAACCACATTTTTAAACAATGAGAGATTATAGTACCATTATCATTTGTGGAAAGACAGGAAAAATGTGTTTTAAGACTAAGTTGATAGTAAGATTCAACTTATATTGCTATGGAGTTAAGCAGCATGCTATGTTCTGCATGTCAATGCTCCTCTAACAAGCAAAACACTATGCCCCATTACCTAATGTGGAACAATGGGATATGGTTAATTCATGAGAGTTCTGTTATCATGGATGGGATTAATGTTTTTCTAAAAGAGGCTTGCAAGAATGTCCCTTACTACTTCACCATGTGATGACATGTAGGATGTACCATCTAGAAGAAACAGTTCAACCCCCCACCAGACACTAAACCTACTAATGAATCCTCTTAGACTTCAAAACTTCCACATGGATGAAAAAGTTATTTCCATGATTAATAATTACTCAGTTTCACTATTATGTTGTAGCTGTTTAAATGTACTAATACATAGGAAGCCTGCAGGAAATCCATACTATTCTACTTAGTCTATAAAGTAGGCTGAAATGATTACAACTTTTACTATATTAATATGCACTGCTATCTAAATGGCATCTTATGTCATTTATTTACCAAACAGATAGGCCACTTACATGCCAATTTTTCTCAGATTCTTTAAAATTGCTTAATTTTCATAACAACCAGGTTAGAGAAGACCTATTAAGAATCTCCTTTCTACAGAAGAAATTGAATCAGAGAGAGTCTAAATATATCATTTAAGCTCCACAGCTAATAATGGCAGAGCTCCTGGCTTGCTTTTCAACTCTAAGTCAGCACTTCTAGCTACTGTTCTGAATCTTCTGTGATTTTCCTCATGTTAAGAACATTGTCAAGTAGTTGATAAAATCACTAACTTGGAAATTAAAAAATATTAATTCTATTTCTGGTTTTGTAGACAATAATTTAGGGGAAAAATCTGTCATTTGGGTGAAACCACTAAGTTTAGAATCCTTTTGAGTACCAACAAACTATCAGGTGACATTATTATTAATTGGTAATTATGGACTGTATAATAACATCATGTAATTAACCAATGCTTGGCAGTATTTATAATCATCCTCTAATTTATAAGATGACTATAATTTTCTCATTTACTCAGGTATGCGACAAAGTTAGGACAATTTTCTATTGCTGCCCAAGACTTGTGTGAATGACTAGACTGAAAGAACACAGACATCTTTTATAATAGCAACATCAAAACTTTCACTTTCAGATCAGCAATTCTCATGTTCAAGCCCTATCTAAACATTTTATCAAGGCATCTTTTTCCCCTTGAGTGAAATGGTTTCATTTAGAAGTGTGACCAAGACTGGAGAGCTTTACTGGGAACACAGATTGTGTTCAATTGTGGATAAGAGCATTTGAGGATGTTTTTCAAGTAAGGAATTTTGGCTTTGAAGATCTGATGCTAACTCAGGGAGAAAATCAACTTGTAATGCTTAGCACCAATTTGCTTCTGCCAAGGGACTTAAGGAATTTTTGTGTGTGTGTGTGTGCTTTCAGCAAGCTCCTCTGATATAGCATGCTGTCCCTTGTATTGGGCTGATGAGTTAGGCTCTCTTTATCTCTGATATAATACCACATCTTTATTTCTTATCCTCTTCCCAAATCACTGTTTTTAATGCAACAATCCTTTATTTAGCTAGCAATTTCAAAGAACAAATTAATGTAATACATTTGGATCTAGAGCATGTTGATTTTCATAATCATACTACCATTCCTATCAACTGGTCCATACTTGAGTAAACAAGGATAGAGGTAAAGAAGACGCCACATAAACTACATGGATTGATATATTGTCTTGGAAAATATTGTGCTTCAGTCAGTCAAAAGGGAACTAAAGTGTAGTGTAAAATTGGTCAGAGATACTGACTCAAGTTTTGCAACATTCACAGTGCTCAAGAGTAACTTAAGGGATCATCGAAATGTTGCTCAAAAGTATATATGTAATGGTACATTTTTATTTCAAAAAAAGAGGCCAAAGCTTTTACATCTCAAAAAGACATACATACCTGTATAAATAAAGTTTTGTATTTCCTTCAGCATTTACTATCTGAAAAGTCTATATAACAAAAGTAAGATGACTTCTTTATCCTTGATTTGTGTCTAGCCCATTGCATCCTTTCATTCTTCTTGATCTGTAAGCATATTGAGTAGGCAAGGTTTGGCAAGACAAGATGGTGTACTTGTCTCAGTATCGTGCCTTGTCTCAATATGCTGAAAGATCAGGTGCTGGAGAATAAAGGGTGACTGTGCTTATAAGTGCAGCCTTTGACACTGGTTTGGAGGGAGAAGATCGTAGAGGTCCTACAGGTAGGTATCCATTTCTCTCCAGAAGTTTTAGGCTGATCAGTCAGTAGCTGCTGATTCTAAATAAGTGGAAGGGAGAAAACAACCCCCACTCATGCTGAGATCACTGTCACCATGAAAGAATTTGACTGATCCATAGCTGCAAAAATTCTTTTTAGTAAGATTATGATGATGACAACAATGGTAAAGATGGACAGGGCAGACTCAATTGCAAAGAATGAATATAAACCCCATGCCTGTGTTTTGTGTAATCTATCAACTAAAATTCCACAAGGTAGGTTTTTGTACTGGGTAGGTCATTAACCTAGGTGACTCTTCATTTTGAGATAATGAAAGGGCAGTAAGCTTACAGTCAGTTATAAAAACTGAAAAATAATACTGTTTTGCTTAATTCCTTATTGCTGAAATTTAAAAGATATCAAAAGATTCCTTTAATACTAAACATCTTCTTTGTATGTGTTTAGTTATATGTCTATTCTTCTTAACAAAGTGACTATTTTTATTCTAATAATATATATTTCTCTTGGCAGCTATTAACAATGCACCATCTACTTTCTTTACTGGTATTTTTCCTAGCATATTTTTTCTAATTCCTTTATCTTCTAACTTGGTGGTTATTTTTTAATTAATAACTAGTAACCTGAAAAATACTATTTTTCAACAAATCGATTTTATCCAATTATAGTTAATATTGTCTGCCTAAAACATTTGTGTTGTTATCTGTTTTTGTAGCTGGCAATTTTGATTTTCTCCTTTACTGTCCTTAATTTCTATTTTTCTCCTTTAGTAATTGGTAAGTGATTTGTTCTGCCTCTAAAACATTAATAGTTACTCACTCCTCCCCCTTTGGTGCTTTGACATCTTCTCTTGATCATTTATCACCATCTAGTGGATCCATATTTACATTATGATCATTTTGTTCTCAGAGAAAAGTGAATGGGATAAATTATGAATCATTAAGATAATTTTATTTTTGTTTAGACAATCAAAGAAGGAACAACATATTAGAGATTTTAATATTCTACAAGAATAACCTCAAAGTATGTTTGTTTCTGTGTTTGTTAGTTTTACAGACCAACATTTTTTCCACATTGCAAAATGTAGTCTCTAGATAACTATTTTAATCTCTGAAGAGAGACTTACTGTTAGTGCGACCTTCTCCTTGCCCTCTACTTTAAAGAGGGCAGATATGCCATGGTCTAGAATTTTCCAATGATTTTATTTGATAGCTAATTAATGGTTTTCTGTGGTTTCCATGGTGATGACATGCTTTGCTGCCAAGCCTTATCCAAATGGGCATTCTGTTCACTCTTGTGTCTTAGTATCAGCATATTAATCAGAGGCTGTAGGTCCTCAGTTGCTGCATCAAATTCGTAAGAAACTAATTGAATTAAAATCCCACTCAAAGGCTTCTGGATTCTCTTCCTCACATTTAGAAGGGACATTTTTAGGTCAAAGGGCTCAGAGTCAGACTGAAACAATAAACAATGGAACTTTACCATATTGTTTTGCATCATCAGTGCAAAGTGGCTTTCTTTTCCCTTAGAATATATTTTAGTGATTTAATTTTTCTTTTTGAAATTTTTTATATTTCCATAACTTTTCAACACCATGCACTGTATGTATCTCTAAGATGAAATGACTGACTCAATATTTCCAAGGTGAAGGGGAAGTAGCCCTTCCTACACATACCTTTGGTGAAGATCGATGAGGACCTTCGATTGAAGGTCCTAATACCATGGTGATGAGAATGAGGCAGTACTGTTGTGAAGATGAGGACTGCCTAGCAACCTTCCAGGCTCTGCACCTTGCAAGAGGATTTCAGTTAGGAGTTAGGAGAAAGTCCTTGGAAGTTGGAGATAAAGGAGAAAAGAAAATAAACTGAAGGTTGTGGATGATTGTTTCTATTTTTCCTATAGAATTAACATTCTCACTCTTCTAGAAATAAGACTTTTACAAGTTGTTATTGTAAGTGGTCCTGAATTGCTGTTGAAAAGTTATATTTACACATTTGTGTTTTGTTTCCACCCTTTATCTGGTCATTATGTTCCTTCTACTTGTATAACTTCTAACCATTATCTCATACTGACAGTGGATCTATTCTTTCTAGAGAGCCTTTAGTTTTCAACTGCCAAGCAGAGCTTCCTCAGATCTCCTTACTGCTTACCTGACTCCATCAAGAAACTCATCTTGGTGTTCTGCAAAGACACACACACACACACACGTGTGTGCGTGTGCGTGTATGTGTGTATAATGTGAATGGCATAAAACATGGATCATTTTTGCAATATTCATATTTTTGACATTTTTATGAATTTACTAAATGCTTAAAGATTGTTAGATGAGTGCTTAGATATGATTATGCTCTAGGGATATTCTATAAAACTATTCTTGACATAAAGGATTTTCCAATTAAATCAACAACTCACTCTTTCTAAAGGTCTGAAAACCTATGAAAGTATGTTGTAGGCAGCACAAAATGTAAATGTATGCTAATTCATACCAAAAATGAGAATATTAAAAGTTTAACATGCTGGTTTAAGACAAACATTTTTTCTCTCCTCACCTTCATTTAAATAAACCAGAAAATTCACCTTTTGAAGGGGAAGCCCTCCATTTTCACTTCCAACTTTTATGGATGGGTGTGCTGGTCACATGCCATCTACACTGCAGAAAAAGATGTTATGAAGGATGTATGAAAGTGAATAATGGAAGTCAAGTCAGTTTGTGCTGGGGTTGGAGAATGTGCAAATCACAGAGTAATAGCTAATCATCAGCTAGCTTTTATAAAATAACTTGAAATGAGAATGGTTGCTTCTCTTTGGTGAAAGCAGCACTCACGGAACATGGAAAAGGGGGCTAAGCAGTTTCTTGTCTAGGGAAGATGTCAGTGAACACTGGTGACTTAGACTGGAGAACCTCTGGTTTTTACTGTATACTTCAGTGATTCTGCATTTCCCTCCAAACATACAAATGAGGATCCAGATGTCAGAGGAATACCTTCTTACAGGTGCCACCTAAATGCTGAGCTTCTAAGGACAATAAGCAATGTCCTCCCAAATCTTTTGAAGAATTGCCATCTTCAGTTTCTCATTCTACTAAACACAGCTCTCTCACGAGAAGTGGCAGTGTTTATACTGTGTATACATGTGTGGCAAGGCCTTGATGCATGTACACTTGTGCTTGTGTATTATAAATTAATCGAAAAGAAATTAAAAAATACATGGGAAGTCTTATATACTCCATATACGCCAAAACTTCTATTATTACTATTATTACTTGGTCATGGGCTATACTCAAATTAAAACTATCTCTATTAGAATAACATTTCTGAACAATATGATACTATATTTTTTTGGAGAAAGTAGGTATAAAGTTTTTCTCTACACAAGCAAAACCATCATCACACACAATTTTGGAGAGAGACATCATTCACCCTTTGGTAAAATTTTTGAAGCAGAAAACACCAAAGTGTTCGGAGTGATTGATAAGAAAGAATGTGTGTTTGCAAGGCCTAAGAAGATCAGATTCAAACTCTTATGGGGCAGTTATTATGGGGGTATTCTTCAGCATGCTGCTTCCCTTCGTCCCTGTTCCTAAACTAAGTAGTTTGAAGAGCTAATATCTAAGGTTATTGACTTTTCTAGGATTGTGTCAGTTTCTGTCCTCCCAACCCACCACCTATGAACCATTTTCCATTAGCTTCAGTTTATTGAGACGTAAAGAAGCCATATGGGTAAGATTGCAGTGTTGTTGCATCTCCCCCCGCCCCCCTGTCCCCAGCAGAGCGTCAAAAGAAGCACAAAGAATTAAGCATAAAGAGGGAAGAAATCTTAACAGAAGAAATATCTTCTTTATCTACGTCCATTTCCTCTCACAAGGAAAAATGGCAGTGTCAGAGGTACATTACATATATCTTTCTCTCTCTTTTAGTGTTTAATCTTAGCACCTGCACAGCAGAGGTCTTTACAATTCATTGCATATGCTCTCCCCTTCTCCCCCCCTCCACACAGCACCTGAGGCCAAAGAAGCCACCAACTCAAAGCTTCACAAAATTCTGAGACCCTTCTTCATGACAGAATATAGAAGTAAGAGACATGCCCCACGGTTTTATACAGTTGCTAGAACACTTTAGCTTCCAACAAATGAAGTTTTTTTTTCCTCCTTTCCTTTGAAACTAATTACATTTTACAAATTTGTATATGGGTGTGTGTGTGTGTGTGTGTGTGTGTTTCTTTTCTTTTGTTTTGTTCTGTTGTATTTGTACAACAGAAGGGAAAGTCCGTGGCAAAGGGTCCCGGGTTAGCAGAGTTTGGCTGTCATCTGGTCAGACTGTTTGAGGATCTCAGTGTTGTAGAGGTCCAAGGCATGATTCACCCTGATAATCTCACTGTTGGTCAGCTTCAGGCGGTGCTTTAGCATACAGGAAAACAAGTCCAGCTGGGGTTTTCCCGGGGCCACAGGAGGGGCCAGGCGGTTGATTCGGTCCCGAATGTCCAACATGAGAAGCATCACGGATGAAGAAGAATAGAACTGACCACCCTGTGTATAGGATTGATTCACCTGTTGCACGGCACTTCGTAGGAGGTCAGCATTGAACCTCAGGCTGTACCCGAACACCTGCACATCAGAGATCTTGATGTAGAACTGCCTTTTGGAGGGATCAGACAGGTCCACCGGGCCCTGGCCAGTCTCATTGCGTAGGGTGGGTAGCCGAGTCCGACTACGTAGGTAGATATGGACAGTCTCGAAAAAAGTTTTCCACCGATTGCCCAGCAAGAGAGTCCAATTGTAGCATTGGCTGTTTTGCAGACGGACCTTCTCCCAACGTGGGTAGCCAAATTCCCCAAAGGGCATGTTCCAGCCTTCTGAATGGCTCCCACTGAAGGGATTGACATAGACAAAGAACATAGGGTCCAGGCTGCTGTTGCGCATTTGGCAGATACGCATGGACATGCCGATCACCATGTGGATAAAGTCCATGCGGTTCTTGTTGCTCTTGAGAGTGAGAGACATGCGCTTGCGCCACCGAGGGTCAAAGAATGTATCCAGGCGAATCTCATTGCTGATGAAGGTAGTGTGGACATAGAGGCGTGAATCCATCTTCTGCAACAGGTACTTCAGTTCCAAGTCCTGGAAGTCCAGGTCGGTCTCAAAGCTGATGAACTGCTCACTCCGCTCAGAATCCACGTTTTGTGGTTCACAACGGCCTCTATACAGCTTGTAGCCCTTATTGCAGGAGCCACAGAGTGAGATGTTGGCCAGGCTGCACATGGCACAGCTGTTGTTCCCACCGATGATGCATGGGATAGGGCGCTGGCACAGTGTGGTGCTACCATGGCACACACAACTCCTCTGGCTCTCCAGGAAGGTTCCCCAGAACCCGTTCTCATTGCAGTAGAGAAGGGACTGGACCCTTGCGAGCCACTGTTGGATTGTCCTATGAAAAAGAAGAAAAATGGAAAATGTTAGCTACCATCAACAGGATTTTGAGGTACATCATATAACCGACCATACAAGTTGGAGCCTCCCAAAGAATGAAAAGGGGAGATTAGAATTATGGCTTAGTAAAATGCTTGCCATGCAAGTATGAGGACCTAAATTTAATTCCCAGTATGCATATAAGAAAAGTAGGCATGGTGGCCCACACTTATAATCTCAGGTTTTGGATGGCAGAGAATGGAGGAGCCCTGAGACTAACTAGCCAGCCAGCCTAGCCTAATTGGTAAGCCCTAAGAATAAGCAGATTAAATATAAGAGAATGTAGGGTAAATATATATTAATAAATACATTGTCATCCTACATGTCTTAATGCTGTTGTATCACTTTGTACTTTAAACATCTAAAATTGTGAACATCTATACAAAATAGGAATTGGACTAATTATTAGGGTATTCATCTATCACTAGCTATTTTATTATACAATAGGCACTGACAAATTTGTTTTAGGGGATAAACTTTCTAAGCACAAATATACTTTCTGGATGAGAACAAATCATGGAAAGTCTCACATGGACAAGATTTGTGGACCTCTGTGTTTTGCCTTTCTCTCTCTCTCTCTCTCTCTCTCTCTCTCTCTTGCTTTCGTTCTTTCTTTCTTTCTTCCATTCTTTCTTTCTTTTTATTTGTATTTTTTATGTCAACATCAGAGAATTCTACACCTTCCACTGATGAAGTCATGGCATGGCCAACCCTGTCAACAAAAGTAAGCTTCATTGTATCATACTCTAGAAGTCATGTAGCACTTCTGTATGGATCATCTGATATGATTCTCACAGTGGCTTTTCACAATATGCAATAAAGATATATATTCCTCAGTTATTCAATTTCTAAATTCTCAATTGTGTGGAATTTCTATTGCAAACTGTGTCTCTAAAACCTCTCCACATTGCCTATCCATGCTGTGAATGATACCAGTGTCAATTCCCAAATTCCAGGCACTAAAACATTTTAGTGAAGATAAATCCATGAACCAATAAGAAGCAGCAGAATAATACATAAAAATATGTAGAGCTGTCAGCCCAGAGGTCTTTTCCCCATTTTTTGGAAGTCACCTCCTGGCTGTCCTCCATGATACAAATAGTCCTGCATGTCTTTCCAGCAGTCTTTTACCATACACAGGTATTTTTATGCCCAGCTTCTCACATGAGCTTAACAGCAACACCCAGACAATGACTTGAGATGCAATCTTCACCAGTGAATGGATAAAATCCTGGCTTTTCCTTATTTTAAGCAGAGTTGACAATCGACAATTTCTTTAACCTTCCACTCACACCCCCTACCACACAGGATTGCTGTAAGGATTACACAAATTTTTGTGTGAAGTACAAGTTCAAATTTGGTAGGCATTGAGAACTTAGTAAAATTTAGCTCTTGTTCTCCCTGCAAAAGGATTGTCAGGTTAGATGGTGGTGGTGGTGGTGATGATGATGATGATGGAACTCGTAGTTCATGATCTTCTCGCTCTATGAGAATGAGAAAAGAAGCTCGTTTGCACCGCACATTCTGTGATGGGCGATGTTAGTCCACTGTCTGTTCTAGAAATTCCCTTGATTTACAATCACAAAATCATAAACCCCAAAGTCAGTGGGGAGATAGGACAGTCTAAGGTGATGAACATGGATATTGTTGGTTCAAGCAAAACTGAAGTCAGGGGAAAACAACAACAACAACAAAAAAACAAAACCCATCCTGGAACAAGGAATGAGTCATTACATCTCTTAGATCCTTGGTATTCTTTGCTAAAAATGGGGATAATAAAGTCTGGCTCAAGAGGCTGGTACAGGGATGCGGAGATGATATATTTAAACTGCTGAGAAAAGACTTGGATACAGCAATTATAAAAAAAAAAATGTAATAGTACACAGCGCTCATATCTCAGAGAATAAGCTCTTCCTTTGAAGGTCCTGAGACACTCTCTGGAATGCTCTGAAGTCTAAAAGAAGCCATTTTGCTGTAGCCATTTGAAAATGGATACTGTTGAAATGGCTGCCTAGCTGACTTGGGATTTAAATGAGTTACTTATCATCTGAGAAAAATGGTGGAATACTTAGCTTCTTGAAACTGTCTACCTGTTTAATCCACAGAAACAACCCCTATCCCTGTAAAAGAAAAAAGAAAAAAAAATCCCCGAAAACACACCCAAGGCATTGTTCTTGAACTGTTTGTCTCATCCCTAGTTTCTCCTCCAGCCTCTCAGGTTCAGCAGGCAGGGCCTTTCTTTCCTTAGCACGTAGCACACAACCTATCTAGCTTTATAAATGTTTGCTGAATGAATGAACTAAGAATATTAATATTTTCCCTCTTACATTTTATTAACAAAAAGGAAAATAAAGAAAGAAAAAGGGAAACAAACTTCTCTTCATCCCCTCAGGACAACAATATTAGTTTTCCATACCATCCACCCACACAGCCGCAGGCCTCCCTGGTCTCTGCTTCGTGAGACCAATCCTATTACAGCCTGGAGAACAGCAGGCCCAGCTTTCAGGAAACGAAGCAAGAATCATAATGAGCTGTGTGGCTCCCGCCTCCCAAATCAGAACATTGACTGAATATTGGGGTATGAGTCATCTGATATTTTTTTGTGAGCTGCTGGGGCCCTCCACGCGGCTGCGATTGCATGGTTACATCTGACAAGAGCTCTATTTCAAAATGCCTCTTTCAAATGGCCCACACTTGCCCCTGTCACTCCCTCTCCAAGTGACAGTACAGTACCCCATTTAGAGTGCTTCTGTTCCCATCTGCAAGGCATTTTATAATCCCGTAGAGCGCCCCCTTTCTCGTGTCTCATCTTTGGGACCCTTTGTCGAGACCACAGCCCCCACTCCTCCTGTCAATGCTTCATTGTTGCGGCACTCTCAGAATCCACAGTGGGGGAAATAAAAAGATGAAAGTTCCTGGTGATGCTGCTACAAGCAAGGGGGCTGCTGGGGAATTAGGATTCCAGCCTTGTCAGGCAGGAGGGACTAGGGACAGAGGCCCTCTGAGACACATTAGCAGGCTGCATGGCACCTGCGTCTCCTGAGCTCGGAATAATTGTGAGGTTGTGGGCTGTATCAAAGGGGGCATTAATGGTACAGCATGAGGAGGCAGAAGGGAAGTGGGGTGAAGGAGGGGTGTAAGGAGTGCAAAGCCCAGGAAAGAGAAAACAGAGAGGAAAGGTGGGGTGGCAGAGAGGAGAAAGGGACTTCATATTGGAAATGATGGACAGAAGGGTACATGGAAGCTACTGGGCATAATGTGTTATGTCACAGCCAGTGGGTAGCATAGAAACCAGTACAGGGGAGGTTAAATTATTATCAGTTACAAGATTCAGAGAATGTGGACAGTGAAGAGACCAAAGGCTTGGGCTCAGAGTAGTGACCTATTCCTTTCCTTTTATATAAAAGCAGGAGTATGAGGGAGGGATGGAGGGAGGGAGGGAGAGACAGAGAGAGACAGAGAGAGACAGAGAGAGACAGAGAGAGACAGAGAGAGACAGAGAGAGAGAGAGAGAGAGAGAGAGAGAGAGAGAGAGACACACATTGTCATTGATTCCTAATTTCCAATGTCAGTGAGCATCCTGTTGCTTTTCAGTTCTTCATTTGAGAAGAGTAAAAACTGAAAAATAAGCTTAAGCCATGTGTGTGTGTTTGTATTTACTGATTTTTCTTTAATACAACAACTTCCAACATCAGCTTTAAGCCAAATAATTTCCCATACCTTCTTTATCTCCACTCAGTGATCTGAGTAAGAAAAAAATGTCACTGAAAATGGAATCCTAAACCAGTGAAGGGCTTCTATGCCTCACCATTATTATACACCACCGTGTAGCCTGGTGATAGGGAGTATTCACATACACCTTTCCTGTAAGTGTCACCTGTCACCACTGTAGTGTGACTGAAGAAGAGAACCTGAGAGATGAAGTAGCACATCTTTCAAATACCAACCTTGCACATCTGCTGTGGGCATACTTTGTGCTACAAACCACAATCTGATATTCAAACAATAAGGATAGCAAACAGGAAGAGGTAGCGCCATAAGAAGATAGACAAACGGAACAAATGGGGAAATACAGAGAGTTTGATCATGTAAGATATTATTACCACATCCTTTGCTTTCGCTAAAACTTTCAAGGTCTCTTTTTTTTCCATAAGAGATAATTGGGCCTCTCTGATGAATGCACAGGGAGTGGATGGGCACTAGGGGTAAGAGGGACTGTGATCTATAAATACCATTCTTCAGGCTAGCTAGTGACAGCTGTCTCAACTTTCGAGACAGAGAAACAGCTTAATAGGCCAGTTCTGGATGGGAGGGTCTCAAAATGATCACACAGACCTACTGTTATGCAGTGAGTGTGAGGCAGTAAGAACCATGTTTTAAAATGCTTTTCTCTGTCTCTAGGGATCCAGCTACAGCATCTTCCATTTGCAGCCAAATCAACATTTTTCTGTTGGATGAGATACTCAGTTCATTCTGATGGGTGTTGCAATGAAGGGAGGGGAGGAGAGAGCTGGAGGGAGAAGAGGTAAGAGATACAGAGGGAGAGAGATAAGAGTAAAGAGGATGGCAGGAAGCTGCAGGTTCACCTCTAAACTAGAAAAAAATCTAGTAATACACCAATTAGCACCCACAGTGGCTTCAGATAAACTAGGTTGGTCTAAAAATGCAGAGAACTTTTAAGTAAAGTCATTCAAACTAACAGCCCAGCTTCATCATGTGTAGAACTGAATGCCACTGCCCCTCAGTGAGTGGACAGTAAATACTCTGTAGTACCTCCTAGGTCACAGCAGTTATCTCTTCATCCTCACATCAGAGACATGAGGTAGGATTAGCATCTGATTTCCATGTCACTGATAAGGGTGTTGAAGCCAGAAAAGGACTGTCACTCATCCATGGTCACACAGCATAGACATGGCCAGAGTTCAAGATTTCTAAATATAATCACGACATACTCTCAATGATCACAGTATATATTGCTTGCCCTCTAAACCCCAGAGCGGATATAAACCACTCTCAGAACCCTGGAGACATCTCAGCTGCTTCCCTGTGGGTCCTGTCTTTGCCACAACCAGGATGTTCTGGCAACTTGACAGGTCTCCCAGAGACACAGCATGAGTCCCTTGTCATTTGGAGGACAGAGGCTTTGCCACCCAGGGCTTCCCATCCGTTGTTTAAAGGCTCATATCTCCTATTCTGAACCATCAGGCTGGGGAGCCCTGGCTGGGATTCCTAATTCAAGCAACCTCCCTGCTGATTTTAATTGGAGGTTTTGCCTAAGCTGGGAATGCTGTGCCTGGCCTGTGGCATTTTAGGGAAGATCATACAAATCTAGTGCCAAGAGAATGTTGCAGGGGACAGGGGAAGAAATCTAGGCTGAAATACAAAACTATAATCCATAAAGCATATTTGTCTAATAAAAGTGTGTTTTTTAAAAGAACAGAAGAAATGAGAAAAAGAAGAAAGTGGAATTTCAAATTACTCTTTTATTTATGTCCTGTGTGTTTTCCTAAGTGTTTCTTTGACATTGTAATTTGTGTCTTGGTAAACCTGCATGGTTCCATAGAGGAGTGTATATTGTGCAGAAGACTGGTTAAAACTGGGAGACAAGCACTGACCCCTAGGTGTCTGGTATGCACTATCATTTATATACTTTGAATATATGTATGCATGTATGTATGAATATTTGTGCATGTGTATGTACATGCATGCATATATATGTGTGTGTGCCTCTCTCTCTCTCTCTCTCTCTGTGTGTGTGTGTGTGTGTGTGTGTGTGTGTGTGTGTGTGTGTGTATACAGCCATACTTCTGCATGACCTGAAAGAATGGTGCTTTTCAAACTTACACATGTCTGTAGGGTCAGATGCCTAGAGTACTGGTTCATGGCTGTGCCAGTCTCAATTATAACTAGCCATTAGGGCCACTCTGCTCATCAGTTTCCCTGGACAAATATTTACCTTTTAATCATTGCCCTATTTAAGCTTCTTTTATTTCCTTAACAGATGTTTGTCCTCAATTCTTCACATGAGGTCAGCGCCTTGCTGAATAAAACATAACAGTGGTGAAGTGATGACCAAAAAGAGAGTTTTACAGTCTCGTTCCATACTGAGGACATTTTCTAGTTGGAACCATGGAGCGAAGGCTGTAGGTATGCTTGCAGAGGGCAGGGGTGAGGGTGAAAGGAGAAAGAGGGCAAGCTAACTGCAAAGGAAGAATCCAGCCTGGTCTTTCAAATTAGGTTGTCAGCATCTTAATTGGGGAGGATTATGAAACAATTTTTGCAATTACACTGTTCTGTGTCTGGAAGGAGGTGACAGGCAACATCAGCTGCATATTCAAATTCTGAGTTTTGCTTTGGGGCATAGAAGTACTGAAGACAGATGATGGAAGGAGCAAGAGCAGCTCAGAGATGAAAGAAGGACTAAAAGCAGCAGGTGCTTCCATGTGGATGCTGTCAGAGTCGGTTATTTGTCCTGAGCAACACATAGGCAGCACAATAAAAGCCTCAGACCAAAATCCTATAGAAGGGAAAAGGGGACAAACCAGAGTCTAGTGGCCTACTTAAACCTTGAAGTGAGACAGTGATCATGTAGGTCTATGCTCTAGGTGATCACAGAGCAGAAATAAGTTAAGGGAGAACTGGACTTTGCACTATGTCTATTTGACCTTGGATAGTTGCCCTTGAATGATTCTCTTGAGCTTTCTGACAGTCATTCTTTGTTCTTCCTCCCTTTCTTCCTTCATTTGTATACATTCTTGCACCCAGTGTTTTAGTGCGTGGATGTGTGTGTGTGCATGTGTGCGTGAGTGCTCGCGTGTGCACACGTGTTAGTTTGTGTGTGTGTGTGTTTATACCTACATGAGGGAACATGCACATGGAAGCCATAAACTAACCAATATTTTCTCAAAAGTCCACCACCTTGTTTTCAGTGATAGGGTCACGGAGCCAAAGCTCACTGATTAGTCTAGGCTTGCCAGCCATTGAGCTCTTAGGATGCACCATTTCTCTGTTTTCTTAGTGGTGGGATTACAAGCATGAATTAGTAATGCAGGCTTTGTTTTTTATGTGAGTGCCTACGATGCAATCCTCTTACCAGGTAAGCACTTTACCAATCGAGACGCCCTTCCAACCCCTGAATCTCAGTTTTCTTCTCTGACAACTGAACATAATAATTAACTGCACTTTGTCTTAAGAGCTAAGTTAGAAAGCAAAAGCTTCTGAGAGTTTTTAGTAAAAGGAAGTTAGAACTAGTAGCCATTATCATTATTGAGGGTAAATGTCCCAGGTAAAAAAATTTCTTCTATGTCACTAAAACAGCCCAACCGACTGTAGTCTAATATGCTAGTTTCATTGTTTGCTCATTTTCTACAGTTCTAATGAACTTTGCCACTAGAATGCTTGCATAAGAAAGATCTAAACTAGATGTGGGTATTGTACTCAATGGGAAAAATAATCGTATTGAATCTTAATGAGTATGTTATTTAACCTTGAACTAATAGCTTGTCCTTTCTAAGGTTCTCTTGTCTCCAGCACAGAATAGAATAACAGTGTACTCTTTACAAGATCATCAGATAAGAGAAGATGTAGAAGCTTCAGACTTATAGTACGTACACAAGCGCTCTTATGAAAACAGTAATTGTGTTCCCCTTGAGTTCACATGTTAAATGGTTCCTTTGAAATCAGTAATTATAGATTGAAAACTACAAGAGAGGAAAAATTCAACAAGTACTGGTGGGTCAGTTAACTACTGATATTAAACAATGGAATTTTGATAGCAACTGCTTCCTCTACTCCAAATCAAATAAAATGATAGAAGAGGGTGAAAGGGAAACAGCAACATGGAGTAAACAATGCTACAAAAACCGAAGGCAATTGTCTTTATGGTATTAGACCAGAAAAATATTTCTTTAGAGCATTGACCACAGAAGAAAAATACTGGCTAATAGAAAAGTGCTAAGAGTAAACAATACCCAGCAAAAATTTGGAATTAGAGACAGCACAATAAATGAATGTACCTCCAAGCAAATAAAAGACTGCATTTATAATTCAAGCCATGGTCAGATCATCTGTGTTCCCAAATCCATCAATTTACAGCTAAATTTTCCAAACAGAGTGCTTTCAATCCTGATGACTCCACCTGGATGCAGTTCTCATGCATGAAATGAGTATTGTTAAACACAGGCAGACCTGTGAAGGCTTCTACTGTGAGAAGACAGTTACAAAGACCAGAAAGTCTTCCTTAGTCATTGTGTGAATTTCTTGGTCCTGGAATTCTAGGCTTCCAGAACACAGAGATTTTAGTTGCTTATGAGAAACACAAGCTATGGCATTTTGTAGAATTTTGCATGGATTAAGACACCACATAAAATACTGTAACTCAGTAAGAACAAGCCACAAGCAAAAATGGAGCACGGGCAAATGATAGAAGCAGACCGTTCATTTTACAAAGTGGTTATTTAAAAAGCTAACAATCCTGTGAAACTCTACTTTTGTTCATCATTAAGATGATACAAGCTAAAATTCCAATGATATAAAACTTCAGATGAGCAGCTCAGATAAAATTTAAATTGACCTAAAAAAAAAAAATGGAGGGAAAGTGCTAAATATTGCAAAGGCAAATGCAACTTCCCTATGCAGGACAGGAAAGAAATAAGTTCTAGCAAAGAGAGAAAAGGAAACAGTCTGCTTGAGTATTTAGCAAAGTGTACATATTAACATATGTGTGCCAGCAATTCCATCCCTAGTAGTCAACAACAACACAAGTACTCTAAAAGGCATTCATTAAGATTGCTTCAATATTCATTGAAGCCCCAACCTGGAGACCATGTAAAAGTCCATCAGCACCAAAATAACACATAGCTTGGAAACTCCTGGGGAGTGAGCTAACCACAGTTACACAAAACAATAAATGGAAATTTCTTCTTTTTTTTCTAGTTTTTTTTTTCAGTTTTGTGTGATAAATTTTATTCTTTTAATTGGATATTTTATATACATTTCAAATGTGATCCCCTTTTCCCATTTCCCTCCCACCTAGGAACCCTTTACTTTATCCTCTCTCCTCCTGCTTCTATGAGGATGTGCTTCCACCCACCCGCCCACTCCCACCTCCCCACCCACGAATTTCCCCACACTGGGGCATCCAGCCTTCATTAGACCAAGGACTTCCTTATCCACCTATGTCCCACGAGGCCATCCTCCCCTACATATACAGCTGGAGCCCTGGGTCTCTTCCCTATGAACTCCCAGGCTGGTGGTTTAGACCCTGGGAGTTCTGGTTGGTTGGTATTGTTGCTGTCCCCATGGGACTACAAACCCTTACAGCTCCTTCAAGCAATTTCTAAAAAAAAATTAAAAGGTAACAAAACACCAATGAAGAGTTTGTGCTAATTTTAAAATGAAGATTTGGGCCAATGAGATGACTTAGAAGTTAAAGGTGCATGACACTATGCTTCACAACCTGAATTCATGCCCTAAACCCATATGTTAGAAAGTGGTATGGTGATCTCCACTTGTGTACCTTAGCAAGCACACATGCACACTTAAAATTATTGTGTTAATTACTTAATAAATTGCACAAATTAGCTAATTAATATTTTTATACAAAACAGAGTAGACCTATAGTAAATGTGCCCATAAAAGACAGTGATAGACATGGGGCATATTAATGCAGATATGACCCAATGTACACATAGATACATTTAGATGGGATAAAGTTAGAGATAGACAGATATTTATTTGTATATATGAGTCAACAGATAGGTAGATAGATAGATAGAGCCCTATACGTGTAATATATATATATATATATGCATATATATGTATATATATACATACATGTTTGTTTATATTTTGACTTTTTTAATTACAACATAAATAAATCATATTTCCTCTTTTCTTTCTCCCCTCAAATACCTCTCATATATCATATAATCCTCCACCTTGCTCCCTCTGGAAATCATGGCTTCTTTTTCTTTAATTGTTATTGTTTCATACATACATACATAGACACACACACACATGTACATACACACAGATACACCATTCTCAGTCTATTGCTGCTTGTATTTACATGGATGCAGTTCTTCCCATTTAGTATATTATAATTTCTAAATTCCCCCCCCCTCTCTCTCTCTCTCTCTCTCTCTCTCTCTCTCTCTCTCTCTCTCTGTGTGTGTATGTGTGTGTGTGGGCACATATATACACTTGTATACATGCATATATCACAACCATGATTGCTGGATTTAGAGGTGGAAGGGAGTCATATACTTACATGGTTTGACCTTTCTGTAAAGATACAATAATTTTATAAGACATTTGCCAAATAACTTCTTTAAAATACCCAGAGCAATAGCATTTAGTAGACAGCACCTGCATCAAGTTTATATCACCATCATATCTTTCAGGCCTTTTGTTTGTCTCCATAATACTTATCTTTGATCGTCATAATTTTATCTGTCCTATGTTGGGTTAAGGAAGAATTAAAAATGTCATTTTAACATTATGAAAACTTGGAGCTCAGAAGACTTTGAGAAGAGATGGCCTAATGGTCATGAATTATTTGTCACAAAACTGAGGCTATTACTCCCCCACATGCAGACTGGAAGAAGGTTTTGGTGTGGGAAGCAATGTGTGAGGATATTTCTGAAAGAAGATTAAAGACAAAACAAAAGAAAGATCTATCCACAAAGATTGTGAGAACTCAGTTCTATTTCTGACTCAATCCCTCGAGCCTCTAGATTCTAATACAAATAAAAAGCAACTTCCGAGCTTCAGGAAGAGAGACAGAGAAAAAAAAAAGAAACAAAAAAAATATAAAGCAACTGGAGATACTTATTTTCTTGTATTACGTCAGGGAAGTGAGTCAACTGCCCTATTTGCTACAAATGCAGAATGACAAACACTGGTGGAAATGGAGATGTCCCTACCAATCTTAGCCCTGGAAAATTCTGCACAGTGCTGTGAATGAGCTTCAGGCTTGCATCTACCAATTCCTCGCCCTAATTGTACTCCCTTGGGTTACCAAAGTGTTAGAATGCACTGCCATTTTTTTTTTTTTTTTTTGCTCCATAAATAGATAAGAAATGCCCAAAATACTTCTAGCTCAAAGCTTCATTGCCACATAGTTGGGAAGAAATCCTTAGGCTCCAATGATTGACAGACAGCTGCCCTAGGCTCTGCTGAATTTATTTGTGGACTTGAAACCTCTTATTTAATAAGACAGTTTAATACTCACTCAGAATAAGTCATTGGCACCCAAAGTATAACCTTCAACACATACACACACACACACACACACACACACACACACACACACACACACACACATTCTTGTGCATGAGAAAATGAGTAGTCAAGATCTACCAAGTAGCATTTTGTTTGTTTTGTTTGTTTTGTTTTGTGAGTGAAACTGCTAATGAGACTATAGTGGCAGAACATCAAAACCACAAATATAAATGATGCTTGGGCAAGATCTGGACCATGAAATAGATGGAAAACTAAAACTAGAAATGTTAGGTGATTTTCCTGAGCTTACACAAATTCTAACTGGAAATCTATAACCTAAATCTTCCCCTTAAGACAGAATTTGCACATTGCTCCAAATAACACTGTTAATCTTCCTTTAAGCTTTAAGCTTTCTCCAGAGGAATTGTCACTCTACCTAGATTATTGTGCATTCAAGAAAGGAAATAATCTTATTGTCAGGAGACTTCTGGACATTGGCCCTAAAGACACTAATTTTGGGAGACAGAAAATAGCACTCTGAGCCCCCTCCCACTCAGTTAGTACAGGAGTTTATAGACTTCAAGGACTTCACGCCTGTCTGACAAGAGTCCAGTGATTATTTTCTTTGGTATTCATTCATATGTAGAATGTATATTTGGGGATTTTTTCATAATTAGAATCTTCAGCAACTTGCAAAATGTTCTCTCCCTTATCTAGTGCCCACACGGCATATTCATTCACAGAATAAAGAAAAAATTTAGATGGCAGCTTATGGGAAATTATCCCCTGTAATTGTCCTCTAGTAAAGCCAATAAAAGAAAACACAATAATTAAAACAAACAACAAACCATATACCTCTGAGAAGAATTTAGCAATAGCTTAAAATATTAAAATAAACTCACTAAAAATAACGTTGAGTAATTAACTTCTAAAGGTCAATTTTATGTTATGAAATGTTTCCTCACATGGTCTATAAGGGGTGTACTTCTTTCTCTTGTACCATGGATTTTTCTAGAAAAATAAACCAATACAAACCATAGTTTATATGTATACTTCCTATAGAGACAGAATGCTGGTTAGCTTCTTGAATGCTGGTATATCCTATTACTTCTTTTATTAATAAAATGGGATAGAACAGATACACCTTGTTTATGCAGCTAGATAGATGCAGATAGCAGCTATCATCTGTCCATTTGAAAAAGACCTCTTGATGCTCAGAGAACCATTGAACCAATCTGGCCATACTATTAAGAACCACAAGGAGAAGCCCAAAAGATGAGTTGTTGGTCAGTGGAACACAGCATTCTGACCACCTCTGCTTTCAGACCACTGAAGACTTCTTAGAATCTCTATGTTTAGGCATGTATTAATTGTACACAATTGAGTAACTGCAGCTTACTACAGGGAGAACACAATGGCTTTGACAGTCCAGGCTTGAGTTTCTAGTCACAGATCATGACTTTCGACAGTAATTCTTGTTTTAAGACTCTAAATGTGGATGAGTTTGTTATAGAAAATAAATATTCTGATCAGTATATATACTGTGAACTCATAAGAAAACTCAGTATATACGTTCCCTATTCAATTGTGAGCTAGATAATGTTCCCATATGAGGGAGAATTCTAAGTATGTCTCCTTAGTGCCCTTTGTTTTTCAGGATCCAATCTCCTACCACTGTCAATATGATAAGCTGTCACTTCAGTAATCCTGTTCTTTTTTATAACTGACCTAAAGATGAGGAGTTTATCTGGAAGTACCTATTCTAATTACTTGTGTTGATTAACAAAAACACTTTCCAAGTCAGAAGCATCTGAAACTATGTAAAACATGCTATTCATACCTTTGAAGAGGCACAGACAGTGTGCAAGTACTGCACAGTAACAAATATGAGCTTGGAGTGTGTCATAGCCAGACAACAGCAAGGGAATGATGATCTGGGTCCTATAACTGCACATAATAGGATGGAACTTAGATGTGCATTCTTCCCCCCAGGCTTTAATAGGTAAGGGCATACTCTGGCCAATTCTTAAATTTTCATCCATGAGGAATAAGCACATCTAACTATATCAGAACCCGATTCAAACCCATGAACATTGTAAGACTGTGCATCTATCATTTCAGCCTCTCTATGTGTGATATTCATCTTACAGCAATACAAGCTAAGTCACTTTTACTCTAGTTAGGACATTTCTCTATTCTATTTTGTTACACCCTTTAATAAAATGATGGGATTGAGTTAAATATTTTAGGATTCCTTCCAGGATTAACATATGGATTTATAATTTGAAGTTATTTAGCACTTTGGATGTCACTAAATATGCTATATTTCAAGTAGCTCTGAATAAGGGCATCTACTGTCTTCTTCATCGCTTCAGTGCTTCTTTGTATAAAGTCTATGGTGTCTCACCTTAGCAGACATTCAATGAAAATGTCTTGAATTAAGTATTGGATGGAGCAATAACTGAAGATTCATTATAAACATGAATATAAATCATTCGGGGCAAATTCAGGGGGACAGACCCATGCAAGATTGTCAGAGGAGGAGTTATATGCCATAATCATGAGCGAGTCAGAAACTAAAGTCAACATTGTTTTATTTTTCACTATAGCAGGATAGACTATACACTGTTCTTACTTTTTCACAAGTTATTGTAAAGAATGGCTACAACCATCAATGTACAAAGCCCTTTACACAGTCGAAAATAACCTATATTGGAGGGCGTTTTCTTGGGAACAATTCTTTCTTCAAGATTTGAAATGTCCCCACACTAATTCCGCTAAATTTATTCCAAAATTATACTAGGGATGGGGTATCTTTCTGCTGTCATATTAGCAGCTACAAGTTGGAAGTTATGCTACCTCTCAGTTGAGATGCTACTTTAACCAATACAGTGCATTAGCAACTGCTTATGCAGAAGGTTTTGGAGTTTTCTGCTTCAGAAAGACTATCTGGAGAATGAGGATCCTGCAGACAAGAGAGGAAACCACAAACATTGACATCCAGGACAATTGACAGATTTGGTTTCTTTGTCTAAGACTGTTTCATGAAATACTAAGATTTTTGTAACTTCTCTGTTTAGTTTTTTTTTTTTTTTAATTCACTAGTATATAAATTTACTGAATCATGGAATCATGGAAACATGGATCCTACTTTTTGTGTTTTTCTTCTTTCCAATATCCTGTAGAATCCACTTCACTTAGTAATTTTGTGTCCGCTGTACCACGTACATGCACTAAGGTGAAACTATATGTGTAGCAACTGTTAGAATCTTCTAATCAAAAATTTATGGGGCTTTAAAATCAACCATATCGATATCACCAAGGACCTAGGTTTCATCCCAGATCAATTCAGTCACATATACCCTAGGTTGTCCCAGTCATGTTTATTGAAACTGCTCTAGATGAGTGTGTCTCTTATTGCAGTCTAACAAGTGTTAACAGTCATATAAACAGAGGGACTGAATATATATCCTATATGCCCACAAGGCAGCCCACTGTTTTTTTAAGGTTGTCATTCGAATGACTTCCACTGAATGTTACACAATTCCTCTTCTATTTTTCTCTCATAATTCCTCTCTGCCATCAAAATAATGAAATTATAACTCGATGTAAAAACATTTAGTCCACGGACAAGTCCATCCCAGCAAAGAGATCTAACAGGAAGGGCAATTGCAGAAAGAGTCAGTATGTATTGACCACTTTTTCGTGAGCTACAATTATCATCTACAAATCTTGAGTCATCCTCACAGTCTCCCTGTGAAGAGATTCATGCTGTTATATCATTTTACATGTGAGACTAGTTAGGACCAAAGGACAGACAGTTCATTGCTCAGGAAAATTGAACACAGCTGCTTAAAAAGCCATGAGCTGAATTAATTTCACATTTTGTAAACCATTATCCTGATTTCTGAGTTCCCATTTTTGGAAGATATAATTTACCTCTTCACAAGTAAATAAGTAAATCCTATTTTCTTAAATAGGAAAACCTTTACTGCAACTGCAAGCTCAAATATCATCTCTCAACTTGCATTTCAAAGCTTCATTCTATTAGTTCAGTAAATGTGTTATCATGTGGCAGGCATACTTACTACCTGATACTGAGGATGTATTGGCTGAGAAAAAAATCACAATAACAAAACAAACGCACTAGAATCTTTGCCACCTCCGAAGTAAATCAAAAGGGTGAAGTCTGGAATGAATCATATAATTGCAAATATTATCATATTAGAAAGAATGGCAAGCAAAGTGCTGTAAAGGCATACAGTGGAATATTGCAAGCCAAGACATTGGGCCAAGTGTTCCTTAGATACTGCAAATTAAAGAACTGGCAAGGGAACTTAATCTTTAAAATGTTTAATGAGAAATCATAAGGTCCAGAGTCTGAGTTCTCTAAGAATCAACATAAAAATCTAGTTGTGGCAGTGCATGCCTACAATCTGCAATCTGGAAAGACAGAAATAGAAGGACATCTTCTGCTTGCTGATCAACATGTCTAGTCAAACCACTGAGATACAGGTTCAAAGAAAGACCCTGTCCCAAGAAAATAAGGTGGAGAGTTAGAGAAAAAGACTTCCTGGGTTGGCTTCTTGTTCTACCCATCACATTCACACTTGTGGCTGCATGTGCTCCAAAAAACATGAACACATACACACAGATACAGCACACATGTACACACACACACACACACACACACACACAAACGCAATCATACACACACATTCAGTTTATTTTAGTTTTCTTAAAGAATGTGATCTCTGGGAAGTCAACCATGTTTCAGTGTATGATCATGCTTCTAGGAGTATACGGACAACACAAGTTGGAGAAATGACCCACACAACATTGTGTTGGTATGAAGCAGTGACGGATACTGGAGGATCTGAGGGATGACAATGAATATAATTAGAATACAAGAATTGCAATTCTCAAAGAATTAATAAAAATATTTCTTAAAATGATGCAAAAGATGGAATAAGAATTTCTATCCCCAGTCGGAAGGCTCTCATAGCAGACCTCTATAAAAATTACTGCCAGAACACTGACTCTCTGCTTTCTGTCAGATAAGGTGGTAGAGGATGTCCATGTCACTCTGAATTCTCTTGGCTGCTTGGTCTTGAATCTGCTTATATCAGTTGTATCATGACATCATGGAGATAATAATAAAATAAATCAATGACATCTGAGTTGCTTTTTCCCGACTGTGGAAAAACTCATTTGAACTATGCAGCAAAATTTACTATAGACCTGTTAATAACAATAATGGCAATTAATTTAAATAAAAAACTGAGAAAGATTTGAAGAGTTCATAAAAATTCTAAAATCATTCATTTAGACTGTTTTGTATGAGTCTAAACTGAATAAACTAATGTGAAAAATACTGCATAATTAGTTGTGAATATGGTTTATGTAATGAAGTTTGTGGAATGTCAGACTGAATATACAAACACCCTTAAAATGGGTTTTGCTCAATTTCTAAAAGACTGGCAACGACTATACATTGAAAGTTAGAATAAAATTGCTCATTATATATAACAGGTTTGAATTTTAGAACATGTGTATAGAATATGCACATGTCATTTATTTAATTTTACTGCTACTCTTCTGCTTCTCTTCCAATTAATTAACAACCTTTGCACTCCATCATGATATGGTTAGAAGACTTGCCTTATTTTTCTTTTCATGTGCTAAACGTGCCACATTAAATGTTAAGGCTGTCTTTGAGGGTAAGAGAATAGGTTTACATCCATCACCACAAACTGATGCTTGGATATCTACATAGGTTTTCCTTAAAGGTAAATGCTACCATATTTTGAAGTGTCTGAATCACCAGGGCTGAGAATCCTATTTCTATCTCATCTTCATCATGGGACTACATTTTTCTAGGCTCATATTTTACCCTCTAAAACAGAAAGACTCACTTCTTAGGAGAAATTGTGTCTACATCCTTGCTCTAGGGAAATGTTTCTCATTCTCTGTGGACCCTAACCACTTTGGGGGTTACATATCAGATATCCTGCATATCATATATTTACATTACAATTCATAACTGTAGCAAAATTACAGTTATAAAGTACCAGCAAAATAATTGTATGACTGTGGGTCACCAAAACATTAGGAACTGTATTAAAGTGTTACAGAATTAGAAAGTTTGAAAACCACTGCTTTAATTTCATTACGCTCTGTTCTTGACCATATTTCATATCTGTATTTCTTTACACATTACAGAGAGTTGTCATATGATCTGATTTGGCCACAGACTCTGAATGGTACCTGTTCCATCCTGATTGCAGATGAGAAAACAGAGTACTTAGGCAGATTTAGAGTCTTCTGAAGGTCACACACCCAATAAATGGCATGGTCTAGACTGTTATTCTAATAAATTAGAAACTAACTTATGTTCAATAAAATATAAGTCACTAAAGCTCTGTGTTCCATTTCAGAAGTTTGAGGAAATTTTGTCCAGAACAAGGAAGTGCAAAATTCAGAGAGGCAAGTAGGAACTAGTGTGGATACAAAGGGTCACTGGAATTGAGATAATAATTATTCTGTTAGCCAGAATCTTTCCACAGACACCAATTAAACACTGAATGGAAGAAAAAGTATGTTAAAAGCTGACAAGAGTTCAGAAGCTAAGGCCCCAGGACTAGAGTCTGAGGCATATGTCTCCAAGAGATTTTTATTTCAACAATGTATAATTACATTGTGCTTGGTTATAGCCTGCACTACCAGGTCAAGGCCATGTGGATTTCAGAAGTAAAAATAAATTAAAGTTTAAGTTTCATTGGGAAATGCAAATAATTATGCTACATACCCTCAATGAATAATATCTCCCATTGTTCTGCTTTATTTCACAATATAATCATCTCTAACAATCAAGTAATGGTAGGATGTATATCACACTATCATCAAATCCTAATATCTATGAAGAACATCACTTCATATTTTCTAAATTTAATAAGCTCTAAATTATCTGTTTATAGTTAGAATATTTTTTGAAATTATTTTTGTTATTATTATTATTTTATTATTATTGTTGTTGTTGTTATTCCTCTCCTTCATCCCTCTCTTTCTCCTTATTTCCTTCCTTCTCTTCTTTCTCCTCTTTTTATTTTTTCGCTTTATCATCTTTCTTCTCCGTTTCCCTTACCCTTATTTGGTTCAAGTTTTCCCAAAGTAATATGTTTTGCAAGATTTTTATCCAGAATGGTTGAAGATAATTTACACCAGCTGCTTTGATTTTACTACAGAGAACTATCAATCTAAGTACCTTAATTTTAGCTTTGATTCCTTCAGAAATTCTTGAATTGACTTTGACCAAATGACTTAATTTATTTGGTCTTCATTTTTTTTTTTCAATGCAAAATGAGGGGAAAAATAGCAATCCAAACACATTCTATGTATTCAGAAAATCTAGAACTCATTGGCATGTTGATGACATTCAGTTTTGAGAGGATGATATCACTATGCCGTCCAGACCCATTCTGAGAAAAGCATAATCACTTTATTTACTATTGAAAAGTTTTTCCAAATGTATATTGTGTAACTGTTTCTGTGCTAAGAAGTTCTGAGAAGATGAGGAAGTATGTTGATACAGACGTTTGTACATTGCTGATAGTTTTGTACTGTGGTCAGAAAATTATGGTATAATGGTAAACTGTGATTTACCATCTACACCGAAAGTTATAGTGCTAAGAAATCATGTGAAATGAGACACAAGGCAGACATTTTATAGAAGGAACAAGATCACCAGAAGGGACTACCTGATTTGAGATTTGAAGAACAAGTAGAGGCTTAGAAAAGCAAAAATCAGGTACTATCCAGAGAATAGGAATGGCCACAGGCTACTTGTATAGTAGCCTGCAGCCTCACATTAAAAAGAGTGAAATTAGTGGTGACTGTTTCTAAAATGCAAGAAATGGTAAAAATATATATATATAAGCAGGAACAGGACAGCTTTTATCAGATCTGTAGGTCACCTTAAAATTTCCTTCCTTTCATCAAATTAGTATTTGTCAAAAGGCTTAAAGTGGACTGGGGACAAGGCTGGATCTTCTTCTTAAGTAATAATTTTGATTGCTTCTGGGAGTACAAATTGAAAAGTGATCAGAACTGATTCTGGGACACTTAGTTAAAAGGGTATTCTACATTCAGGCAAAAGCAGATCATAGTTTGAACTACAGGGTACTCATTAAATTTGACTAATTAGCATTATCTGAGAGCATCTCTGCTCAAAGATTCAATTACTGACCTTCTAACAATATTTTGGAATAGAATGATTAGTCTAAGTGTTATTTCTTATAGATGTGGGAAGGACCTCAGAGATAATTAAGCCTCATTGTTTTCAAATTGTTTTGCCAAAAGAAAAATCACCTTATCTTCCCAAATGAGTTTAATTTGAATTCCCATAAAGAAAACATCACTGTTTTAGCTAAAAATGTGTTACAATTGTTTCCTATTCGATCGTTACACCATGGTGGACAGTGATGACTTGAGCTCAGGTACCTCATTTGTAAACTACTGTCTTTTATACCCTACCACATATAGACAATGGTGTCTTGAGGGCATAGCTTTTATCTTTACTCCCCAGAGACTTGCATGGTGCTGGCAGACAAGATGCTCAGTTAAAGGTCCCAATTATTATAAGATACCTGAATACAGCATTTCCGGAGAGGATTTGTTTTTCACTTTCTCCCTCCCTTTATACATTTATTTTTATTTCATATAACCCAAACTCTTTCTACCCTCATTTCTTCATCTTTACTTTCTCCTTCTCCCTTTAGCAATAAGAAGATGATCCCAGTACTGATAACAAACTTTATATAAATATCTGTGAGTGTCTTGCTTCAAGGGTGGATAGAATATTATTGGTACTATAAGAGTGGACCTGGTCTCTTCCATGACAAAGATCTCTACCAAACAGTATTACATTATTGTGCCTTAATAACCTCATTCATAAAAGTACAATGAATTAGTGCTACCTCACTAATGGTAAGATGATAGGAGTGATGGGATAATGCCTGACACTGGTGAATTAGATTGCAAGCACTAACTAGTTACATTGGTTCTTAACTTAGTCTTGTTTTTTTCCCTTTTAGTGTGGATTCAAGTCCACCTTACTTGCATTGCTTTGTTTCTTCAAACGGTCTATATTTACAAACTGTACTTAAAAGAAAAATGACCCCCTGACATATGAAAAAGTAATTATTCTTATGTTAAATATGAGAGAATCAGGAATCAATCTGGATATGGACACCTAAGTCCAGTATTCAAGAGGGAGAAGCAATTGTTGAAAGATTGGATTTAGTATGATCTACATATTGAGAACTTGGTGTGTTTGTGTGTGTGTGTGTGTTTGTGTGTGTGTGTGTGTGTGTGTGTGTGTGTGTGTTTGGTGTAAGTTAGCCAAAATAGAATATGTACCTTGACTTTTATTTTTAACTACATAATGCAATGATTATGGGTGACCAAAGTCACATGAAATTTTGCTATTGAGCATTGCTTTATAGTTTCGATCACAGGAGTCTAAAACTAGAAACTACTTTCCTACATAGTAATAAAAATCCACCACAATATAGCAAAAACTTGAGATGGAACTTGACACATGAAATTCCAAAAAGTCATTTGGCTGAGTCTAGAATCAATCTTCTAATACTCCTGGACTGGAACTTGTGTTGGTATGTGTTATTTTTCTTGGCACTCCAAAAGCAATGGACATGGTAGGCCCTCAGGAAACATTTGTTCCATTAGCCTTAAGATAACAGAAAGTGGAGAATAGTCTTAAAAGCATTGCCAAAGGAAACAACTTCCTGTACAGAATACCAGTTGCTTAGGCACTAAGACTAACCATTAATAGATGGGATCTTATGAAACTAAAAAGCATCTATGTAAAGGACACAATCTATAAGAATAAACAGCAACTCACAGAATGGAAAAAGATTCTTACTAACTCCACATCTGACAGAGAACTAATATCTAAAATATATAAAGAACTCAAGAAACAAGACATCCACAAACTAAATATAATCCAATTAAAAATGAGGTGCAGATCGAAACAGGATTCTTAACAGAGGAAGCTCAAATCACCAAGAAACATTTAAAGAAATGTTCAACATCCTTAGCCATCAGTGAGATGTAAATCAAAATGACTTTGAGATTCTATTTCACACCTGCCAGAATGCCTAAGCTCAAAACCACAACTGACAGGTTATGCTGCTGAGAAAGTGGAACAAGTGGAAGACTCCTCTACTGCTAGTAGGTATGCAAACTTGTACAGCCATTTTGGAAACCAATAGGGTGTTTTCTCAAGACCCAGATATACCACTCTTGGGCATATTCCCAAAAGATGTTCCATCTTTTCATAAGGACACTTGCTCAGTTATGTTCATAGCAGCTTTATTTGTAAGAACTAGAAAGTAGAAATGACCTAGATGTCCCCCAAAGAATGGATAAAGAAAATATGTTACATTTACACAATGGAGTATTACTCAGCTGTTAAAAACAAACATCATAAAATATGCAGGCAAATGGAACAAGAAAAGAATCATACTGAGTGAGGTAACCCAGACATAGGAAGACAAACATCTTATTACTCACTTGTAAGTGGGTATTAGCTGTAAACTAAATGACAATGATGCTACAGTTCATAGACCAAGAGAGGCTAAGCAACAAAGAATGCTTCAGAGTAAACATGAGGAACTTTTGGGGAAGGGGATACAGAATAGGTTTTACAGACAGAATGGGAGCAGGTAGGATTAGGAACAGTAACAATCAGAATGTAGTGCTGGTGAGATACTTAGAGAAATAACTGGAATTTGGTGCACTTCAGGGAGATGTGGAAACCCAGTGCAATGAAAACTCCAAGGAATTTATGAGAATAACCCTGGCAAAGAATCCTAATAATGAGGACACAGGGCATGATCTGTCCCACCTTCTGTAACTAGGAAATGTTTCAAGTTAGACATCAACCCAGCCTATAGACTGTCCTGCCTATATACTGTTGTCAGACCAGAGCCTAGCAGAATCATCATCCAAGAGACCAGAGAAACTTCATTCAGCAACTGATAAACTCACACACACACACACACACACACACACACACACACACACACACACTTTATTTATATTGGCACTTCAAAACCATGAACACGGTAACTACTCAGGAAACATTCATTCCATTATTCTGAATTGAGCCAAGACTCTTTTCACTGTAAAGAATATCTTCCCAGTTCTTGCTTGGGATTCAGAGCTTGATTCAAAGTCCCACAACAGGAAAATCACCATAACCCTCATTACAGAGACCCCTTTTTTAAGCCTCAATCATAGGACCTGTACCTATTAAACCTTAATTCTTGTCTACCACACCTCTAATCATGAAAATCTAACCATGATTTTCATGTTGCCACACTGAATCCCGTGTATCCCACCACAACACAGATCTCAGTTTGCACAGCACATTTCTTAAATAATGTGGGATTTTCCTTATCTGCACAAGAAGGGTTTTTTGTTTTTTTTGGTTTTCTTTGTTTTGTTTTTTGTTTTTGTTTATTTATTTTATGTATGTGAGTACACTGTCACTGTCTTCAGACATACCAGACATACCAGAATAGGGCATCAGATCCCATTACAGACGGCTGTGAGCCACTATGTGGTTGCTGGGAATTGAACTCAGGACCTCTAGAAGATCAGTCAGTGCTCTTAACCTCTGAGGCATCTCTCCTATCCCACAAGGACCTTTTCTATTCAACCAATTTAGGTAGCCAGCAAAATAATTTTACACCTTCTGTTCAGCAATGGTATAATCTAAGATATATTAATTATATCTCTTGGCTTGTCCGATCTTTTTGTCCATATAATGGTTCAACAGCACCTACTCTCTAGAGATAGGAGAATAACATGCAAGCTATGTCATGCCATTACTACCAGCACTCTATATTACTGAGTAATGATGGTCTTATAAGAAATTAATAGGTAAAACGTCAATGTTATTTTTATTGAGAATTTTGCTTATCAAGTTCATTGTTAGTCTTTCATGTGGGTAAAAACCCACACTAAAAACTAAAAACTCTTTTTTTTTTTTTTTTTGGTTTTTCGAGACAGGGTTTCTCTGTGTAGTCCTGGCTGTCCTGGAACTCACTCTATAGACCAGGCTGGCCTCGAACTCAGAAATACGCCTGCCTCTGCCTCCCAAGTGCTGGGATTAAAGGCATGCACCACCACGCCCGGCCAAAACTAAAAACTCTTATGGTGTATATAATATTAGCTTCATTTTACAAAACAAACAAACAAACAAACAAAAACAAAAATTCATGTTACAAACTCAAGGTTAGTACCTCATGCCAGAATCACTATCAGGCAATAAACTTGGTATTTGAATCTAACTAGTATGATTCAAAAATCTGAGCACATCATGGGTTCTATCATCTGCAACACTATTGCCTGCTCATTAAATAATTAGGAGTTCTTGTTGTGTATTACTGCTATCATTAATATTATTGTTGTCATTACTATTAATCTTATTTTCCCTATCTGGTATAGTTACATTGATCTCCATTTAGACTCAATGTCAGTGTTTTTTACACTATATAATTCCATGGTACTATGCAGGGGGCGGTGGGGTAATTAGCTCTCAACACAGTTGCAAATTCTCTGAACTTTAAAAAAATGAGCCAGAAAATAGGTGCATTGATGTAATGGTGATATCATTGTTATGGAGATAACTAATTACTTTCTTTTTGATTTGGGGGCTTACTCTATAAGAAGTACCTATGCCTAATACTGTAAGCTTGGTCTAAAATACACAATTTAGGAGCATGTAAGAGGATATTTTATCTCAATTGTCATATCATCAAATATTCCCTAAATATTTATGTTTATGCCTATAGACGAAGGGTATTGTCAGCCTGAAACAGAGACATATCTTGCAGGGATCCATGGTTGCACAAGGTACTAATAATAAAAAACTAGGGCTGAGGGTTCAGCCCTAAACAAGAAAGTTACATCACCACTATAAGCATCAAGGAACATTTTAGAAAGGGGGACAGAGAAAATGCAAAATTATAGAATTATAAATGGGGGGTAAAATACCATTTTCTAAACAAGACTAAAAAAAAAAAAAAAAAACATGACAACCATGAATCACAAGAGTTGTGCATACTGTAGAGTCCACAGAAATTACATTTTTCTAAGAGTCAGCCATGAATGGGCAAGGAACTCTTGCAGCCCTATCATTTATGTCTGGTCTGTTGGCAACCATCAGATTTGGGGAGACGGAGAAACATGGTTTCTAGCTATAAATGTACTAGTGAACCCTAGACTCTATTGGTTAATTCCAAACTCAGGATCACACAGAGGATTCCACTTATTCCATAGGAAACTACATTAAGCCAAAGCTAGTGAATAGGTAGAGGGGTGAAAGTAAATAGATAAAGGAAGATCGACATCCAACGGAAGTAGAAATAATGTGCACGTACAAAATTGTGTAAAAACAAAATTTTTTTAATAAAAAAAGTAAAAAACACTCTTGGCTTAGACAAATTTTCAGATTAGGCATGCTTGTTCTTTTCAAGGCTATAGAAATGCCGAAAATGAGTAAGACCCATCTCTCTTCAAGATGCAGTGCTTAGTGAAAAGGAAGAAATGCAACCTTACAAATTCCAGACTATGACTGCTGGGCACCACTGAACCAAATGTTTACGTGGTTCCCGTCATGTTTGAGGTCTTCTTTAAAGTTGTGGGTATGCTGTTGTGGATTTTTCATACACTACCTGTGAAATGGCCCTATTACCAGATCCTATTACAGAAATAGGGAATGTCAAATGTAAAAGGGACCGGCCGGGAAGTTTTCTGTGACTTATCTCACATTCAAAAGATCCTCATGATATTCAGTGCTATATTATAAAATGGAAGTGATACTTTCTAGCTGTCAAAGGTAAGCTTGAAGAAATCTTAGGATTTCATTTGTTTTCAGGATGTCCTCTTTTCGTAGCCCAGCTGCCATGCTGTAAAAAGACCAAATGACATGCAGAGGACATGGGTAAGCATTCTATTTGACAGCACCAGCTGAGCATCCAGCTGACAACCAGCATCAACTCCCAACTCTGGGAGGGAGATACTTTGGAAGTCCACTGAGGAAAGTCACCCAAGGACACTGGCATCAGCCTATTTGAGAGTCTTCCAAGTGTACCAATTCAACCTGTGCAATCATGAGAGGGCACATGTACAATCATGAGAGGGCACAGTTCATGGTTTTGAGAGTTTCAGGGTAAGTTTTTTTTTTTTTTTTCACAAATAGATAACCAAGATAGGTCTTCTGCCTAATAGTCTGATAATAAACTTTTATCAAGTAAAGTTCTAAACATCCAGAATTGACCTCTCATTTAAAGGTAAATGACTCATTTGAAATACCAGTAATGGCTGGTAATTATTTGACACATCCCTAATCTTCCTTTGCCTCAGTGGCTTTTTCTATAAAATGAGAATAGTAACAGTACCTGTTTCATGAAACAATGGAGTGATAAAACAATGAATTCAGGCAAGAACACAGAATACCAGGCATACAGAACATACATGACAAATGCCCTGCCACTTTTTATAAGAGTCAAATATTTCACTAGGTCTTTAAATTTTAAAACATCCTCATCTTTATACTTACCTTGAAGGCAATTATCATTATCCAGTGTTACAAATGATATGCAGGTACTCACATAAAGCTTGATATCAGGCTGGGAAGTGAAAGAAAGACCTGACTCTTACCTGTATACAGTAGATGACCTTTTCTCTCCCCCTCTCCCATCCTGCCTCAATGCCACCCTTCTACAAGACAAGTAATGGCAGTGTCACCTGTTGCAATAACAGCACCTGCTCGGAGCACTCAGCTCCTATGGAGTTCAACAAGCAGACAAATTGAAGCTGAGCAATGAGTTCATTTGCAAACATAAACTTGCTCAGCTAGAGGTGGATCAAGGTTCTCACTGCTATCACCTCTGTCTGACACGGCTCTTTGGCAAAGAGGTGCCCTGCTAGTCTGAGAAATGCTCATTAAAGCCTCTGATTCAGATGTCAGGAAGCAGCCCACAGCCAGGCTGAGGAAGTTCAGCTCCCTGGGGAAGGCTTCAGAGCCTCATTTTGTATGCTCCCACCCTCAGCAGTATCGCATTCATTCCTCTGTATATGAACATTGCTTAGTGACTTGCCAACTGCAGATTTCAGACACTCTCCTAGAGAGAGTGCAAGGAATGTTAGGATGAAGGTACATTTTCTCTTTTTCAAGAGGGCAAGCCAACACCCATAGCTCTGGGTTAAAACTGGGTTTACTGGGATTTAAAGATCCCAGTAGCAGTATGGTATTTCCAGCTCTCCACACCTGGAAAGTTCCACATGGAGAAGGAAAGGATTAGGCACAGTGGTGACCACCTGAGTTTGGAATTAGGAAGTCACTTATCCAAGATGAAACAGCCTCACTAATACGAAGGCATAGTGAAATTCATCATTCAAGTTTAGGTTCCGGGACTGTCTGGTTCCCACAATCTACCAATCTTGGCCCTTCCTCTATCTGTCTCACACACAGCTGAGACTTTTCTGTCTCTTCCGTAGACCCAGTGTGCCAGTGATGGTTTATGCCCTGGAGATTTCTTCTCCAATTTAATGTGATTCCCCAGGGACTTTATTGGAATTTCTGGAGTGACAACAAGAAATGTTATAGATGCATGTGTAGTATTGTAATGGCTAAATATTGCTCCTTCTGCCCAGCTTTACTTCGGTTCCGACAGTCTTGGAACTCATAGTTTCTTCATCTAAAGATGTGCCAGACATCTTTTAAAGCAGTGGTTTCAACCTGTGGCTCATGACCCCATTTGGGGATCACATATCAAATATCTTGCATTTTAGATATTTACATTATGACTCATAACAGTAGCCGGATTATAGTTATGAAGTAGCAACAAATTAAATTTTATGAGTGGGGTCACCACAACATGAGGAACTATGCTAAAAGGTTTCAGCACTAGAAAGGTTGAAAACCACTGCTTTTCAGTGTTATGGGTTGGGTTATCTAACTTCCCCTGCAAATGCAAATGCTGAAGACCATATCTCCCAGTACAGCTAAACATAACTGTATTCAGACACCATTGTTAGATGGACATGAGCTCATTAGTGATGAATGCGAATAAAGTATGACTGGTTTTAAAGCAGAGAAGATGAAGCCACAGAAATACTTGGGTGAAAGAAATCCAGGACACAGGACACAGAAGACAAGCCATAGAGTCCTCAGAAGAAACCACCTTACCAAAGCCTGCGTTAAACTTCAAGCTACTAGAATTGTGACCAAATAAATGTCTGTTGTTTAAGTTGCCTAGTCTGTAGGACTTAGCTGAAATAAGCTTTACAAAATATCCACCTGAGGTAAATTTTATTTTCTGATTCACATAGGAACCTTTCCTCACTCCTGCTCTGAGAACCATCTTTCATAGCAGTGTGGACTCTATACTCACTTACTTATGAGCCAGAAACAGTGCCTTAGGCTGGTCACCTGCCACAGGACTGATAAATCTAGTGGTTCTACTTCAGAGACTCCCTTATGGTGGCAGCTTGGGCATCTGCCGCGTGCAACAGGGAAGTCAATTTGTGAACAGACCCCTTTCCAAGTCTGTGGTTCAGCAGTACAGCAACACGTCAGCAACTGACAGAATAAAAATCGATTTCACTCTCAAAACCGTTATTACAAATGAGAGAGAACACAGTTGACATGGAATTGGAAGGTCTGAAGCAAGCAAAGATGAACAGCACTAGTGTGTAAAGATACAAGTCACAGTACAGGAAAGGGAGAGAAGGTGTATTAAGAAACATGGTTTTATGTAAGTGAGAACTTGGAAAAAGGAACACTGTATATAATCAGGTAAGACGTCACAGAGGAAACATCATTAGCTATTGGTGTAGAAATATAAGAGGAGAAAGTTTCAAATTCGGATACATAGCCTAAACTATCTAAAGAAATAAAATGATTTTTAATTCTTGTCTTGTGTGCTAGCACATCAGACATTTCAGAGGACATGTTTGGATTTATATATTTAAATGTCATTTTGACTTTTGCGTTACAACAAATTGGCTAAGTCATTCTCCATGATGTTTGGAGTCAGATAATTCTTTAACAGAATGTCCCGCATAATATCATTCCATGTGACAATTAAAAATGTCCTTGTACATACATACATATTCTTTGGGAACAAAGTCAACCTCATTTGAAAACCTCTGATTAATGGTAGCAGGTTTGAACTAGTGACTTCACTTCTCTGAAATTCAGTTTTCTGGAATTCACAAAAGGAAAATGAATACACACACACACACACACACACACACACACACACACACTATGCCCAAGACAGATCATGCTTTGTAAATTTGACATGATTTTTCAAAACGTACTTGTGTGTGTATACATATGTGCATTTTATATGAAGGTGTGCATAACTGTGTATACATTCAAAGGCTAAAAAGAGTACCCTCTTCTCTCATTTTTTATATATATCTTTCAGGCAGATCTTCTCCCTAATCATGAGGCTTGTGTTTTCTCAGCTATGATAATGTCCACCAAGTTGCAGCATTCCTGCCTATTCTCTGATTTGAGTTAAAGTTATATGTGTCTTCTAGAAGCTTAGCTTGCTCAGTGGGTACACAATGAGAGTACCTCATGATTGGTCAAAAAGTACTCTTAATCACTAAGCTATCTTACTAGCCCCAAACCTGTCTCGTTCGAAAAAAAAAAATTGTATTTTTTTTCTGTGAATGAAATAAAAGGCAAGATCCTACCCTCAATACAAAATGAATGATAACCACCGAACTGTTCTGACTCAATCAGGATAACAAGTGTGATTCTGGTTTCCCACCTGTACTTACCCCATCCTGCTCCCAAACTGCATTATTGCTGTCTTGTGACAGCTTCATAGAAACCCTGGATATAATGCTATAAAAACTTCTCAGCTGCAGATAGATCATAAATTGCCTGGAAGAATAGAGTTTGCCCAACCGAGATTGAATACTGGCTTCTTCCTTGAAAAGGTAGACCTTGTCTATTCATTCCTGTATTTCCCACTGGAAATCAGGGAAAATGGTACAAGGCAGGATGAGGCTAGAACCAGGCTAGGCAAAGGAAGCAACTGGGAACTTACATGGGTACTTTATCTTTAGAAAGGGTCATACACAGAGGGGACTGTCCTGTATAATCTTTTTTTTTAAACTTTCACTAGTTGGTGCTCCATTTGTTTCACTTCACTGTAGGCTTTGGTCAAAGGTCCTCAACTACCCCAATTGAAGGATTAATTAGTTAGCCCAGTTCCCTTACCATTAAGAAGAGATAAATTCTTCCTAACCAAGTACCTTTAAAACAGTACAGATACTGCATTTTTAAGTACCAGCCATATAGTTGCTGATACAAGTGTTAGAGGTCATTGTCAGTAAGTTAGATCAGAAATGGCACAAACCATGCAAAGGTGACCTTCATGGCTCAATTTTCTTTGTCATTATTAGGAAACTGATATCAGGACTTTCCACACAGATGCCCAAATCAGCAGCTGTGCAAATCTTTTAAATTAAGTGAAGTTAGCATTTTTATATTACCCATGCACATCTTCCTCTGTACTTTAAGTCATCTCCAGGGTGCTTGTAATCCTCCACTTAATATACTTGTATCGTATGGTTTAGAAAAAATGACTAGGAAAAAAATCTAAGCATGTGCAATAGAAACACAAATTTTGTTTTGATCACTTCAATCTAAAGTTAGTTAAACTGTAGATGGAGAACACATAGATAGAGAACAATGGTATACTTAGAAAGCATATAGAATTTTAAAGTTGCAAGAACCAAACGCAGTCAAGATTATGGACTGCCTTGCTTAAAGAGTCCTAAATATGCTACGTGAAGCATACGTCCCTCTGTTTTTAGGAGACTCTGCTAGCTGACACGGAGCAATGGGGTTATAGGACATTGTAGAAGGGGAATAGTAAGGGTACTTACCTCTCCCTGGGTAGCTGGTGGTTAGGATTGTGGCGGCAGCGCACACTGAGGCCAAAGAGCTTGCGGGCGGTTCGCTGGATTTTCTGCCTCTGAGCCTCAGTCGCACTCTGCAGAAGTTTGTAACGGCTCTGCAGGTCCCAGTCATTGCCCCAGTGCTGGTGGATGCTGCCAATGGTCAGGAAGTGGTTGCTTGGGAGACGCTTCATAAATGACTTAAACTCATCTGACAAGAGATAAAAATCAGGAGAGAAGGGGTAAGCATGACAGCCACCATCTGAAGTCCTGTTTTAAGATTTAGTTTTCACTTTTTCCTATTTAGTATTTTCTGCTATTTTCATAACAGCTTGAAAATGGAAACAACATAAATGTCCTTCAGTCAACAAAGGAGATAACAAAAAAATGTGGTACATATACACCGTAGAATACTATTCTGCTATAAAGAAAAATGAAATCATAATATTTGCCGGTAAATGAATATATCGAGAAAATAAAATCATGTTGAGTGAAGTTACCCAGACCCTGAAAGACAAATGTTACATGTTTTATCTCCCCAGAGGCTCTTAGCTCTAAATCTTCACATATAAGTGTACTCCTTATTCATCCTTAAGGTCTGCTTCAGGAGAAGATCATTATAGACTACCACAATTAATTAGAATACAGAATTCTGGAGTCCAGTCCTATGGGATATACGTACACAACCACTCCTCCATAAAAAGCTACAGGAACATTGAGGAAGAGTTGCCATAAAGATCCTTAGAGCCAGAATATCAGAAAGTTTGTTTTGAGAGTGTGCATCCTAGAAATGGTGGAAGCCACACCCATAGAGTCTAACCAATATGACTGCTTATCATGGGCTGAGCATGGACACCACTAGATGTAGAAAAGTGGACCTGAGAACTCTCACAAGGCCTCAACCATACACAGAGAACTACAGGCAACTTAGGAGTGCTAAGAGGTGGAGAAACAGGCCTTCTCCAGGAAAGAACACAGCAGCTGTTTTTTGGTCAGTCCTGTAGTCATTTCTGATGTTTAGCTCCATCTGCCAATGAAGGACCCTGTAGTTTGAAAAAGGCCAGTAAAACACTGCACAGTCTGCTGTGCTGTTAACACTGTACGTGTATTGAAGGGAACCTGTAGGAGGAACCTATATTTAAGATAAAGTTCTACAAACTTCCAGCATGGGAACGTTAGATTACAATACACACCCTTTTCATTCACACTTAAAAGTGCCTTTTGAATCAAATTACTATTCTTAATTTTTTAAAAAAAAAAAATTGAAAAGCATTTTAGCCAATCTACATAGAAAATCAATCTATTATTGACTTTGGTAGAATTGTAACTGTAAATAAATGTGAAGAGAACAGTGTTAATAAATACTAGTCAGATATTGTTGCCTGCTAAGTGAACAAATCCATGTGGCTTCTTTCTCATTGGAGTACAGGACTCTAGTAGATCTAGAGTGGTGTTCAAACCATATCAGCACCCAACTAATCGAGAATCTTTATCTTTGAGGTAAACTGTAGGATTGAAGGAGAACTGGAAGAAGTGAAACTCTACACTCATGATCCAACTGTCGTTTGGAGTTCTAGGTGTCAACCATATAACATCTTCTCCAGTGATGGGAAAGTACAATTTAAGAGATGGTAAGACGTCCCATGGTAAATGCTTCAGCCCTAGTTTCCAATATTTGAACTTATGAGCAACATCTCAGGCAACAGCTTGACATAACCTTAGAAATAACCTAGCTCAGCTTTCTTGATCTACATATAAGGGAAACAAAAGCCCAGAACTACAAAGTGATATTTTGGAAGACAACAGGCACAGAGCCTCAAGAGCCAAGAGCAAAACCTGCTCTTATCTACTCTGCCACTTTCTCAGCCACATCATCCTTCCCCAGTCTTTTTCAACTGCTGTGGAAAATGAAACAAAATATCAAACATTTTGCAGGTAAAAGGCTTTAGGCAAATGGATGGAACTAGAAAATACCATTCTAAGTGAGGTACCTCAGACCTAGAAAGACTATGAACTCATAGTGAACATTAGCCATAAAGTTCAGTTTGACCATGTTACCATCCACAAAGGCAAAGAAGCTATATGACAAGGAGGGCCCAAGGAAGGCTACTTAAATATCACTCAGAAGGGAAAATGAAAGAGAAATCTGAAGTAGATGGAGGGAGGGAACTGTGTGTGGGTGGGTTGGAAGGGGAATAGTGTGGAGACCAGGTGTGGGGAAGTGGGTTGGGCTGTTAGAGACAGCAGAAATCAGTTGCGGCACAGCCCTGGGAGGAGGAGACACCTGGGAGTCTTTTGAGGTGACCATAACTGAGACCTTTAGTAGTGGGCAAATGGAGCCTGAGTTGGTCACCTCCTGTAGGTAGGGCTTCCAGTGGAGGAAAGGGAACACAAACTCACCCACAAGATCTTCAACCCAATTTTGTCCAGCCTACCAGAAGTGCAGGGAACAGATGGAACAGATTGAGGAAATGGACAACCAATGACTGGCAAACTTGCGACCCATTGCATGGGAGAAAATCAACTATTAATAATAGTTACTGATACTATTAATAATAGTTGGCAATGCTTGCAGAGAGGTACCTAGTAAAACTGTGTTCTGAGAGACTTCTTCTAGCAATTGATGGAACAGGCTCAGAGACCCACAGCTCAAAAAGTCTGAGCTTGAGGAGTCTTGTGGAAGAATGAGGGAGCTAGAGGGGTCAAGAACACCACAAGAAGACTTCAGATAACCTGGGACCAAGGGGGCTCACAGAGACTGAATCATCAGCCAAATGGCTCATGCATGGCCCAGTCCCCTAGGCCCTCTATATGTTTGTAGCAAATGTGTAGCTTGGTCTTTATGTGGGTCTCCTAGTAATTGGAGCATGGGCTGTCTCTGATTCTTTTGTGGGCCTATGGATCCCTTTCTCATAGATGGATTGCCTCATCTAGTCTCAGTGCAAGAAGATGCACTTAGTCCTGCTGTGACATGATGTATCAGGGTGAGTAGGTAGCAATTGGTGTCATCTCCTTCTTTGAGGAGAAGTGGAAAGGGGAACAGTGTGGGTGTATAAGGGTAGGATGGTGAGGAGAGGAGAGCGGGGTCTTGGATCAAGCTGTAAAGTAAATAAAAAAACAAACAAAAAACCAAAAACAAAACCAAATACATTAGTTAGAGCTGAAGAATTTTATTTCATGCTATTAAAAATCTAAGGAAACTTCAGGTCTATGCATACATTTATTTTATTTACACAGGGACTACTTGCATAGCTCTCTCAACAGTTACATAACCTAATCGTAAGCACCTGGAACTCATCAACTACCTTTACAGCAAACCTAAAAGTTATATTATCTGTAGTATCTCCCTACAGAGGTTGGGAACAAAGGAGGTAGCTAACTTGCATAAGGTCAATGGCCAGTAGGTGGTACAATTGAAACTGCAGCCTTGATCCAGAATACCTACTCTCACTTAAGTTATTGTACTTCTTCTCAATACACCGACAGAAACCTTGACTCTTGGCATACTGAGAGGGGAAAAATGTTCTAAAAACAAATGTTTTCAGTCAGGCATTTAGAAACTTTGTGATAATAGTCAAATTTAAAAAAAAAAAATCAAATACCATATTGACAACTGAAGAATATGGGGCCCTCATTGATACATCTGTCAAATTGGTATGAAAGTATCTAATCCAAATTTAGAAATCATGAACCCATCAAAAAAAAATCCCTTTTTTGGATTCTTTCATAATACTTTTACTCCCAGGCCTAAGACATTAAGGCTGAGAACTTGAACAAACAGAATGTGAAGGTAGAAGTTCATGACATAGGTACTTGTTTCAATAAGCAGATATATGTTAAATTGAGAAATTGTTTTAGAGGGATTTGTGCAGCAGATCCATGTATATACACCTTATAAGGAAAAAGAGCAAAGCAAATCATTTAGCATTTCCTTATTCTGCAGCATCTCACATTCTGTCCTCTTACTCACCCACTCATAGTAGCTTCTTTTTGAAACTACAGTTCCTTATTACTGGTGCAGACAGCCTGCATGTCCCTTGGAATTTTAGTAATTAGTAGCAGTTCTTTGTAAAAGGAGTCTGTCAAATCTATTGTGTTTGTTTGAGGCCAAGCATCACCATAATACCATTATATCATGATTGCTCTGCATTACAGATCCAAGAATTCGAAAGAGACTAATGGATACAGCTTCATAAGACATTCACAGTAGCTCCATCCAAGCTGCATGACCCTGGAGGAGTAGAATATCTGATGGATCCTATATGTTGTCAAGCTGGGGCTTCAAGTTCAGGGTAACCAGCCATTTCAAATTAGCTCTTATGGAACTCTGCTTTTGCTTGTAATACACTGTGGCTCTGAGATAAGATTTTGTTTGGTCAAAGGATTTCATGGCAAAAGACTTAAATGCCTTCAGATAGATATTCAAAATATAACCATGACATCACCTTTATCAGAGGAGGGGTGCATACCTACAGAGTTCAGTAGAATTAATAAATTGAAAAGACTGCTGTGAGAACTGGGTTTGGAATTAGGGACTCCATTACCAGTGCTGTCCTTTACAAAGAGCCTAACATCAGAAAAGAGTCTGAATCTTGGTGTCCTTACTCCCTCCTGCAAAGACACATCCTACTTGGTTTCATTCAGTTTTAACAAACAGGAGAATATATAAAATTGTTTTGCAAACTGTAATGTTCTATTGATGAGCTTATTCACTTAACAGATTTTAAAATACATATGATAAGTGCACTATGTGTTGGTGAGGCTTCTTGGAATTCTTAAGGACTCTTAAACTTATTTTGTCTAAAGCCTGAAGTTTTGATTTCAGACTTTTCTTGAGTGTTCTAGCCAAAGGATACTAGGATACTAACAATCAAAAACTTATCTAATATACATCTTCAAGCCATGCTCCTGGACATCATCTCCGTTTTTCTATTAAACTCTCTGAGACAACCAGTATCTTGCTCTATCAATTCCCCATCCAAATATGCAAGTCATCCTGTATGTTTCTACATCTACTCCCTGATCTACACTGGGTTTATCACTCCTAGGAAACTGAGTGTCTGAGTCACTGGACAATGAGACTTTCACTTGTGTTTCACATGGCCACCATTTTTTCATTTTGTTGGTCACACAGCCTGCACGTCTGCATCATTGTGCCGGGTGCTCCTCACCCTTACTCCTAGACACTTGGAACTTGATAATCATTTGCATCCTTTACATGGTTACATAATTAATTTCTCACAGAATTCAAAACTTCATGAAGGCAAAGGCCCAACTTTAGACCTTACCACTCTCTTGACCTTTGATAACTGACTTTTCTCCCCTGTAACACATTATTCTGGAGCAGGAAATGTAGAAAATAGCTAAATTACCAGAAAAGTAAATTTGAGTTTTGATAGTTATTGTGATATTCACATATCTACATAATTTTATTTCACTGTACACATATAATACACACACACATATATATATGTACATATGCATGTGCTTATATATCATATATAGACACACACATACACACTCTTATATATACTTATGTATGTTTATTGATTAATTCATACTTATATATACTTTATATACACATTCACACATAAACAGAGACTCAGGAATAAATTTAATACCCTCTGACTCTGCATAGATGTCTTCTCAGTCCTACATTGTCATGAGTCCAACAGAGATGATACATCATATAAGCACATTGTCTTATGACAGCCACTGTTTCATCCTATGGAGACTGAATGTGTGACTGCCTTGTGTTGGCTACTACACCTGACCCTGAACCACTGAATGTGGACAAGTGCCCTTATTCTGTTCTCCTCAAACCAGTCTTAACTGAAGTTAGATGATACCATTTTCTAGGTTTGACCAGAGGCATTCACGGTAGTAGTCTGTGTACCTGAATTCTCCAGGTCCTTATAAGCTTCAGTCCAGGCCTTGGCCATGTTAGCCAGTGTAAACTCCATGATCTGGATGTCGGTGATGGGGCAGTTGCACTGTGGAAACTCCTCAGCACACTGGCAGCGGCACTGGCTGTTCTGACACACATACTCTCCCTCGCCGTTGCACATGATGTAACTCAAGGCCGACTGAACAAACTTCTCTTGCAGATACTGCGGGAAGATTATCTGAAGACCTGGTTAGAAATAGCAAAAAGGGAAAAATCAGAAATGATAAAAAGGTGTTTTATTAACAGCCTCCCAAGGTGACAAGAATCTGGTGCTGTAAAGTTTCTCCCTGTGCATTAAAATAAAAATATTTCAGACCATTCTTAGGTATGGATATGCAACAACTAGTGGGGCCTTCAGTTGTATCACTTATAATTCACTGCCATGACCTTGGCTCTCTTGGAAATGCAGACATTGCTCTGTTATATTAGTGATGAGCCTGGAGATGCTCTAATGTTTATATATTTTCTTCTATTTGGGGAGAAAATCCTTGTTGAATGCATAACATCATTGTTTGTCTTTCTTATATCCTTCATTTATTTTCTTTTCCTTTCTTGAAATATTTATGGGCCCTAGTTATGTCCTGAGCTATCCACTACTTCTAGAGAGTTTTTTAAATTTTATTTCATTTTTTAAAAAAATAGGATCTCTCTAGGCCACCCTAGCTGTCCTGAAACTCAATATGTATATCACATGGGCCTCCAATTCAAACTCAAACTCACAAAAATCTGCATGCCTCTGTTTCCCAATTTCTAGGTTAAATGGTATTTGCCACCATGTTCAATGAGAGTTTCTTTTTATAAAGCATATTTGCAATATTGTCAACAGAGATATATGTGGGCACCTGTCTTTCTAACATGGTTTACAGGTCTAAAGCAGAAAGAGACACAGGAAAAAAATCAGGCAGCAGTGATCCTGGAACTATGTACCTTGGGTTGGAAAGTCAGCTTTCCAAGGAGAAAGAATCTGGGCTTGTTGGAAGGTACATAAGAGATAACCACAGTTAAAGAACAACAGAATGGGTAAAGGTAGGGTAAGTTTATCTGGGAAATTCAACTCCATGAAACAAACACCAATAGAGATGGCTATGGTATAGTAGAAAAACTGACTGAGGAAGCTGCAGAGGCCAGAAGTCAGGAAGAAATTTATTACACACCATAGTTCATGTGTTTACCATGTGGATCACTGAATATACATTAGTAGATTTTCAAGAGCGACAGTGATATAATTAAAAGGCAATGTTGAGTAAAGGCATATACTATCAAACTAAAACATTTGTGAAAAAGATCATCACAGATACTAATTTTCTCCCGTTTGCTCTAAAACTAAAGGCACAAAGGAGCACTAAGAAAAAGAGACTTTCCCTTGGGTATAGGATGAGAACCCTTGACTACATCTTCTGATCTTCTTCTATATTTGAATAATCAGAGTCTTAATCCTTAGAGTGGAGGATTGAGTGGGGTTTATCTAGGCCAAACCTGCAAGCTGGTACCTAGAAATATGAGCCAAGTGCATGCTTGAGCCTATGGTAGACAGACAGAAAGACAAGTTTGGACAAACAAGTCATGTCCAGAAAAGTCCCCTTCACTTTTCAGAGGCTGCTAATTAGCTTTAGACTTCAGCATTCAAGGGAGTTATGGTTTTACCTCTCACTTTGTAAAAGGGGGTTGTATTTTTATTTAGATTATTACTCATTTCTCATTTGGGCTTCTGGAGTACTCTTCAATCCTGCTCACTCTAGATTTGCTGAACACATGGGTCCTTGCTTTTGATCTCCTTTTTGTTTATATTTTTCAGTTTTGTTTACAGACTTCTTTTTCTTCTTTCAGATTACATACAATGTATATGACTATTACAGTTGTATATACAATGAATTTCTATTCTGTTTCCATCTGGTTCTCATATGGAAACTATATAGTCCTCATGAAGAGATGGGCATTACTACCACTGAGGTCCATACCAAAATCATCCCCAGAAACATATTCACCCTCTCTCTAAAACTCCATTTTCTCTTATGTTCAAATGGAGATACTAGAAGTAGCTATATTATATCTAGAGGAACAAATCAAAGATATCTATAATCTGTGTGGAGAAGTTGCTGGCACAGACAGATAGACACACAAGCATACATTCACACACACACAAATACACACACACACTGGATTATCAATTCTTGTTTTTAAGGTGCTTACTTACTTAATTTACTTATTTTGTATGTACATGTATATGCAGTGAACTGATGACACAACATGAGTGTGGAAGCTGGAGAACAACTTGCTGTAGTTGATTCTCTCTTCCTATCCTGTAGGTCACAGGGATTGAGGTCTGATATCAAGCACCTTTACCCACTGAATCAGTTCCTATTTTTGATGTGAAGAAACTTCTGATGAGGAAGATGATAGTGATGCTGATGTTCCTTCTCTAATGAAATACCTAAAGCTTCAATACAGTCTTCAGCATAAAAAAGGAAGAATAACTTCAGGTACACTCCAAAGAGAATCTTTAAACATCTGCAGAGCTCACTTAAGGAGATGGGTTTAGGCTCTCTGCCTGCTGGAGCAGAGGAGAAATTTTTTTTTAGTATGGTGTACCCAAAATTACTTAGAAGGCATACTGAGAATGCTGTGATGCTGGACAAGGGTCTGCTGTGACATTGGATACACTCCTTATCACTGAGCAAGATGTCCCCATGAGATTAACTTATCAGTCACAACGGTTCAGTACATAAATATGGTGAAAGAGATACCAAAGTCTAGGAAACACAAACTATCTATAAAGTACTTTCCAAAGGAAGCTTGCAGTTCATTATAGGGTGCATTATTGAGTTGCTTCATTTATGTTGCCATTTTCTCCTCCAAAGCAAAAATTATTTTTAGCTGATCCCTATAGGCAACTGTGTCTATGGATTGGGGTTATGTTTCTGTTGCTTAAAGGAACTCTACAGACTATATTCTCAGTCCTACTTTTTCAGACAACTCATCACTTTTTTTTCCTGCCTTTTGTAGAGGATAGGATATTCTATTCTTGGTCCTAGCCCAAAAGGAATTCGGGGAGAGCATTTTTAGAAAATTGCATCAAATCATTTCTCCGTTTGGCAAGGATACAAAAGGCAGTATTACCTACCCCATTTAATGCAACTGAAAACAGATAAAATTTAGGGTTGGGGGTTTTTACTCAGAGCAGCTGAAACAGAACACTGGCTGTTCTTTAAAAATGGAAACTCAGAACATGCCGAGCTGTCTCAGAGGCAGAATCCCCTGGGCAAATTTCAAAAGAGAATAATGAAGACATAGCAATTAAAAAGCACTTTTCTGCAAAATGTCATTACTGTTTAAAGTTATACAACCATTTCTACGGCAGCGGAGGTTCACACAGCAGTCACAGCTAGAGTTGTCTCCCAGTGACCTATGTCCAACAAAGGGAGCCATTGCTGACCCCCTAGATTGGTGCCCAAATCCTGCTAGCTTCAATGGGAGTCATAAATAATTTGGAGGGGGATTTGGCCAGTGGAAGCACTTTTTGAAAGATATACTGCTGCCGGCCAGGGTAGAATATTCTATCTCCTTGGTTCCCAAAACATCCCCTCTCCAACCTGCACACACACACACACACACACACACACACACACACACACACACACACATACACACACAGAAAGAAGGTAGTAGGAGAGGAGAGAAAAATAGAGAATAAAAAGTAAGAAGGGGAAGGAAAACAGAAAATGAGAGAAAAATCACATTTTACTGCCAAGCATGTAAATTTTGCCTCACAACTCAGAAAGGCAATGGTTGAGTGTTACATTTGAATACCACCTTGCCCACGCTGAACATATGGAACATTTTCCCTTCAACCTCATTAATTTTTTTCAAATCTGGCTGTGCTTTGAAGGGCAATGTTATGATGCGTCATCAAGAATGTGTGGAAGGCATGAGCAGGAGGAAATACCCAAGAAGACTCTCTACTTTTCCTGATACTTGCGTCATCCTTCTCAGGTGCACCCACCTAACGCCAAGCTTATAAACCTTCCATCCATTTCATAATGTGTTTTGTAATATACAGAAGTTCTGTGATAAAATTTCTTAATTCCATTGCTGCAGCTTACTGTACTACTGCGTCTTTGCCACTTCTTCATCTCCTCAGACTCCACATCATACTATCTATACCTATTCCCTTTTGCAGGGTTGAAGTCTTTCCAATCTACCACTCCTGTTATACTTATAGTCTCTCCTTTTATCTTATCAAATGTCTAAAATAGTTCTTTCTTGTATGTCAGCCTGTCTTCCATGTCCTGAAATATAGAGCTTCCCGCACTACTGGAGTTCAAATGTCTTTGTTGTTTGCCTTACTAGAATTAAGTGTTGACTTAAATTATTTTACTAGTCTGTTTGATTTCCACCTCTCATCTTAAAAGGCCTACTTTGGAAGAAAGAAGCCTATATTTTTTCCAACAGATCTCCAATTTATGCCAAGCCCATTTCAGGCTGCTGGCACCCATCAATTCTCTTCTTCATCCTACCAAAAATTAGGTTTTTGTTAGTTTTTGGGGATGCTCAAATGAAAAGTGGAATGATCTGCCCAACGCCCCACAACTAACATAACAGAATCATGATTCAAATCTGAGTATTTGGACCTTTTAAAATACTTCAGGGGTCTTCTGCCAATGTAATCAAAATGGAATAATAATGACAATGTAAGCTGAGTGATCAACCATAGATCCAACGAATGACAACTGGGCAGTATGTTATCCTTTCTGAAATATAACTGTTGTTCTGTACTAGCTAGTTAGGTTAAAAGATAGAAAGAAAGAAAGAAAAAGCAACCAAAAATCCAAAAAGCCTGAATAGTACAGAATGCACATTGAGTGTTCTGATCCAATGTTATGATACAAAAGTTCATGTCTCCCCCCACCTACAATTCATTTGTTGAATCCCCAAATTCTAACTGGTTGCATCTCCTAGGAAATGAGGTTTCTTGGAGGTTAAGATTAGAATCCAAGAAGACAATCACATTCTCTCTCTCACTGTGTACATACAAGAAAGGCCACATGGGCATTCCTTAACAAGATAGCTACTGATTCTCACAAGATCTTATGGCAGCTTGATTCTGAATCTCATGGTGCTGAGAATGTGACAAATAGATCTCTTTTGAATGATTAGCTCACCTCCAGCATCTGCTATAGCTCAAACTTTATAAGGCACTGGCAAAATTAGGTGTGCTGTAAGTGTGAGCCATCCCTCATTTATCACAATTCAAAAATATGAACCCCTACGAGAACCAAATTAAAGCCCTCCTTGGAATACCTTTAATGCTGGAAAGGTAGGCATAAGATTAAGGAATTCACAAGAAGAGTAGTCTAGAATGTGGGAATAGACTGTGCATAGGCTCCAGGCAACACAAATTCCAGTTGAGAATTCGAGCTATTATTTACCTTACCTTATGATTACAGTCATTTCCCTTTATAGCTTACTTCCTCAAAGTCTTTAAAGAAGAAAACATTCTTGTGTCTTAGATACAAACTGAAGTAATGAATGGTGCAAATGCGAGATCTAAGCTCATTGGAGGCAAAGCAAGTCTTAAAGCAAAAGGGCTGAAGCTTCTTGTCCTCACATATTAGGTTTCTGAGATACAGAAAGATAAATAGAAATCCCAGTATTGTAGTTTCAATGGTTAAAGATTATTTAAGGAACACAAGAATGCACAGAGAATCTGTGTCAGATCCCCTAAGAACAGCAACAACAGAGTTGATATTTTATCAGTCAAGAACCTGATTCAGCTGACCAGGTTTGGGAGTGGGGTTTAGGGACATCAAAATTTCTCAAAAAATAATAAAGACTATACAGAACTTGAAGTCACACTAAAGATATAACAAATATAGCCGAATTGTCATTTCTGATTCCAGACTTGCTTTTGTGAGTTCAGTACGGAACTCTTAGCTTCATCCTCTTCTTTACAAAGGCAATGTATATAGAATTGATGGATTAAAAAAAAGAGAGAATTTTAACACATTTGATACATGCTTCCTACTCTCTAAGGAAACAGGCCATTTCCAGATTTAAAAGTAAAGCACAAAATTCAATAACAATAAATTTGGAACTTTGGTAGATGAATAAAAAATTTCAGCATTGTGTGCTTGGCAAAATTTAACTGATGGTAACAAACAGTGAACATTTTATTGATATAATTGTGAAGGTCAGGACAGTAAGATTGGATATAGCAGTTGTGGAAGACTTGATGAATGTGGGGTAAAGATTGGTTTTTTAAAAATGTCGATTTTTAAAAATTTTATTTGTATGTATATGTGATTGGATGTATACATATATACTACATGCATGCAGGAGCCCATAGAGATCAGAAGAGTTACATATAGTTGGGGTATCCCATGAGGTTGCTGTGAGTCATATATGGGGCCTCTGCAAAAGCAGTAAGCATTCTTAAGTGCTGAGCCTTTTCTGCAGTCCCTAGAAATAGTATAATCTGAATTGACAAAGAAGGCTAGCTGTAAATGTCACCACACAGGGCAGACATGGATCAAATACAGGTCAGTGTGTAAATATGTGGGGTGATTCTAAGTCTTATTTAAGGCACAGTCATGAGCTGGTATGGCTTATGTTTGCTTTATTTTGTTCTATATCCTAATTATCTGAACCAGTTTACTTTTGAGTGACATTTCTCTTTTCTGACCAATATCACTTGCTATTAAATTCATGGTCTCTTACAGTGCCAAGAGGAAGAGGGAAAAATACAGGTTCTATTTTAGTTGCATATAAATATTTTTCTGTTCTGTCCTTGTATCTAATGTGGCCCTCTATAGGTGTCTCTGAGCCCTACAGGAATCCCAGATGTTGTCTTATACCCACTATGTTCTGCCTGTCAAACCCTGTTCATCTCTGAAATGCACAAGGTGGGACGAACAACAACAAGGACAGCACCTTTTGCAAAACACAAGCCTGATCCCCTTCTCTGTGCAAGCCTGGGGATTTCATATTGGCAGATAAAGGACTTTATGGCTTACACAGCCATGCTGAACTCCAGTGTAATGAAGGCATGCAGGTCAATTACCCATCTGTTTGTGTTTCTATTGCTGTGAATTACAGTATCCATTGCTGACAGCTCATTGGAGTGGAATGAAAATAAGACAATAATTCACCAAGTGAAACTGTGCAGAAAGGGCGGAAAGGCTATGATCTCATTCAGAAGTTCAGCCCTGTCTCTGTGATGGGTCATTTACACTCTGGGAAATGAAGAAAGGCAGTTACCTGGGGGAGAAAGGGGTGGGTTATGCCTCCTTCAATGTAAGAATTAGGACATGTCACCTTCTGGTAAGAGTAATATTTTATGTTAGTGACAACCATCAACTAGGCTCCAGGATCTTGGGATTATAGACGTGAATACTTAGATGAAAAATTGAAGTAGATTATAGGGCAATTTATAATGAAATTATTTATGGTCAGGTTTTGGGGAGAATGATCTAAATTTCCTTGATAGATTAAAAAACAAAATTTAAAAATAAAAAATAATTATCTAAGCCTTTGAAGTATAGAAGCAGCGCTGAATGATAACATTGTAGGAATTATTAATCTAATGACAAGATCCAAATGCCCTGTGGTAGACTAAGTTATCAAATGACATGTAATAGGCTTTGTTACCTTTAACTCACATTGTACGCTTCTCTGTAAAGCCCTCTCTTTAATATTCTAATGCATTCCAATGTCTGAACTAAGACATATTCATATGGAATAGATTTTTCAAGTTTAATACCAAAATAAGACAATATGAACCAACATGTGAACTGATCAATTTTTTTTCACAAGCCCAACAGTATTCCACATAGAAGAGCTGAGAAAGGGAGTCCTTTTGAGCTACGCTCCCTGTGTATCCCTCATAAAGTAAGAAAACTTTGAAAATCATTGGGATTAATGGGTTGTTTGCTGTCACCAGATAAGGTTACCTATAATGACACATATAGGAGTTAGCATCACATGGGCAAGCAAAACCACAGCGTATTTTTATGAACAAGTTCTACTGTAAGGCAGTAAATATATATGGAAGAATTGAACAACTGCAATGCAGGCCATGTACCAACACCTAAACTAGTAACCATCATGATCTCCTAAAAAATGTTTGTAACCTTTTATATGGAATGACTATTAAGATTTGCTCCAACCTAGTGGTTTTATATGCATTCCTATCTACATTATACAAACTGTATTTTAGATAGTGTCCCAAGCAGAACTCTCGAACCTGAAGGCAAAGGGAAAAAACACTGCCAGTGTTTATGAGGAACTAAAAGAGATACTCAATGAAGAATAAATAAAAAAAACGATTTATGTGACAAAATAGATTAGCAGAAGTGACAATTTTAAATGAGTATTTCAACATTGTAAATATTAAAGTAATTAAACAAAATCACCAGTGATCAAAGACCAACATATCATTAATTCAATTTTATAAAATTTCAACATGAACATACTCCTGAAGTAGTAAAGAGAGATTTATTCAGTTTAAACAGAGGCTAGTTTATAGAATTCATGTGCAAACCAAATGTAATACCCAAAAGGGTGAGGAAGTTTGATTTTTTTTTTTTTTTGATTAATGTCTGTCTCCATGGTCTTCCCTTATCCATTGCTTCTTCATTGGTCCAAACTGAGAGGCCTTATACCTCTGTCCTTTGAACACTTAAAAAGTTATTTTCTTTCAGATTTTACCTCAAAATTATATTAATTAAATTACCTTAGAGAAACTAAGAGGCTTAAGTTCCCTGATCATCACTTCCCTCATCAAAGCTTCCTTTGCATGGCTGGCATGAAAATGGCATGAACTATTTTACAGCTTGGCTGTACATGGCTGTATAATTTGGCCAAAATTCATAGACAACTGCACTTAAGAGTCAGCCTATTGCTGTGTGTAAATTATTATATGAAATTATATGTAAATTATACATCAACAGTTCTAAAATGAAGCCAAACAACACTTTATAAAATTTCAAGATATGTATCATTAAATTTTTAGAATTTGTGATCAACTGATGCCACTTTTCTGCCTTTGCCATGTTTCTTGTTATTTTCTGTCTAGGTCACAGGCAGCCGCAGAAGGCCCTCTGCAAGAAACCAAAAATAACTTGTACTTATCTAAAATTCTAAAAGAAACACTTACTGTATTATATTATGTGCACCTATGTTCATGTTCTTATTCTGACAGATCTGTGAACATGAGAGGCATTCATCTTGAGCATTTCTCTGTCATCTAGCACATTACTGGGTATCAGGAAAATGTGTTTCAATGAAGGTGAATTTAGAAAGTATATGTTTCACAGAAGGCCATAGTTCTCTCTTCTATGCTGAGTTCGACGAACTTCAGCACTTCTGAGTAGAACTATGTCTTCATCCTTAGAATTATAACTTGAGACCAGAATATAATTTAACTTCATCTCTGTAGTTATAAATGCAAGTACTCAGAAAGGTCTAGATTTTTTAAAAAAAAATACACAGGCTGAAAACATCCTCAGAGAACAATGGCACTAAAAAACACTCATTTCTACACATATTTTGTTTTACATACATTTCCAAAAATTATGATTCTTGAGGATAATTTTGCTTTTTATTTCTTTTCATTCTTTCCAACTTAACAAGCACACTTCTAGGTGATAATGATAAGGAAAAATGCAAAACCTCATCTTGCACCTATAATGTCCTTTTATTCACTACTGTATCAAGCCAAGTGCTGCACAAGATGCCAAAAGTGTAAAACATGAATGAGACATAGTGTCTAACTCCAGAGGACAGTAATGGATGTTGGAATTAAAATGTATAATGACAAGAAAACCACACACACACATTTTCACACGCATTTCAGTGAATTACAAAAGGAAGAGCCCCACTATTGAAATAAACTTGAAAAGCATATCTAGGACAGAACTAAACCAGAGTTGCATGTGCACCCCAGGATTGGCTAATGTGGATGCTCTTGGCTAACGGATTCATACATGTGCCCAAGCTAAAATACAATGAAGAAGTTTTGAGTAATTAATCCATCTCTTGAAACTGACAGCTCACAATACCAGAATTAAGGCACTGAGGCACTCTGCAGAAATTACATGTGGTTTACATTATTTGATCTGATGTTCCAATATCAATAAACTGTTAAATTACTGTATAGTGAGAAATAAGTATAAATTTCTAGAAGTTTATGGACACCAGCATAACCAACATTCCTTGTTCATGCTTCATGTTGATTAAACTTTTTCTATGCTTCAGATACCTTCTTTTTATGCTATAGTCACACATAGTCTGTCTCAGGAATATCATATGCATGTCATAAAGGAAATGGAGTAAGAGTGAAGAGAAGTCTCTTTGTAGATGTGGCATGTACCATGTTTGGTAGTCTAATGTTCAGAGAAAATCATTCAGCTAAGACCTGTATTCTTTGGAGAGTAATACACTCTACCCATGGTACATCACTTTCTAGTATATGATGACCTGAGAAATCCAGATTTCTCTATAAAAATGGAAAAACCACAGAAAAAATGTGATCTGTTATAAAATATATTTGGTTATGTAACAAATATTTAATTTCTTAAGTGACATGTGATCCAACAATTTCATTCTACATATGTATCAAGAGCACCATAGATAAGCATTCAAACAAAAACTCTTCTGACTAGTCAGAGTAGCTCTGGCCAGTAGACAAAGGGGAAAGGTGCACTGATGAATACAGTGATGAATATGCGTGATATGTGGCATATTCTTGCCATGGGATACTAATGCTTGGATCTCTCTCCATTTCTTTCTCCTCTCTCTCTCTCTCTCTCTCTCTCTCTCTCTCTCTCTCTCTCTCTTTCCATTTTTGCTCCCTCCCATCCCCTTCTTTCTCTTCCACACACACACTAACACACACACACACACACACACACACACACACACATATACACCCCTAAATTATCCTTTAAAAATAGAACTCTTGTAGATACACATGACAATTGAGTAGCAACCCTGCATAATTGTGCATATAAGAGAAGGTGTGTTGTATCTGAAATATATTAAAGGCACATTGAAAATATTGTGTGGGCTGTGATGGAGACTCTTTTAATGTAAGTTGTTGGAATGAGTAAGCATTGACTTAATCATTTTTAAAAATAAACAAGTTCTGCATCCCTATGTAGCCAATAAAGAAATCATCTGGGCTGAGCTATTAAGGACTTGTTCATGCTGATGCTTGATCTCTGCCCAATTACTGACATTGACAAGCATTCTATTGGGACTCGGTTGCTAAGTTAACCAAATTACCACATAGATCCTCTGTCTCAAAGGATTTTCATGCTACATCTTTGACCACAGGTATATTTTAAGGAAACCGTCCCATTTGACCACAGCGCACATATGTAACTCCCTGACATACATAGTGCCAGAATCTCTCCCATTCCAGCAAGTGTGCATTGGCTCAGACTTCCCATCTCCCTTCTGATTGAGGAGTTTGAGTTCCTTACAGATTTCAGTAGCACAGTTTGCAATCTCACCTCCTGGAACATCCTGACACTCATTGATCACCCATTCTGAAGGCATTGTTCTTTTCTGCCTAAAGACGGTTTTGAAAACCACTAAGGAAATCAGTTACATCAGCTCATATAAAAGTTGGTCAGTCATTTAACAACAAGTATGGACTCTCTACCCAAAGTGCTATAACTTTAAGTGTTTATAATCGAGGGGAAAACATAAAAAGTAAATGCTTTTATGAACAGCATCATTCTTATTCCTGCATCCCAGGTTGGAAACGATTGCTGTGATATTCCAGATGACAGATTGCTTTGAGTAGAATGAGAATGACTACCTGCCCTGACATCTTGAAGTTACAGAAGTTCTGTGAGGTTCTACTTTTAAATAAAAATATGGATTTGTGTTGAAGCTAATACGAGCTATTGATTAAAAAAAAAAAGATCTCAATACCTGATATAAAATAATTGTCCAAAATGATAGCCATGATTGTTATTATATCACCTCCTCTTATTGGTAATATATATTTCCTAATTAAGTGCAGAAAAATGCTGTGAGGTAAATGTTTTCTCATTCCCATTTTTTGCAGAGTAAAATATATAAGGAGGCTGAAAGTTTTAATTATGATCATCTACTGTTGTCTATTAAGCATCTCTATTCAAGTATCATTTTTACTTATATCTTCAACCTGCATCTTTACAATAATCCTCCTTCTTCTGACAAGTGAGAAAATAGGGTATTCCTTGGCATAAAATGGAAAACCAACATTTGGATACAGGCAGTTTGGAGGTAGTCAGTGCTTTCATTTGTCACAGAGGCTCTTCTATTGAACATGCCACCCAAGAAGGCACAAAAATGGATACTGACTAGGACCTCTCAGGCTAGTAAGGGTCAGACAAGAGCAGTCCTGACCAAGAATTACTCCTTGTGAGCAGATGCAGGAACTAAGAACTTAACTGTTTTTCTCTGAGCTCACAGGAGCACACAGAGAAATGGGATTTGGGGAAAATGGGGCTTTATGGAAAAAAAAAGTTACTCATGTTCTACCATCTCCTCCGCTTCAACCCTAGCTTTTGGGCAAGGACATTTCCCTTGAAGCCCTGTCAGAGTGCTCTGATTATTCAGTCTACCACAAGAAGAATGAAGTCGATGTAGAGCCCCAAAGACTAGGAACCTGTGGTACTTTAAGGGAAAATGCCACCCATAGAGTCATATGTTTAAATAGTTGGCCCCTAATTGGTGAAACTGTTTAGAATAATTGATGGACTTACTGAAGGAGGTTTGTTACTAGGGTGAACTTTGTGGTTCCAAAAGAATCATGCCATTTCCAGTGGGTTTGTTGTTGCTGTTGTTCTTTTTGTTTGTTTTAATGCCTCTTACATGGATTAAGACATGAGCTCTCAGCTGTTTCAGCAACAATGCTGTCATGGGTTCTAATCATCAAAAAATGGAACCCCATTTCAAAACATTCTATTATAAGACATTTTAGTCATGGCGTCTTATAACTGAAACAGTAGAAAAATAACTAAGACAGAAGCGGGGCTATTGTTGTGACAGTTCTGGCCATACCATTCTTTGAAAGAATATGGAACACTTTGAGACTTTAGATGAGGACATAAATTAAATGATGTAAGCACAGCTTAATGGGCCATCCTACCAGGAGCTTGGAAGACAGTGAAGTTGAAAGCTATGCAGAGTGAAGGCTCAGCTCAAGAGGTTTTAGATGTGCAGTATTAGCAGCTGGGATAGAGGCCATTTTTGTAATATTTTGACAAATAATATGGCAGTTTTCTACCATTTTCCTAAACATTGGCCTAAGGCTAAGTTGAAAAGTATAAGAATAATATTTTTATTTCTTACATTTTCATGTTTTTATTTTTTTTTATTTCTAAAATATGAAGAATAATATTTAGTTAGTAGTTGGTAGCACAGTTAACTGGTCTAAAACAGAAAGATAATGCCTATGAAAGAAGAGCATCACAAAAATAAAGTCAGATTTTAAAGTATTTTTCTTATAACTGTGTCTCTGTTACTATCAAGATGATTTTGAAAATATTATAATAGTGGTATTTTCAAAATTTTTGCAATATAAGTTTGTGTTGAGAAAACTTATATAAAAGTATAGATATATATCCACCATATTTCTAGTGAGTACTTGGTATTATCCAAGCATATAAACCCTGGAGGATGGAAAGGTAAATAAAGCAAAGGCATGGGTCACACTAGCACACAATCACAGGAATTATATGAAAAATAGAGATTCAAATGCTGCAGCAACATGTCTGATGCCACTTACTATGTCAAGGGTATGACAGATGATGAAGTTCTTCCCCCCCCCCCCTCAATCCAGGTTTTTTCTTGAAAAAAGCCTTTGTATAAGGGAAATTGACAAAGTCCCACTTAGGGAAATTAGAGAGGCAAAAGAGGTAAATGGTTTTCTCTGAAGAGGCAGCAGAATTCAATGTCATAGTGGTACAGGAGGAAAGAAGAGTTCTCTTTAAAAAAAAAAAAACACTGTTTATTAGAAAAATCACTGTGATGTGAAAATGGGTAAAAAAGTCTTAGGCGTGGAAAGGTTTGAGTTGGGTGAAGTAGAGGTAATTAAACAAAAGTGAAGATTATGAAAAGGTTACAGAAAACTTACTATTGTGTAAACTCATCAAAAACCAAATGAAAATATGAACAGATGTACCATGCAAGCATGGATAATGCTGCTTCCAGAGTCAGAATTTAAAATGAAAATCCCAGCGCCAGGTGGAAGACACATCTGTACAAATTGTTAGCTAGGACATTGTTCTTGTTTAAAGTTGCCCACCAGGACTGAATGGTAAGAACCTATTCCTGAATACCCCTCCTCTATGCATATACAAACAAAGCATGCTATCTATGCGTAGCAGTACAGGGCTGGGATCCCAGAGGTCATCAGCAAATGGTCATTGGACTGAAAGAATTCATTATAATGTGGTAGTAAAAGAACAACTATAGATTAATTGCCCTGTTCATTCAATCATTCTTTTATTCATTAATTCACCCAGAGCATGTTTTCTGAGCATTGTTTATAAAGACTCCATAGATTGTCCTAGGATTGGAAAGAGATATTATCTTTACAGAGAAGCAATGTAAGCTTTAATGAGGAGTCATATTAGTAACAGAATCCTTATGGGAAATTTTTAAAAAAAGAACTGATGGGCTTGATAAGGGGAAGCAACAGCATTTGATGCAGCATTGAGAAGACTACACCGGCCGATGAAACAAGATGGATCATCAAGTGCGATCAGAAGCTAGAAGTGTTGCCTGGCAATCATCATAATGATCCAGCCTCACACACTGTGACCTTCACCCTCCTATCCATCTTTCTCTATTAGAAATGGGAGAAGCTAATAACAACACCTTTTTCCAAAAGGGTTTTCAATAGAATACGCCATTGTGTCTGAGATGCCATTCATCATAAAACATACCATTGTTTTATGTATACTATGCAAAAAATACCTTGCTAATTAAACTGACACACCATCAGTTATAAGAAGCTATCCAATTATAAAAAAGGGAAATCTGAAATCACTGAGTTTAAAACTAAAAAGAGTAATGATGAAGCCCACCAAAACATTGCTCATTCTCATGTTTATAAATTGTCCCACACAGGAACCCATTTTCTCTCTTTCCTCAATTCAGAGTGGACAGAATCATCTGTCTATGTTAGATGATTCCAGTTATACACAAAATGCCAGTTATTCTTGAATGTTCAACTTTGATCCTACAATCACTTCCTCATGTCTAGAGCATCAATCTTTCCCTGTCTACAGAATAATTCCCACAGCCAAATAAAGGCTTTGTTGATTCTGCTTTTAAGATGGAAAAAAATAACTTGATGCCCCAGTCCTAAGGCTACTGCATTGCTAAATAAAATAGTACTGTGTAATTTGCCCAAGAATTCATCATAATCACCATCTCACTCTGTTTATGTGGAGACACATTTCAAGATCACATTCACTTCACTGTGGCTCCACCCATTGTTCCTCTTTCAGTACTCCTCAAGTTTATATTAGCATCAGTTTCTACAATTCAACAGTGTCTGGGTTTTTAAAAACAGGTACTTGCTTGGCGTGTGTGTGTGTGTGTGTGTGTGTATGTGTGTGTTTGTGTGAATGTGTGTTTGTGTGTATGTATGTGTGTGTTTGTGTATGTGTGTGTGTATGTGTGTGTTTGTGTGTGTATGTGTGTGTGTGTGTATACAGGCATGTTTGATTACGAGGGCACATATGGTTGCCAGAGTCTGAAATTAGAATGTGTTCCTTTATGCCATCAACATCTTATTTTGCAGACAGAGCCTTTTCTTTAACTTGGAATTTACCATTTGTTTTCCGGGTAATTTTTTGTCTGTGTACTTTCAGAACTCAACCCTCAACCTTGTGCAGTTACCCACTGAGCCATCTGTAATAAAAACACTTTTTACTTAATTCTGTAACACTAAACTTTGCGATTCATGTCTTCCTGAATAGCTACTATGCAGTTCTCTCTCGCTCCTACCATCCCTCGCTTCTCTCCTCCCTCCTTCCCTCCCTCTCACTCTCCCCCCCTCTCCCTTTCTTGTATGAGTGCATGCACTTATACACATGTGAATGTTTGTCTTCATAATTGCATACAATGCATACATGCATGCTGTGGAGATGGCCATTGAGTTTTGTTTTTGTTTTTTTCCTTCTGGTAGGGTCTGTCAATCGCCTACAACTTGATTAATAAACTAGGTTAACTGGCCAAGTGAGCCTCAGATTTCCTCTTGTTTTCCTCCCTAGGTCTGAAATTGAAACTTCATAATAACCATCAGTTTTTACTTTTATACAGATTCTTGGGACCAAACTCAGGTCCTTGTGCTTACAGAGCAAGCCATTTTCCCACTGAATGATCACACCCAGTCCACAGATGTTTTTCCCTGTGTTGTTGCTGCTGCTTCTCATTCTCCCATTTCTCCTTCTTCAGCATCCAAGTCTTACCATCCAAATCTGTCTGTTAAATTTTGTGCAGCTCAATGGTTGTATTCCTTTAAAAAAAAGTAGTCATACTTTCTCACGAGGTTAACTCTGTCCAATTTCATAGTCTTTCTAGGATAACTGAGGCCTCAGCTTTTGTTTCTGACATTCTAAATATTAACTTCCCACATTTATTTTAATAAATGTATCAACTTTAAGTTCAAATTGCTCACAGCCTATCAAAAACTGACCATCTTATACTTGCCATGTCCAAAAAGTGGAAATCCAATTACCAGTGTTTGTTCTAAACTTGGAAATTATTTTTGACTCTTTTTGTAATTTCACACATCTTTCCTACCCCTTTTCTAAGTATTGCAACATGGTGTTTAAAATATATGCATAAATCTTCTAACTATTCACTGCCTTCATTAGAACTATCATCAACACCATCTTCTCACATAATAATTAATAAACCACCCTCTTCAGACCACTGTTCATGGACATAATTTCATTTTGAGCAGTCTTTTCTATCCAATAGCCATGGTGATCTATTTAAACTGCAAAGTAGATCAAGTCTCTGTCTAAATTTGCAATGGTTTCTTGGTTTCTCCAGATTAAGTTTAAATTGAATTCTTTTCTGTGATCTATATTCTACAAAAGCTGTTCTCATGTTTTCTCTGAGTACAGGGAAAAGACATACATTGTTCACGTGATATTATCTGTTCCTCTTATACACACACACTGAACATCAGCTCCAAAATGACAAGGAGAAAGCATTAACCATTTTCTGTCCAGTTCATGAAACTGAAGTTGACATGTAGTGGATGCTCAATTAAAACTGTTAAATGAATGCATGCATATCTGAATAGATAAAATTGGATACCATTCATAGCTTTCAGAAAAATATTCACTCTGCATCCATTCCACATTATTGAGCTACTGAGGCAGCATGCTTTTTACTTTATACTTCACCAGATGGTAACTACATTAAATTACATGACTGTGTTGGCAAAACATGTGATGCGCTGCTTGAAGAGAGAATCACAAAATAAGAAGTTATCATTATGCCATTATTGTTATTACTAGTAGTTTAGTTGTTGCTGCTATGACTACTAATTGCGTTTGATTTTTCCATCATCTTTCACTCACTTTTAAATCTCTGGATCCAACCGTCTTCTTCAAAATCCTAATTTACTTTTACCCTGCTTCATTGAACATTGTATGTCACACCACTTGGCATGAAATGTCATTAAAATGTCCACTTCACTTTTAGTCTTTCCAAGTCAACTTCTTAAGTGTCCTCATTCCCACCCCCAGCAGCTTGTACAAAGGAATGAGGAGACAGACATATATAGAATGACATTACGTTGAAGAAGAGCTATGAGGTCAGGAAGTCTAAGTAAAAATTCCAAGTCAAATCTTTATTGAACAAGCTCAATGAAATTCAGTTAATTCTCCTGCAAAATAAGTATACTATTTTTACAGCCTTCATGAAAAACATGTGAGGACTAAAACCTCCATCTAATAAAATAAATGAAAATACTAATTCAAAATACATGTCAGGAATCAAAGATAATTTGAAAAGTCTGTATCGGTATAGCTGCGGGCACATGGGAAATGACTGAATACATGATAAATGCTGTCCGTAATGTCTTATCTATCCTCAGTCCTATGATCTGCTTCTGGTTGGGCTGAGTGCTCTATTGTGCCTTCATTTTATTTACAATGTCTCTTGGCAGAAGTGTCAAGATTGAGTGCATTATTAAATAAATATTGAATAGATGCATAATGTATATGTAAGAATGCATAAATCTAAATAATGTGTGCTTAACTCTATGGACATTCAAAACAAACATAACCCCCAGGTACAGCTAGCTAGTCCAAGAAATACAGCATTTCTAGTGCCCCAGTAACTATACTTTTTTTTTCTTTTAGTCACTGTCCCATTTGCCTCCCCAAATTTTCCCCTGTCTTTAGATGTTTAAAACTATGTGCTTTTACAATTTTTGTCCAATATCGGAACAGAATAATATAACATACATACATTTTTTGTCTGGTTTGTTCTCCTGTTTAGTGTTAGACTTGTTAGACTTTTTCATATTGTTGCATGAAGCAGTGACATGTTCATTCTCATTACTGCATAGGTTGCCTGTACTATCAATGTATTTATTTTCTTGTAGATAGACATACATTTTAATGGTTTCCTTTTTTTTTTCTATTTTGATTGCATTTGCTATAAACAGTCATGGCTTTCTGTGAACTTGGATACACTTCTCTTGGCATATTTCTAGGAGTTAAATTTTTTGGGTAACAGCAAAAGCACATATGCAATTCTTAGTATACATCATCAACAGTTGTCCAAAATGGCTGTAACTAATTTATGCTCTCTCTGGCAAAGTGTGCAAGCACACATGACTCCAGCTCTCCTTTCTTGGTACTCTTAACCTTTTTTTATTTGTGGCATGAAGTTATGTGCTCTGGTCATGTTAGAAGGCAGTTTTCATCTACATTTTTTTCTGATAATTTAAATATCTTTTCAGATGTTTGTCATTTATATATTCTTATTTGTGAACTTCTTACACCTGTGTTTTATCTATTTTTTTCTTTTTAACCAGGCTAGATTCCTTATTCTAATATCATATAGAAGTTATTCACATATTTTATATGAGAACTCTGTCATGCATTGTGTTGCTAACATTTACATTCTATTAATAGTACATTTTATGAAAAGAGTTTTAACTTTAATGTGTTCAATTTTCAGTCTTTTTCTATACCGAGTATTTTTAGACCATTGCATATGGCCTATTCAAAGTTATTTTGTCTTGTATTTAAGAAGTTTCTTTGATCTCTTTTGATGTCTTTTGCTATGACTCCTTCACCTGTACTGGTGATATAAATTACTCTTTTTTCTCTGAACCCCATAATGTTATGTACTCCCTTCATTCTTCCTATCACAGTACACATTACCTCGAGTCATAGATGTTTGCCTATTCATCTTCTCTGTAGCATCCCCACATCTCATTGAATGAATTATTGAAATGCTTCAATCTCTTTTTTCATTGAACATGTATCATAATGCTTCCAAAATCTCTCTCCAATTGGTTTATTTCTTCATCTCATTTTCTAATGAAAATTTGTTTCTCGCCTTAATTGGACAGGAAGTACCTAGTTTCACTGCAACTTGATATGCCATGGGTCTTTGATATCTATGGAGGCTGGTGCTGTTCTGAAGAGGAAACAAGGAGTAGATGGTGTGCAGGAATTTTATGGAAGGGACTAGGAGGAGAAGGGAGCAAAAACTGTGGTTGGGATTTAAATTAAATAAAATGAAAGAAAGTAGTAAGAAACTATTCATGGCAAAATTACTCCCCTCAATTATTTGGTAATGCTTAACTCATCTGTATAGTATATGTTTGGTAATATTTCTACCGAACATATTTTCTTGTAATGTTTAACTAACAAGGGATCACTGCATCAGCAAGCAGTTCACTCTATGCCTGGGCAGGAATATGCCTTAAGGATGCCACTTTGAGGCTGAGTGTCTTGCTCAGTGTGATAGCTTGTTTGCCACAAGCTATAGTTTCAATTTTGTGGAAAGAGAGAGAGAGAGAGAGAGAGAGAGAGAGAGAGAGAGAGAGAGAGAGAGAGAGAGAGAGAGAGAGAGAGAAGGGTAGGTTCATTTTACACTTAGATAGACACCTAGGCATTATAATCCCTTTTCTACTACATCTATCCTGTCCCATTTTCTCTGTATGAATAAAGGTAACTGTTTTCTGTAAGTACTTCAGGTATATTCAGATCAATATAATTCAGACAAATCCATTATGCTTCAAGTAAATCTTCTCTCTTACTAGTAGAGACCTTTCTTCAGACATTCCACTCTCTTGGCATCATTTTTAATGCGAGATTCTTAAATATGGACTTAATCTTTCAGCTCACTTGTGAAAAATCTAGAGAAGAGGGCTGTCAAGTTCTCCCTGTGTGGCAAGCATACTTCTAGTAATAGCACCCATGGACCTCTCAGGTTTTAGAGGGCAGGGTCTTATATAGAAGTATTTGAGAGGAAAGGCATTTAAAATTCAAAGTGAAAAATGAATGTGTAATTTGAAAAAGAAAATGATGTGAGGACAGAAGGTGAGAGACCATTGAAGCTCAAGCTTTCCTGGATTCAGGGTAAATTAGACTCCAAGTGTCAGGACAGCTTCAACATTTTCCTTGCTAGTAAAATCTGCTTTATCTTACTAAGCTTATTACAATTATAGATTACAGTTTTGTGTACCCTCAGCAAGCACAGAAAGTGACAAAACATACACTGGCATCCAACCTCAGAAATTGAAAGCTTGAATATAATTTTAAAGACTTGCTCCAGGTATCATATGAACGAAGATGCTGAAAATTCTAGTTCATCTAAGGCATATGGGTCATGCATTCTTCTCCCCTCTTTTTTTTTTCTAACTTATCCTTACATTCTCTGTGAAAGAAAGTAATTAAATCTAAGTATCTGAGATGTTAGCTTGTCTCTCTCTCTCTCTCTCTCTCTCTCTCTCTCTCTCTCTGTGTGTGTGTGTGTATGGTGCGTACATGTGTATGTGTGTGTTAAAACATAAAACCATTATATTGACCTGAGTTTTTCCAGGAGATATTTATTGAGGATTCCCAGTGAAACTCTTAAGCCCTGCTTACACAATTTTCAAATTATGGTCTCTAAGAAGTGCATGAATCACACAGAACTGTCAAGGAATTAGAACACAGAAGTCTTGTTAGGCTCCCCTAAGCTCTGTGCCTGCCAGTCTCACCCCAAGTTCTTCCTACTGACATTCAGAATCATCTTTAGCATATACTTTTTGGGAAGGTCATGATTTTTGTCTTCTGAAAGTTAAAGCATACCATTCTTTTTCTGACTGTAAAATTAATATGTGATCATTGAAGGAAAGTGGAAAAGGCAACTAAAAGCTTAAAATAGCATATAACTTCACTCTCCCGAAGTAACCTCTTTTGACATTTCAGCATTTTCTTACAGGATTAATTTTCTTCTTTTACATTGTTAAGACCAGTCACATTGAATATGAAATATTTCAGTGTTTAATTAATGCCAGTTTCTCTTATTCTAGGAAATTCTAGAAAATAATATTTTGCAAATGGCCTAATATTATGTTCTACAGGTGTGAGATAATTCACATACATTGCACATGTAGAAAACTGAGATCACATTATAGTTTTTAAAAAATATATAAAGGATAGCAAAGGGATAATGATGAAATTTTATTATAATCTCAAAAAGTTAAAATATATATATTGTTTATTATAACATCATCTTTACTATATATATATATATATATATTTCTATCTAAAACCTCCTTTCTTATCTATGATCTAAATTAAATAGCATAAATTTGATCATTTAAGTTTGACAAAGCTGAGTGAACAGTACCATTTACAAAAATTAAAAAATTTAATCCCCATAATGGTTATGGTATTAAAGGTCATGACTAAATGTATCTTTCTACACACCAGCCAGCACAGGGCATTGCTAGTTCTTCACTCCACAAAAAGTATGAGTGCATCTTTTTATTAAAAACTACATATGATGAGCAAAAATAAGGAAGAAATTATAAAGAATATTATTTGTTTGTTTGAGGTTTAAACATCACTTTCCAAACCACACTAGAAATCAAATCAGTAAGATGATAATATATGAAACTTTAGTATATAGTATGTCTGGGCATTAGGCATCTATAAATAATAGAGTTCAGACATTTTTATCAAAGTAATCAGATACAGCTCACATTTTCACGCTTTTTTTTTCTGAAAACTAATTAATAACCATGAGTTTAATGCTCTGTATATGTTAAAATTCTTATGTATCAACTCATAGGTGCCTGATTTCAATATTTCAAAATTTTATTTTATTTTTTTCTGCTTTTTCCCTCTTCCCTGTTTTCCATGTGCCTCATTCTTACTGGTCCTTTCTGGAACAATTATTACCCTCTATGAGCCTTTAGAGCTGACCCATTTTGCATCAGTTTCTTACCTTGAAGGTGCAATTTGCTCTCCGTGCTTTGCAGAAGGACAGAACTCACAGAGTCCAGATTGTCATAGCTGTTACAGCCCAGAGGCCCAGTGCGTGTCTCTGTCACCTAGAGTGGATGTTAAGAGTGAATGAAGTATAAGTTAAGCATTCTGGTTTATGGCATACCCTAAAAAGAAATTCAACACCTGAGATGGCTCTAGAATACCTGCCCTGTGACTGGAACTGTAAGGACAACCAAATACACTGACTGAATCTGTAATGTCCACTCTCCCATCATTTCCCACTTCAAAGGGTCAAGCTAAGTGTTATATGAATTAATGCATTGAAGTACGATGATGCAATTCTAAAGCCTAGGCTTCAGAATCAGGAAAAAAAAAGCTACTGTAATTAAGTTGCTGTGTGGACATAAGGAAACCACTTAACTCCTCTAAGCTATCGATGTCTTCCAGGGAGGCTGTGGGACACATGTGATGATTTTAAGTGTCTGGCACAGGGAGTCTTCAGAAATGGCCAGCTGATTACAAAACAGCTCTATAAATGGCAATGAGTACATAGGTGCTATTATGAGGCAAAAACAATATAATGGTCTCTATTTTTCTAAAGAAAGTTTAGCAATAACTACAATCAGTGCCACTGCAGGATTAAAAAAAATAAAACTGGATTCTATTTTGTGACTTTGGCTTCCAAGATTCAAGGTGTTGACAAAAGGGAACCTCTGATGGAATAAAAATAACTATGACATTAAAATGGTTTCATATATAAAGGCCCTCTAGCTTCCCTTCTCTGTAAAGTTAGCAATGCACTTGCAAAAAGAGAGAAAGTAATTATAGTTTTCAGTTTATTATTATCAGTATATCATCATCATTGTCATCATCGTCGTGATAGTCGTTATAATCGTTGGTGTGCATTTTTACCTCTACATATGTTCATATTGTATAATTGGAAGCAAGCATCTCACATTATGTATATAGTGACCGGAGGGCGGGCAACTGTGTGGAGTTTGTTGTCTTCCTTCAAACTTTATGTGGATAGGAGGGGATGGAACTCAGGTAACCAGGTTTATGCAGTAAACATCTTTACCAGCTGACCAATGTTTCTTTCTTTCTTTCCCTCTTTCTTTCCCTCTTTCTTTTCCTCTTTCTTTCTTTCTTTCTTTCTTTCTTTCTTTCTCTCTTTCTTTCTTTTTCTCTCTTTCTTTCTTTCTGTTTTTTTCAAATAATTTCTTTCTTTTGTGCTGAATAATAGCATACTTCTTATTGAGTAAGACTTAGCACTACTAACTTACTTTACTATAGTTACCTTATCTGTGTCACAGGCTGGCTTTCTCCAAATCTAGGAGTGAGGCATGTGGTATATTTCAGTGTTGTGTGTTCTAAGATAGCTCCAAGCAAAGTTTAAAAAACAACAACAAAAACTTCCTACAGCTAAATTGCATATATAAAAGCCAGTGTTAGTGTAAAAATGGCTCATTGAGAGGCCTCTGTACAATTTGTTTGAGAAATCCTTCCTAAAGAGGCAAGCTGCACATTCCAGGATACATAGAAGAGGATTATCTCCTGACAGGGCTTCAATATCTCAATTCTATACCCCATCTGGGGGTAGAGAACTATTTGGTAATAATGAAAACCAGGCCTTTGCAGCTCCACAACTCTGATGGCTTTCTAAAGATCTGTCTCTAGTGCCAAACTCCTTAATAACATAATCCCCCCAATATAGATGATTCTTCTTAGATAAGCTAGTCCTTTGTCGAACGGATTCATTCCTCTCCTTACTACCTTCCTCCTCTGTCAGGTCCTCCTGTGCTCACAGGCTTTTCTACTAATGATCAATTTCTGATTCAAGCTGCCTGAGTCTAAGTTGACCTTCCCCTCTGTCTCTTTTCCCTAGTGATGTCTTAGAGATTTTTAATATGAGAAAAGATCTACATTTTATTCAGAAGTTAGAGCAAAGACTCAGATGGAAAATGTAGGCATAATCTAGTTTAAGAAAATTTAGGACAGGGAAAAATATCCTCTGACGAATTAATTCTTTATTTCAAGGATGTCCTCCTACACTTTCTTTGTAGAGGTCATCTCTAAACTCACTGTACTGGAAATGGAATCTTAAATTTCCTGTCCTTTAAGCCACCGACTTGAGAGTCCAGAGCTAATATAGCCAACATGTCTCCTTGACGTCGAATTAGTTAAAATTGAATCAATTTACAAAGGTACTTCCTCTGTAGACATAGGCAAGTGTTCAATAATCACATGTGACTAAACCTACTTCCTGGCCAGTAAAGACAGAGATATTTCCAGCACCTCCAAAGTTTCTGTGAGCAGTGTTGATGCAAATGAGCATGGCTCAGTAAGTGGCATACCTGAGTGTTCATTCATAAGTGAATAGTTGTCCATAAAAGCATCTATTTGACATAGACTGATAGCACTAGTTAATTCTACAAAAGCTATACAATAATATATCATTAAGTCAGTAGATACGTCCAACCTAATGAAGATACTTATTTTGTGAGTGATTATTTGGTAATATCTATCTGAGGGTGGATAGTGGGAGAATAGGTTACACTGGTATAAAGTTAAGCATGTTTGTTATCTGCTTTCATATGGTCTCTATCATGTTATTGTTGAATTGAGAATCTAAGTATACCCTCAGGCTGTACCTTGATTGCTCCAGTTGAAATCTGGATCTCATGGAGCCTTCTCATGGTGCCATCACGGTCGACAAAGTAGGATGATGCAAGCTGGTGCAAAGCTTCAACACTTTGGGTAGCATTCCCTGACTTCCGGTCGAGGCGACTTTTGTCCATGTACATGGTCAAAGCCTCCTCTCCTGCATGGGACAAGACAGAAGATGAGAAAAGTTATGTCAATTTCAGTGTAGGAGGAGGGGTTCCAGAGTTGGGACGCTGAAAACAAACTTATATTCCAACCAACCAGTCGGAAAATCTCTGTACCTATAAAATCAAGGGCACAGTGGAGAAGATAGAATCCCGAGGTCATTATAGATCCCATTAAAGCAATGCCCATCAAATAATGCTCACCAATCAAAGTCCATCTCCAAATAAGCCTGTGCATATATCTCAAGGACATTGTCTTACCTAATGAAGTCCTCTACTACGAAAGTTTTTAATGGCTTTGGCATAGATATTCTTTCCTTGTTCTTTTTCTTCAGTTTCCTGAATACAATTTAATTCTTTCTTTTCTCTACTGTTTTCTTATTATTTCTTTACAATCATTCTTTATTTCTTCTGTAAGTACTCATATTTAGATAGAGAAATGACAGGTAATGGATATGTAGAGTAATGATAGATACAGGAAAGGGGGTGAGTAGACAGCTAAATACTTGGGTGAATGGAGAGAGAGAGGGAGAGAGAGAGAGAGAGAGAGAGAGAGGGAGAGAGAGAGAAACAGAGAGAGAAACAGAGAGAGACAGAGAGAGACAGAGAGAGACAGAAACAGAGAGACAGAGACAAAGAGAGACAGAGACAGAGAGGGAGACAGAGGGAGACAGAGACAGAGGGGGCTTTTTAATGATTGAAGAATGGACAGGGGAATTAAGGTATGGATAAAGTACATCTTACAGATATAAATATGATTATATAAATTTATATAAATATGATTATATAAATTTATTATATAAATTTTTCTTCCATGAGTTCTCCTAGAAATTCATATGTAGATTTCTAGTTCTACTAAGTTATAATTGTATTGAATGTGCCTAATACTCTGTTTCAGTGTAAGAGGGTGAAAAACTCTAGATGTGGCCAGCAAGTAGACATGGCTACCACACTCTTGCCTCCATTCTTCGGTGACATGACATGACTACTTTCCTTATTGTTCCTTTGAAATTTGTCCCTCACTTTAATCATTAGCAATATCAGCAATCCGGGAGAAATAAAAAAGAACAACAAAACCCAGCAACAAAACAACAACAACAAAAATTGCTTTGCAATTATCAGCAAGAATTAATTAGTTAAGATGCAAGAGCTCTATTTTATTTTAACACTTAAAAATCAATTAGCATCTGAATCTGCCTTCAGCTCACTGCTAGTGGATGTTCTAAGAATGCACAAAGCAAGCCCCAAACTCAAGTCCAGTCACCACAAGGAAAGAAAAGGGACAGACTGAAGTACATACAATCATATTTTCTTTGTATATATTATATAAAAACTGGAGAGTTTTAAAATAAATAAAAATAATTATGAAAGAGTGAGTTAGTTGATTATTGGGTGTCATTACAGACCAAGACTCTAGAATGAGCCTGCCTTGGCTAGGACTAGTTTTCATCAGTTCAGATTCTTCATGTACAAAATAGTGACACAAGCTGCATCTTCTTCCTAGAATTATAATGATGCTAATTTCATTACAGAAAATGTAATGTATGCTACATGGCATTCAGCAAGCATTGTATTACTATGAATTATAATGATTTGATAATTTCAGATATCCATTATATAGTACTTACCATTACATATACTGAATAAAATAAAATACGTAGAGAACAAAATCTCACAGTACAATCCGAGGAATAAAACCTGATATGTAGTACAACTGGAAAGATTTTAGAATACTGATGACTTGAGTTGAAGAAAGGACAGGCAATTTACTTTCAGAATGAGTGTCCTTTCACTCTCCTAAAGGTTTGACTTTTGAAATCTTACCCAGATTTCTAGGACATTTCTAATGCCAGTTCCTCTTGCCAGCCCTGTATCTTGCATACTCAAGTACATCCCAAAGGACTGGGTAGGGATTGCCTCCAATGCCATGCCATCAACTAAAGAGAAGGAATCATTTGCCTTGAATTTCCCCCACATTGTACATTCAGCTCAGGTCCAGTGTCTGTGCTGGGCATTTCCCTGAGTACTTTGGCAGGTGTCACAATGACAAAGAACAGAACACTGATCTATACTACGGAACTACACAAGAAGATTTAGTATAAAAATGTAGCTCTTTTCATTGGCGGTAGTATTCTTACTACCTTGTTGACATGATGCTATTTTAAATATGCTACATTAAGTCAAATGTATTATTAAATTGATTTCCACCCCTTTTCTGTTTCCTTTTTAAAAGTGTGATCTTTAGAAGTGTATCTGGTTCATTGTAACCCTTGAAAAATTAATTAGAACGGGGCTGGGGTGTAGCTCAGTGGTAAAGTATGTGCTCAATATACCCAAAGCCCTGAGTTTAAAACCAATCATTATTTCCCTGAAAGAGGTTGTGTGTGTGTGTGTGTGTGTGTGTGTGTGTGTGTGTGTGTGTTAGTTATAGAAAAGGAAGGATGGAAGACTGAAAAGATAGGAGGGAGGAAGGAAAGAGAGGTAAGACAGCAAGAAGAGAGAAGGGGTACAGAAAGAGATAAAATATGAGAGATTGGGTAAATAAGTTGGTTAGTAGTAAAGTCACAGACCCGGGAACTAGACTAGCCAGATATAAACAAATTAACACATGGAATTTAAAATAGGTTACAGTGCTTTCACTTGGGATTATATACTGTTTCTATTATTCAGAGAGGGCTGTAGGAAAAAGCTTAAAATCGTTTTCCTATTCCAGATGAATGACCAGGACAGAGAGACACACAGATAGAAAGGGAGCATGTAAGACCACCATAGTTAACATGGACCACAAGTTCTCGGTATCTGGTCTCTCTAGTAATGCCTACACTCATCAAGTAATGCATGCTCCACTTTACTACTATGTTAAATATCTATGCTCTAAAAAATAAACCCATCTTTACCTGACTGCTAACAACACTGCTCTGCCTAATGCAACCCTCTTTCTCTCCGTGTTGACTGCTCTGTTCTGAAAAATGGAGCTTTACCTCACTCTGCTTTTCTCTTCTGGGTAACATTTACTCATTCCTCTTCATCTGATAAGATCTTCCCTTGGAATCTGTCTCTCTGCCTCTCATTCCTCAACTTATCTGGATGATAATGCTTTCCAAGTATGCCCATAATTCCTTTCAATTCTGCAACACACTACTTACCCCGTTTTTTGTTCTTCAGGGATTCCTGAGCTAACAGCATGTCCCTTGCTCTAGAGCAGAAGTACTGTGAGGTTAGGGCACTTGTAAAGTTATTTTTACTTAGCACATGTGAGCATAGATTGAGTACTTAGTAAATAATGATAATATTTTACATAAAGAAATAAATACAGAAGCATAACAACTCTACAGCACTTATTTATTGACCTATAAACCTGAGCAACTAGATTGAAATTTCCCAGATAAAGGTGATCCAAGAACATCATGAGTTACCATATACCTTGACTGAATTTTGAACAGGATATAAGTTTGCATTTACTCATAAATCCTATTTCCTATTGGACAGTAGGAAATGGTACTTTCTCTTTGAGCCTGAAAAGTTCTAGCTTAGAGATGATTTTTATATTCAATTCCACTTTGAGGTTCAGGGACAGTGGGCAGTGGAGACAGTAAATGTGAATCACCCAATTCATCTTTCTAATGTTCTCTATGGTTCTCTTAGGGTTCAACAAAGAGCAGATGTTCAGTTATCATTTGACAGGTAAATGGATGGGCAAAGGATGAATGTGTGGACAAATGATTGGATAAATGAATGTATCAATAGATTGGTAGAGAAGTCTATGGTAAGGGAATGGTAGGAGTTAAGGCAATGAGGCAGTGGAAATAAATATTCCACATGTCAGCTTTGGCTCTCGTAGGGGCCTATAGAACAGAAGGTGAAACAAGCCGGTTCCCTCTGGACTAAGAGCTGGCAGAAGCAAGCTTTAGATCAAGAGGGGTTAATGGACTTCTTGCTGCATTATTAAGACTTAATTTTGTGTATATTAAGAGAATGTGCTGTTTGGAGCTGCATTCCCACTAGGGCATTTCTGCAAATTGCCTCTTCACCCCACACAGGCCTTTCCTCAGTCTTCTAGTTTCTCCAGCTTCTTGCCTTATTCCCTGAAGCACTTTTCCTCATAGGAACAAAGCAAGACTCTAACTCCACCACTCAGAAGATTCAGAGAGCTGAGAGCTAGCTATTTTACTTTTTGAGTCAATAAAAAATAATGTTCTGTGGGAGGTACTGAGGCAACAAAACTTGGGGATGCTGTAATATTCCTCATCCTTTCTTTAGAAATATTATGATTTTATTTTCAGCCATCATCTCAGCCAAAATAATGTTTTCTGATATACAATGTGGGGAATACTAAGTTCTCTCACAAGAACACGTAACAGACCAAAGAAGGATCATGAGCCCTCATCCTTACATATAATAAGGTATGAATGTAGTACATACATTTCTATACAGGTAGGGGCTCTCACATAAGCCTGTATGCATATGTGTATGTATGTGAGACTGTGCACATATCAAGTTTGGCAGGAACACATGTATGCCTTTTAAACAGTTAGACACATACTCCAAGCATGAATTAAGCATCCCAGCTTAATCAGGCAGATCACAAAGATATCTAGTCTACAAAATGTTTTCTTTAACCCCAAAACACACTTTCAGAGGGACTATGGAAAATCTCTACATGTAATTCCAGACACAGAAGTTCTCCCTAAACTATTTTCCATCAGTTCATTCTTATCCAGAGGTTTTGTGAATTTAACAGTTGTCATTTAAAGAGCCAGTGGAAATGTCTATGTTGCTGGTCCCTTCTCTAGCTTGATTGTGTGCTTCCTACTCCCAGACCTTCCTCTTTCATTTCCTTAAAGAGCTGAGTGAATGTACTTCTTGTCCTATACATGACAGTTCAAGTCTCATCTTTTGTTTATTTAACTATGCCCTTTGGAACTTACTTGACGCCTCAAAAGGTTTATCAAAGCATTTCTTCACTGTGAATACAGTGCTTCTAGGGAGAAAAAAAAACCCACCTCTAATAAATAATATTCTCTACACTTCTTTCTGTAGAGATTGAGAAACTGATATCCTGGCAGAAACATGAGTGTCTGAATACATCCCACTCTTCTATTGAGTGACAGGATATGGCTTTAATCATGGATTCCCTAAGTTCTTTAGCTCCATTAAATAATAACAGTGATGACAGTGACAACAATAGCAAGAATTGTTAGTGACACTATACTCAGTACTTTCTTCCTTTTGGCCACATGTCAGTGTTTGCTAAGGACTTTTAATACATCTTTTTTTTTAAATCCTCACAATATGTATTAAAAGAAAGCTATTGTTATGACTAGGTACAAAAGAGGAAATCAAGGCACATAGAACTAAGTATTTGCAGAAGTAACTTCTAAGATGATGGAAAGTCTCCACAGAATGAGAAAGCAACTGGGCTCATTCTAGATCCTATTCTTTCCCTTAGAATTCTTTAACCCCTTCCATCCTGGTGCAGTAGGAAGCCCTTAAGAAATATTGTTTCCAAGCATGAATGAATGAGTGAGTGAATTAATAATTGAAGTGATGATGTGTGAAGGACCTTGAACAGTTTCTAACACATAGTATTTGATCCATGAAAATCTCTTCTTAGCTGTTCTGCCCCACCTCAGTGAGGCCTGAGTGAACATTCAGAGACTGTTGTCCAACATTGGATTTCAATTCAGTGCTTTGCATATTTTAAAGTATTGTGTTGTAAAAACAGGAAAGGAACAAGGCTCTGTGAATAATTTACCACCTTGTCTCAGAGAAATTAAAAATATATTTCATGGAGGGGAAAAAAAAAGGCTTTTGTTACTTGGAATTTCCAGTGACTGAGACCAAAGCACAGCTTTTAATGGAAGAATTGTGCATCATCTATGTTTTCCCTGTGAAAAAGAAGCTGAGAGTCATTAAAAAAAAGGGGGGGTAATAAGTGGATTCTATGCTCTTTAGAAATCACCTCATCTTCTTTTTACAAACGAGTATGGTTTTTACTAATAAAGCCACATTGAAAGTCCTTTTTAATTTAATATCAGCTTAATAAGAGGTAAAAATAAATGCTGATCAGTTGGTTGTTGGAGAGGATAGATACTTTTATGAGTCACCCAGTGGTTAAAGATACAAGCGATATGCAATTTTATAAATAATGAAGGTTTCAAGATCAGGAAATCTTGCATTTTAAACTTAGCTAAGTCATTTACTAGCTGTATCTCTTCTGGTGTCTGATTTTATTATTTATAAAGTAAAAGTAAGTATTAGGATTTAACTTGCAGTTCTGAGAAATACAGCCAACATAAAATGGCCACACTAAAGCAATCCTCATTAATTAGTGGCTTAAAGAGATTCTAGCTGTGAATGAATTTATCCAGCCAATATGCCTATCCCAAGTTATCAAATTACTAATTTTCCTATTATCAAAATAGATACAAAGAATGTGGGGACATGGTTCTGTAAGTAAACCGCTTGCTGTGCAGCATGAGGACCTGAGTTTGGATTCCCAGAACCTGTGTAAATAGGTGGACATGAGAGCATATGCTTTTAGCCTGAGGAGTGCTGAGGAGCTCAGGACAGAAGAGTTCCTGTGGGTTTGCTAGGCAACCACTCCAAATCAGTAAGCTTCAAGTTCAGCAAGAGAATTCTTTCAATAAATAATGCAGACAGCAACTTAAGCTTACGTCAGCGTTTAGACTCCCCACATTCACATGTACTTGCATGAGTGTGCATCTGCATATATGCTCACAAACATGAACATGTCCATGCTCACAAATAGTGTATATTCAGTCTGAAAATCACTGCCCCTTGTCTTTATCAAGCCACAAGCTATTGAATTAATGTACCACTGCTTCTGGGAGGTAAGTACAGAATGTTCTAAAGGAGAAGATCCATGTTGTAATAGCCCTTCAATCTGTCCAACAGATTGATTTATTTTTCCCTAACTTGGTCCATAACCAAGTACATCTCATCAACTCTATACAGGTGTTGAGGCACTAAAGGTTTTCAGAAAGAACAGTGAACTTAGTTACTGAAGAAAAAAAAAATAAAGGAAAAAAACCACCCTTAGTGCTTAAGGGATATCAAATGATGCATTCAGGCAAGACACCATGACTTAAATGCCCCAGTTTACACCAGCTCCCATTGTTCCTGTGGTCTTTCCATTGGTTTCAGTGTACTCCCTTTACTCATTCTCTCAGAGATGAATTGCCCTAGAAGGGAATATGGGTACTCTGAGTATAGCAAAGCAATTGGCCTACTTTCCTGTTAACTTCTTCCAAGCCCATATAATATGCATATGATAGTCCACTTACATAAAGTTAACCTCAAATATCACCCCTTAATCAACATTAAGCAAAAGAATTTCCCTAAAGTCACCTGATATTTCATTTTCCCAAAATTAGATCCCAGTGCAGAAGAATGATGGTAATGATAACATGAAGTCTTCTTAAAAATATTTCATTTCAGTAATTCATATTTCTATATGACTTAATATTCCAAAATTAGACTTTATGTAGATGTGGATCATCTATTCCGACATGATCTCAGCAGCCAAGTCAGCTGACATCTATGAAAACACATGCTTTTGAGAGATATATAAAGGAGCAGAGACTAATATGTCTTGGCTCTTGGAACATCCCATTCTCCTGTCATCTTGGAAACAAAAATGATGGAATCATGGCCCAGTCGCTGCTGACCTACCTCCCAATGTAGCAGAGATGAGAAGGTGGGTGCCGTACTTTTTGATGATGGTATCAATGAACTGCTGAGTGGTGGGTCTCCTGCCAAGCAAACGGATGCTCCTTTGAAACTCCGGCATGAGGGGCACTGGATGACGGACCAGGTCTCTCCTTTCTATGGCTGTGTTCCTCACCTTCCAACGGGCAAACTCCCTGTGCAGGAGAGATGAGCAACATTCCTCAGATTACATTTGTATTCACAAGCCAAAGACTATTCATCCATCACATTTAGTTACCTCTTCTAGAGAAAAGACTACCTGTACTTAGTTTTAATTTTATTACTATGATGATTATTATTTATTTATTTATTTATTTTAGGAATAGATCTTAACATGTAGTCAGGTTAGGCTGGAATTCACCTTAAATTCTACCTGGTTTTGAGCTCAGTTTGCTCCTGGTACTGGGATGACAGACAACTGTATTATCAGTTCTATAACTTCTTCTTATATTTGATATAGAATTTTCAACTCCATATAATCCACAAGTATTTACTGAAAATCACTGTGGTCTTTGGGATACTTAATCAGATCCACAGCCAGGCCCTTGATTTTCTTGCTAAGCATCAAGAATACAAAAGTCAGGGGTTATGTTTTTTACAAAGTATTTAATGGAAATACTGACCTAGATGAAAGAATAATCGAGAAACAAATGATAAATGATGATTGAGATAATGATTTTCACGCAGTATAACTTAAAAGAATAAAACCCTATTCTTTTCTAATTATCACACCAGCTCTGAAGACTGGATTACCATTCATTTCTCATTCCTTTTATAGGAACAAGATCTCCAATCTAATTGCTTGCCCTCACTCTCACTATACTGTGCATGTATTACACAGATTGAAACTTCTCAGGTAATTCCAGATTTGTACTCTAATCAGCTCAGTGATGTTCTGCATGGAAGGATTTAGTATAAGTCTGAAAGGAGGAATGAAGGAGCAAATAGGTGAAAGTATGTAAGGAAAGTAGGAAAAGTGGTAGCAAGGGAATCTAGTAGAGAAACAAAGAAAGAACAGGACCTGGGCACAAAGCTACCTGAGACTCAAGACTTTTCACAAAGTAAATGTTGGTCCCAGAATTCAGTTTACTACCATGCTTTAATGGAAGTTCACATGATTCATACTTTTTGGAAGGAACAAGGCAATTATCTGAAAACCATGTGGAAAAAAATATAAATAAACTTCACTTAATGTAGAGAGGATCAGAACAAAGAAGCATTGAATTTGGGGCTACATATATTGGTAAAACTACTTCAAATTCTGTGCTGCAACAATGAACCAAACATGTGTTTTCTCTGTATATCACTGTATATCTACAAAAGCCAATGAACAGTATTTATTTTTGACTGTTGATATGAGAATTATATGAAAGATGGTATGACAATGACTGGAAATCACAGGGCATTAGTCTAATGTGAAACATTATTTTTTAAATATATCTCCTTAAAACTTTATATACACACATGTAATCTCTACAGATGCATTGGTAGTGAATAGGAAAGATGCAAACTAAGACAAAAGTAGAGGCTTAGTAGAATTAGGCTCAGGTTGCTCTAATAGCATCCTTTATTCCTACCAACAATGCAGCTTTCCTGGAGTAACCATTTAACTCACATGCCTTGTTTACATACCCTGGATTTCTGGAGATAAATACAATAATCAGAGGGGAAGGTAAAGTAAGCCCATATAAATGATGAGAACGAACATTTATTGAAAGTTCTCTTTTCCTATTTATCCTCTTTTAGATAATGGAAGAAATAAATGAGATAAATGAAGACAGGGCCATAAGGAATGGGGAGAGAGAGAGAGAGAGAGAGAGAGAGAGAGAGAGAGAGAGAGAGAGAGAGAGAGAAAATGAATCATTTGAATCATACTGTAATAAGCTCTAGTAATGTGGTGGTATTATCTGACCCTTGGCTTACAGAAACTTGAGTTCAGAAAAAAGCTTTGACAGCAGTATTCATCTTTGAAACCTAGGAGCTATGATCCACATCAGGATAAGGAAGAATTTTCTATGATTGTAAGAACAGTTCAAATTTCAAGGCATTATAAGGTATCATAAAGGTATATGTAGGTCAAACAAGTAGAATCAATAAGACTCTAAAGGACACCTATAATCATAACACAGTGTCTATCCTGAGGAAGCTTCCCAGGAAGGCAGAGCACTTCCAGATTGCTGTAAATTAAGTTACACAGGATGTATAAAAAAGGATATGAGTATTTCATGGCATTGAGGAACAGTTCTGAGAGGAAGTCATGGGAATACTGCAGTTTTGAAGTTTAAATGTGGTGTTGACTACAGTTTAAAACATTTTCCATGTGGATAAGAGGACAGCAACATGAAGAGACAGTGATTATTAAAGTTAGAATTTAATATAGGAACACCAAAGTAGAAGGTGAGAAATACAGGAGTTGGTGACATGAGGAGACAGGATACAGCAAGGTGACTAGGCAGGTCTAGGGAGGAGTGTAGAAAGCCAACTAAGAAGTAAGGGAGTAATTTGCATTACAATTCCAGTGAGTCCTGGACTCAGCAACATTGGCTCTTCTAATAAATATCAAGTGATAGAATACTGCTTCATGAAAAAGTTAATGTCTCAGGTCAATTTTAAAAGCTTGACTATGAAACTAGAAGGGTGGCTCAAACGTCAAGACAGCTTACTGCCATTTCAGAGGACCACAATTTGGTTGTTGCAGCTTACAATAGGCTGTAACTCCAGCTCTAGGGGATTTGATGCCCATGGTCTCCATGGGCATCAGCATTCATATACATACCCACATTTGTGTGCATGCATGAATGCTGCACACATACACACACATAATTAAATAATTTTAATCAATAAAATATAAATATAGAAAGGAAGAAATGAGGGAAAGAAAACAGCAACTACCTTTATGCCTGGGATGTCTGTTCATCGTCATGAAGAGCACTCTTGGTCCTATGGTGTAGGGGGAGAGGAGTGTCTCATTGCTAAGCAAAGTCTACAAACTGTGCTCTGCTTTTCTACTCATAGGTTTAATAGCACAAAGGAAAGTAACACTGGAATAGTCTATTGATGGGGAGAGTATGAAAGGGGGGGGGGTCCAAGAATTCTGTGCAAATTGAAGTTTAAAGTAAATGATATTTGACCAGACAAAGATGGAGGATGGGCTTTCAGAAAGCATAACTTGCTTTTGCAAAAATGAAAGATATTGAGAATAGGTGGATTATACGGAAAAAAGAAGAGGATGTGAGCACATATAAAAGACAAGAAGCAAAGGCAGATATCTACAATATCATTACATGACTTCTGTGGGATAGGTATTTTAATGTCTTGTCCCTAGGTCTATAATGTGTCTGCTTTCCAAAGCAGGCCTGGGAAACACTTGCTTCCTAGTTAATACACTCAGTTACTATCAGAACTCTGTGTACGTGTCTGTGTGTGTGTGTGTGTGTGTGTGTGTGTGTGTGTGTGTGTGTCTGTGTGTGTGTGCGTGTGCTATGTGACTGTGTGTATAAGTATCAAATTGTTATTAATGTTTGATAATTTTAGCCTACGAAGTAAGTTCTATATGAGAGTGTGTGCCATGTGTACACAATCCTGTACACTTGTGAGTCTGGAGGGTAGATGGCATTGTCAGGTGTATTTTTCAGTTATTTTTCACCCTACCATTGATTCAGTGCCTCTCACTGAATTTGTAGCTAATTGATCTAGGTAAAATAGTTTGCAAGCAAGCTTTGAAGATCCTCCTGTCCTCCCCTGCTACTCAGTACTGAGATAACAAATGCAAACCCGCACACTTTGCTTATAATTGTCTACTGAAGATCTGAATCCAGGCTTTCATACTTTTTGTAGCAAACACTTTAGACCTGATCCATTCTTCCTAACCCACAAACATTGTTATTTTTAAAAATACATTTTTCTTTGTGTGTGTGTGTGTGTGTGTGTGTATGCACTCGCACATGCACACAGGAGCATGCACAAGCTTGCACACACATGCGTACATATGCATGTGAGTGCACACACACACACACACATACACACACACACACACACACATGTGCTTGAGGATGTCTGCCTGTGCATGGAAGACAATTTGAGGGAATGAGTTATTTTCTTATCCTATGTGAATCCTGGTGGTTGGACTTTCATTAAGGTTGACACCAAATGCCTTTAATGCTTTTAGGTGAGATACCTACTGTGATCCCATAGGCTCATGACCAAGAGTAAAAATGTTCAGAGAATGGTTTATGCAATTCTGTATTAGTTAAAAGGATGCAGCAGCCAGGACTGTAACAATAACAGAAGTTTAGAATTTTATAACTTTTAGCTCCAGTCAGTAGATTCTACAACTCTAAGATCTGTTCTTATACATGCAGCTGATAAAGTGAGTTACATATCTACAGTTTTGGAGTCTGCTATTATTCCATTCCTTAAGATTAAAACGTAAATAAAATTGTTTTTTTTTTTTTTAAAGAAAGACTTACTTTAACACAGATTATATTCTTGTAAGAAGAAATACGTACCAAAGAAACCAACATGAAGAAGATAGAAATGTTCAGACAATCAAGGAAAGGGGTGCTCAGTATTTCTATATTATGGTAAAGCTATTTGAACAAAATTAAAGAAAACCCATGGAGCCATCTGGTGGTGGAAGAATGATTTCCAATGAAAGAATAGTGGGTGCAAAGATCCTGAGGTAAGAATAGGTTTACTTTGTGGAGGGGAACATTAAGGATGCAGCAAGAATAAAAAGAAGGGGTAAGATAAATGATGATGACAGAAAACAAAAGACATCTGCATTTGGGATTGGAAGATTACAGATCTTGAGAGACTCTGTTAGCTTTGGCAAAAAAAAAAAAAAAAAAAAAATAACTGGACTCTACACAGGCTAGGCAAATGCATTGTCACTAAGCTATATTCCAGTCCTCATCATAAATTGTAAGACATATAAAAAGCTAAGAAAATATTTTCAGCCAATCAAATCTGACTATGATTGGAGGAAAGCAATTAGGGAACTATTTTCTGGAAAGGAACAGATTTTAAATTCATTGGGCATCTTAGACAACAGCTCAGTTCTATTCTTGTGCTCTGGAGCAGACATAGGCAATATGTAAACAAGTAAGTATGGCTTATTATAATAAAATAATATTTACAAAAAGTAAGTGGCAGGCCAGATTATGCCATAGAGAGTGTATACCCTTCTTTTGAATGCTTCATTTCGATTTCATTCACAGAAGACATCAAATTCAATTTGCCTAATTCATGGATTGGAAAATGGACTGTCAAGTACCTTAAGTTATAAACCCAAGAAAAGAGGAAGAAAAAGATTAGAATGACTTAATCAAAGCCTGGGGCTCATAATTCCAAGTGCTGGTGACTTCCCATGTACCATGCCACCTGAGAACAAATAAGATAAACTGAAATGAAGCAAGGAAGAAATGTTACCTATGTCCTCTCCTGGCCCAGGAACAATTTCATGTAAGTGCTCAGTGAATTGAGCACAACATAAAATAAATCTTTCCTTCTGAGCCCACAGAGCAAGCAAATTCCCCTGGAGGAGAAGGAAGAACCTACCATGACACAGGATCTGCAGAATATGCTCATGCCCAATTAAGCATCTCAGCAGGGTGGGTGAACCAATTAGACCGAGATTTTTAAAAGGATCCTGGATGGAAAGCATGCAATGTCTGCTTCAAGACCCATACCATTAGGAGGTCTGAAAGCAGGAGAGTGAATGATGGCAAGGAAAGGCCTTGCAGGAAGAATAGAGCCTCAGGTGCAGAGTTTAAGGAGAGGCTGAAAGAAATGGTAATATCAAGGCTTTCGTTTTAGTGTAAACATTGGGTTTATTAAAAAGGAACTTCATCTTCTTTAATAACTCTCTGCTTTTGCACACACACACACACATACACACACACTACAAAACTACACTCAATAATTCTTTGAATAAATGTTGCACTGAAGTGGAAGAAATGATTATAAGATAGGCAGGGATCAGGTTCTGTGCACTAACAGAAATGTTTCCTCTCCCATACAGCCATATATTCATTTGACGCAGAAGCCTGATTGAGGTAGATCACCTTCAGCCATGGCTTCTTCAGCCTAGGAGTGGATGGTAGAAATTCTGGGTTTTGCATTCTGACTCTGTGACCTTCTGTTTACAGACTATAAAATGTAAATGGTATCTTAGATGGATACATGTCAGATTGTCCTAAACCATAACGCATAGGGTCCACTGCAGCCAGCCCTCAGAAAATGCTAATGTAACGTTGGCTCAATATCACCATCTCTGCTGTGATTATCTTAAAGGCTCCAATAGGAATTCGAGTAGCAATGGGTAGATGGTGGATGGGAAGAGAGAACAAATTATATTTTTCATCATAAAGTTACCTATAGACAGAACTATGGAAAAAGATAGAATTTTATAACTGTAAAATACATTAAAAATAGTAAGTATGACCACAAAAATTATTCTCTTGAGGTCTATTTCCTAATGTATACAATGAAGAATAATAACACATGGTTACATAAATTATTCCATAAAAAGTCAATTAGCGGGCTGGAGCGATAGGCAGTGGTTAAGAGCACTTTTGCTGCTCAGGTAGAGGATCCAGATTCAGTTTCCAACACTCACATGGAGGCTCAAAACCATTTAAAACTCCAGTTTCAGAGAATATGATGCCTCAGTCTGGCGTGCAGGGGAACCAGGCAAACACAATTTACGTAGATATCGATATAGACAAAATAAACACAAAATAAAAAATAAATAAATCTTTAAAAAACAATAACTCTGGAAGACATCTTGTAAATTGAAACAGACTATAAAAAGATAGCTGGCATCTGCAGATATTATTTATTATCATTCTCATAAGAAATAATGTCATGTTTCTTTTGCTTCTTTGTCTGAGAAATGAAATGAGAAACAGGTTTGTGGTTCTTATGGCATAACACGAAACCCATATTCACATGGGATTCTAAGTGATTGAAACTACTATAACTTCCAAATAAGAGAAAGGCTGATCTGCTTTCCATCTAGAAGATTTTGTGCCTTGTTTGTTTATTGTATCTAATAACTCGGTAAATATAATTCAGAAGTATTTCTCAAAAACATGGATAATTTACCATTTTAAAATACAGAAAGGGGAAGGAAAATTAGTGAGTGAGTAAAAGTATTTCATGAACTGAGTTTGATCTTTAGGGTGTGTGTGTGTGTGTGTGTGTGTGTGTGTGTGTGTGTGTGTGTGTGCGTGTGCACCATATTACACTATACCACGCCAACCACAGCAGTTCACACTGTATCACATACTTTCTAACTAGCTCTTCCAGCTGAGTTAGAGCTCCATGTTCAGTTAGAAACCTCATCTCAGGAGAGTAAGGCAGAAAGTGAAAGAACAGGATGCTTGATATCCTCCTCTGACCTACACACGTGGGTGGGTATCTAAGCATAAACACTCCCACACTCACACACATGGGCAAAAATTGTACATTAATAATACATGTACATTAATGAGCATACAATGTAGAAACAATAGGAAAAAATAATCAATAGAAAAAAGAAGTCAGTTACAGTGTCACTTCAGAGTGATTCTATGCAGTCCTGAACACTGGAGGACTGTAAACTTCCAATATTCCTGAGCATGCTTCTATTCATAAGACAAAAGCAAAGCACAGCCACGAGAAATGCAGTCAGTGCAGCTAGCAGGGTAGCTGTTGCTTAAAGTCTTCTATGAAATATAGAGACTGTGGGTTCACTGTAAGTCACAGGCATCTGCCATGGTTTCCTAGGGAGAAAAAGGCAGTGGAATCTGAGTGGTTTCCTCCAAACAAAGCCTCTGGAGAGTTTGCCTGGCTCTAGGCAGTCTGATGTCTAAGTGAAAGCAACACTAAATAAAGCAACTGCATGAGGGCCAACCCCATTATAATGTAGGTACTCCCTTTTCTGTGCATTTGAATTCATCCAAAGAAACATCTTAGAATATTTTATAGACACTTTACGTCTAATAAATGTTTGTTGAAAGCATGATTGATGGAAGTTGCAGGATGTTTGCATTTGTTTACTCTGAGATGGCTTATCCTTTCAGTTGCATTAACTAATCACTTAGAAATGGAATAAAAAGAAGCCTCAGAGTTTCAGTTAGATGGAGAACTATGAGATGGCTTCAGATATTGTTAGCAGCAAATTATCCCTGGAGATGAACAAGAGAAATCACAGAGGAGGAGTCTAGAGATGAAATGATTGCACTGCGCAGAGAAGCGAGGACATTTCTCTTGCCTGCTGTTCCCATTCTTTCCCACAGATCCCCAGCCAGCTCAAGGAAAGGTGAACCCAAGGGCACATGTGAAGCAGAAATGATGCATTTTAACGAGCGAGGGTATCAGTGCCAAAACCCTGCCTGCATTCATGCCCCAGAATGTAAGTGGGAGGGCAGTTGAGGAGCCATGGCATCCAAGAGAATCTTTCAGAGCATCCTGGCTCGGAAAGGGCAAAAGGAGAAAACCGAGGGGAAAAAAAAAAGAATAAAAAGAAAGAACTGTCTCTGAAAACATGATTATGAATAGTGCTGTTTTCATTATGTTGACTTATGTCTAAAGAATAAAATAATCTTGGCTTAGAATTTGCATATTCCTTTTCCAAAGTGCATTCATTTAAGTAATGATAATTTTAAAATTTAATGTGCATGTTCATTTGTGCCATGACATAAAGTGGAGGCCATGAGGCAGCTTGCAAGAGTTGGTTCTCTAGCTACGGTCTATGGATTCTGGGTATAGATATCAGATTTCCAGGCTTGGTAGCAAGTGCCTCAACCTTCAGAGGCATCTCACTTGTTTACATTATGATATGTTTATTTTTGTAGCATTCCCGGAGCAGGTCTGTAAGCCCATAAGGGAACAAAAATAGAAGAAATGAGAGTGTCTACTCCAGGGAACATATACTGAAATGGAGCATATCCCCTCCTTGAGTCAAAACTGAAGAAGCAAAAGAACAGAACTGTGAAGAATCCACAGGGAGTGACATACTTTCCTAAGAATAGATTATCTCCAGAAATACAAGTGGAATCTTTTATATTGTTAGCAAACACAAGGACAGATGCAGGTGATGAGAATTAATACTGGGATAGGAAGCTTAAAACCTATTTGCTTTGTTTCATAATGAGCCACTGGCAGTTGGTGAAAACCTATAAGCTCTTGCCCACCCCTGCTTACGGCTTTGCCATAAAGAATGTAAACATGAGGGTGGGAGAGCTTTTAAAGAAAACACCCAAAACATTAGTATCATTTTACTATGGAAGAAATCTAGGCTCAAAATGAGAAAGGGTTTTCTCAAAGTTACAGCACTGTCAGTGGGATACAGGCTGAGATGAGGACAAAATGAGGTTCAGCATGCCCCACAATTAAAGTTCTTCTTCCTTCCATTACTGATATTTATGATATAGAACACCTAGCCTTTTACATTCTTGATTACCATTTATGTTATCCCCCCAACAACCTGGAAGATAGAAAAAAATGCCAATCTCATCATAGCAAAAGAAACGAGGTATCGTGGAACTAGGGCCAACAGGGCAAATCTGCGACAGAATATTACTGGAAATCAAGATGCTCTTTCTCTCCTCACCTCTTCTGTGCTGTACTCAACATAATATAATGAGCATTTTCTTCCACAACAAGTAAGGAAAGAATTTGCTTTCCCTCATGTGTTACAAGGACACCATGCTATACTCTGTTGGATAAGTCGAGAGTACCAAAAATAAGCAGACAGAGCAAGACAGATGGTTCAATTGGTAAAGGACTTGAATATGATGATTTAAGTGCTATCCCAAGGTGCCCATGTGAAAATACAAGAAAAAAAAACATAAGTGTTTAATCACAGTCCTGAAAAAACCTAGGAGATTGTTAAGCTCAAGGTTCAAAGAGAGACTATGACTCAAAGTATAAAACAAAGTGTGGTCGAGGAATACACCCAGAAATGAAGACTGACTTTTACACTCACACCCACATATATGCCCATGTACCCACATTCATAAATGGACACACTTACATAAACGGTTGTGTATAACATACACACTTACACGTGCATACATACACACAAAGTGGATGCTTGCTGCCTTTTGTATCTAAACAGGGGACATATAAAGATGTTCTCTTAAACATATTATAACATAGAAGAATAGGCACAGACTTTCTAGCTAGACTAATCTGCCTGGAGACACAGCATGAAGGTGTTCATTAGCTAAGAAATTGTGTGCACCTCTCTCAAAATCTCCCAACTTCTTCATCAGTGCGATAGAAATATCAGGACTTACCTTGCAGAACTGCTGGAAGGATTAGACGTAATGAATCCAATTAATCTGGCAGTAGTAGCTACTCAATAAACTTTAGCTTTTTATCCTTTGGCTAGGCATTCTAAAAGAGGAGTTTGTCGCATAACACATAACTTTTAATAGATATTTTAAATGATCTTAATATGCCTATGGGCTCCCGGGATTTACACAAACTGCATATAAATAAAATATTTAAAATTCTGTTTACTCGATTTGTCTCTCCACTGATTTCCAAAGCATCTATTGTGAAAGCATGACTCATAACTAAATATAGATTAATAAAACTTGGAGCAGCAATTATTTTCCAATTATCACAGATTCCATTAAACATTGCAATTATATGAATTTTCTCTTTCAGATCACAAAATTTGAGAGCTCCGAGGGACCACAAAGAATGTCTTCATCATTGCCATCAATCTTGAGATGGAATATGGAGACTTTAAGAAAGGAAATCTTCCCAGAGACACTCAACCTTTAGAGGAAAAGCTGGTCTGGAAAAAAAAACAAAAGTCTTGTTTGTCCAGGTCTCTTTTCATTTCCTCTCCTACAGCCCATCTTCTTAGGAGAAAAACAAACATTTCCAAAAGTGTATAATACTACTCTACTTAATTACAATGCCTTCCTTATTAAAATATGATGGGATTAATGAGCATTTTCTGCCATATCATACTTGCCTCCAAATACAGTTCCTTCCTTATCCCTCTCTTTCATTTTCTTAAATAAAATCCTTCCATGGCTCTACTTTAAACTAATAGAGAAATAATTTTTTTTCAACTCATTCTCTAGACATACAGTAAGTTTAAGTTTCTGGTCCTGTATTGAGAATTAGGGAATCTGAAACATACTTTATTCAACCTAAATAAAACTAAAGGCTTTAAAAGCCATTTAATTTATGAGGTGAATTTTTAGCCAACAGATTATGTTTGTCCCATGACTTGCTATGCAAATAAAATTTCATTGGAATTTGCTTCCAGGGTTTGTTTAGGTCTACATTGCCCTTGGCTGCTGTTGAACAACACAAAGAAATACTCAAATACTACCACTACTACTACTACTACTACTAATAATAATAATAATAATAAAATAATAAAACCAAGGGCCATCCTATCTGAAATTTTTACTCTTTGATTCTCGATAAAAACAATCTGCTATTGTTTTAAATCTTTGACTTCTGGAGTCAAATTACTTATAGCGATAACCAAGGATGCAGATTAGAGGATTATAGACGGAGCAAGAGATCAGTACAATCCTTTGATTTGCTGTGGTTGTGGTGGTTATGGTTGTTCTTGTTTGTGGTTTTGTTTTAATTTTTGGCAAAGAAAAAGATCCCTTGTACCTAAAAATCTTTTAAAATTGTGGGACTACAAAGAATAAGAAAACAAATATGTTTCATACACACACACACAAACACACAATGAACCAATTTTATGTTTTCCCCATTGTTTTGTTTTGGGTCTAGCATTGTTTTGGTGGGGACAGAGTGACATGGTTCCTGTCCCTGGGACAGGTCCAGCAGACATGGGCCTCCACTGCTGTGATCACAGGGCTTGTTGGTATAATGTACATATTATGTTCCTCCTTCAAAGAATGTTTTCCCTGTTAATGTTAATGACTCCATAATAATCAAAGACGACAGGAGTCTAAGAGATGAAGTTCTAGTTAATGTCTCAGCAACATGGTAAAAGCTTGGACCTTCAAGACATTCCTTAAGGCTGTGGAAAAGAACTCCAAAAACATAAGTTCAATAGTATATAATTTCTCAACTATGAAAACTATAAAGATGCCATATGAATTATGAGGAGCTTCACAAACCTAAAGGAACAAATCCAGCAGTGCTGTGAGCCAACTTGTCAGAAAGATACTAAGGAAGGAGATAAAAATATTTAGAGAGCAGTGGTTCAATGAGAACCCAGCTAAGTTTTTTTCTTTTCTTGTATACGTTTACAAAGGCAGACAAATTCCTGAGTTCAGGGAAGGCCTGGGACAAAAAGTTAGGCCCAGGTGTGGTAGACATGGTAATTTTAGGACTGAATTCCAACCAGCTAGCTTACTGTCTGTGCTCAACAGAGGCACCAAGATCTCTGGATTCCTTTACATTGTTAAAAGCAAATGTGTTTGCTGTCTCCTAAGAACTAAGTGACTGGAGTCACCAGATGCTGATTGATAAGAAAATCAAAAGAAAACATGGATCACATGATTGTATTGGTATGTAAAATAAAAGACTGCTTATGATGCAAGAGATGAGCTATCCATATATATCTTTTAGACTAGCAAGGGAGAATTGCTTGGAGAACTATCTGGAGCTGAGAACATCAAGAGAATGCAGAACAGAGAAAAAGAAGGCTGGAAACTTGTCACCCGCATAGCTAAAACTATACTGGTGCATTTTTAAACTCAAACAAAAATATCAATTAAATACATACCAAAATGGGTAAGACACCAATGACAAAATTACCCAGGTAACAACTGAATTAAGAGAAACCAGCTTCTGCAATGGACTTGATGATGGACTAATCAAGTAAAGCAATTTACACTGAATCCACAGTGAGGCTAGTACATCATCATGTGATTATCTACAGCATCCTTAGAGGCATGTGACTGCCTCAGCACCACATCACGAAGGAGGATACTACTCATTTTCCTATGTTCTGTGATCTGATGAGTTGTACTTCACAAGAATATGGGTCCAAGGTCTGAAGTAAGAATGACGAGAAATAACTGACAGAAAAGCCAAGTCTTGATCAAGAAAGAAAATTCTGTCAGATTTAAGGAAAGTAGAATAGCATGCTTGATGTGAACCAGGGAGGTCTCTGTCTTAAAAGTTGCTGAAGCAGAACTTGCAAAGATGATTGAAATATATCCTTTCTGTTAAGATTCATAATCCAAAAAGTGGTCAGAAAATGTCAGCACACCTGCCCTTATTGGGGAGATACAGTGACTTTCAGGATGGAAATGTGTATGGGAAGGAGCTTTCTTGTGAATGCTCAGGAGGAGTGGAAACATGCCAGTGAGGATCTGATGATTGTTATGACCACTGACATACGTGTTAGTTTCACACATACCAAGACGTTAGATCACAGTTCAGAAGAAATTGCCTCTTTATATTTTTTTCCAGCTCTGGTAATGGGGTGATAGACTAAAATATGTTGGTAGATACCATCATAAATTTGCAATGAGTCTGAATTTTACCACATCTTTTCTCCTAAAACATACAAAAATGCTGTCCTCCCATTAAATCATTCATTTTATCTTCATTCTATCCCCTTCTTAGCTACCAGTGACAAATTATTTGTGCTAAGCATAAGGCTTTTTTTACTATATCCTACAAAAGTCATTGTTAGCAAGTTCATATAGTGAATGCTTATCACAAAATAATACTCAATTGTCTCTTCTCTATTTCTGTTTCACTCATTGTTCCTGTCTCTCATATACGTATATATGAGAGTATTTGTATATATACAAATACTCTTTTCTCTGTATACATCTCTCTCTTTCTCTCTCTCTCTCTCTCTCTCTCTCTCTCTCTCTCTCTCACACACACACACATACACACACATACAAACATACTTTTTCCAGTGTTACACATGCTTCTTTGTACAAATTCATATGCAAATATATATTAGGCACTTGATACTGGTTATATCAAGTGGACTAGGCACTTTGTGTTATGAGGCACAAGTATCACAGGAGCTATTACGATGATGATTCTCATTTTACAGAAAAAAAATCAGTCTTTAAATACCAACCAACTCTTGACTGTTCCATGTATAACAAATCTTATTTAGGATTAATTTCAACTCAGGATTTTGTCTAGCAAGTGAATTCCCTCTTATGAATCTCAAGTCCATGGATTCATGAGAATGACTCCTAAGCTACTGTATACTTCTCACTGAATTACTATATTTGTAAAGTTACCAATATTTTTGGCGTTCCTAAAAGCTGCAGTACGACATAAGGAATCCAGCTCTGGAAGTGAGAAAAGACAGTGCAACCTGACCACTTCTTTAATATAGAATGAATAACAGCTTAAATAAAGTAAGATCTTTGATGGATTTCTTTATTTGTAACAATGGACAGATGAATTTTGTCAATGGTCTTGAAACCTTTGTTTAGAGAAGAAACTTTTAGGAAGCAATATATTCTTCCAAAAATTGAGCAAGAAACATTCCCCAAAATTTATTTCTAATTCGATGCCAGAGCTATGGGAGTGAGTATAGATAAATAACTTAGATTTTCCTGGGGAAAATCAACTCAAAAGGTCAAAGTAGATCTTTCTTGTGTATGGAAATAGCTGAAGAACCTTGTCCCCCCATCAACACCCTGTACATTATGGGTGAAGGAGCATAATCTGTGAACTATTTGACTCAGGTTCTATCCATGCTTTTATGAAGTGTCCCTAGGACACACTCCTTAAAGAATGAACTAAAAGTATATATTTAAATACAGAAATAAAAATTTATTCAAATCTTAGCAGCTCAGTCTCAGCGTTGGCTTTTCTAACAAGCTCCCAGGTGGCTTTATATTCTGTAGAATTGGTTACAACCTCCATTGTTTCTTCTGCTGTGGACAAACATCAAATATCATTCACACTGTCTGCCCTGCTTCTCTGCCTGGAGGTCACTCCTATACAACAGTTTTCTGGCTACTATACCCATCACTCGTTCTTCCAGACCCCCAAATCATAACATATAGTTTACCCTAGGAATGGCAATGAAGTTGCTACACTACAAAGCAAATTCAAGGATCAGGGACAGTATCTGATTTTTTGTTTTGTTTTTAATTTTTGTTGTTTTCACTCCACTTCTAACATTGCCTGAGGTTTATAAAACACCCAATAAACAACCCTTAAATAAGCAAAGACAGTGCCAACGGGCTTAGAAATGGATCTCCTCTCCTTCCCAGCATGCAATGGCTCACATTCCCAGGCACTCCCCACAATCAAATGGTTTCACTGCCAACACTGTGCCCCTGGTGCCTGGCATGTTACTCAAGACTCTGCTTCCAAATTGCTTAAATCTTCAGTGACTTCCTGTTTCTATTTATTACATCACCCTGTTTCACATGTAGGCAGGGTGGCAATTAAATCTTCAGAAGTGAGGAACTTTGGAATTAATCCTTAACACCTTCGTGTTTTCATTTTTCCCTTTTCCAATCAGTAGCATGTTTAATATGTCCAGAGATCTGCAGGGAAGGTGCCTTATGGGATTAAACAAAGCAATCTCTTAGCCAAGACACACAGAAGCACAAATGCTACCCACCTGGTCCCTTGCTTCCACCTTGACAACCTTAAACAGAACTGCCAAAAGCATCTTAACCCGAAATGGGTTGGCTCACGGCACCTTCTGCAACTTACTGGGAAGCAGTCACTAATCCAACTGACTAAGAAATATGTAGAAAAATAAAGTCTTCATTTACATGGAAGACTTCTCATATTGAGAAGTAAATCTCAAGTGTTCAGCTCTCTCCTCTCTCCTCAGTCCAGTCATAGCAAAGTTTTCTACAGATCCATGTATTAACAATTGTCAGTGTTGGTATATTATGACATTTAGAAAGAATATCAAAACAGGGTGACATTCGCTGATGAATAATTCCAGAATACAGGCAAGGGAAGAAGTATCAGCCATAAATGAGGACATGTAGCTAATTGGTTTTTTTAGTTTCACATGCATCACAGATTTTTGCTTTTCTTTTGCAGGAATAATTTGGAAGAATGTGGATTTTGAGACTTTGGATTTGGAAAGCAACAGAATGCTTTAAATGGGGCTCAATGGGCTACACTAGTATGAATATGAAAAACTGTATTACTGAGATTGATTTGAGTTGTGCAGACCTAGCCTAAGCAGTTTCAGTGGAGAATTTTAATATGTGGCCTAGAGACATTTTTTGGTATTGTTGGTATTGTTGGGAAAAACATGGCTACTTTTTGTCCTTGTCTGAAGAGTGTCTGAGGCCAAGGTGATGAGACTCAGATTAATTGCGTTAACAAAAAATTCTCAACAATTCCCTCAATGACTTTGCTCTCTGGTTACAACTCATTCAGGACATTTTAAATAAGCATAGCAAGCTGAGAAAGGAAAAATATAAAATATATGGTTCAAGAATTAAAGGGACACAAGGAAGTAAAATGGAGCTGAATCCTACATTCAAGGATATTAAATTGAATTAAGGGCATAGTGACCTTGGAGCAAGATCCCACCCAGCTAAGTTAAGGTTCAGGCATTATAGTACAAGCCTTTAATCCCAGAGGCAAAGAGAAGCAGATCTCTGAGTTCAAGGGAAGACTAGAACAGAGCATGTTCTAGGTGAAGAAAAACTTAAATCCAGACTTGGTAAATCACACCTTTAATCCCAGTGCTTAGAAAACAGGCATGTAGATCACTGAGTTCAAAATCAGTCTAAGGAGCAAGATCCAGGCCAGCCAAGCTTAGGCAGCGAGGGAGTTGGAAATAGAAAGCTACTAATAAGTAGGGTTATGTTCCAGCCCTAGCCAGCAGAAGAACTCAGCAGCATTGGCCATGTGGCTCTGGCTTTAGAGCCTAGAATAGAAGGGACCACTGGGGCAATTGATGCTGGTTAGCTGGAGCTAAGAAATTCGTGGTAATTGAGAAGAGACCAGCAGAACTGAGGTGAAATCTTCTGGGAAGTGTTTTCTGAGAACACTATGTTCCGTAGATAGCCAAGGTTGAACTTTATGTTGTAGCTGTATTTGATAATATTTAAGAATCACCCAGGTGGTACTGTCTTTGAAGGCGTGAAGGGTCATGAAGAGCAGCTGAAGTCTGGCACTGTGAGAGGTCATGGAAGGCCATTGGCAAAGGTGTAGCCTCAACTGCAGTTGCCCAGGACTAAAGGGAACATGTAAAGAAGGTGAGTCTTGGCACCATAAAGAGAGCCTATGAGAGGCTATTGGTGAAGCCTAGTTTCAGCAGAAGAACCCAGTATGTTGGAAATGCAAGTACAATGGGATGATCACCAAGAACAGCAGCAGCAGTGGAGTGGATCAACCAGAGCTTAGAGTGTTAAAAAGGGCAGAGCTGGAGAAGTGATGCCAGTCATTTGGAGGAGCCCAGAAGATCATGTGTGGATCCCAGAAATTGAAACAAGAAGCTGTAGCAGTGAAGTTGCTTTGGAGACTACAAGATGTTCAAGATGCTAGAGACCTGGGCTATCTGCCTAGGAAAGCTGCTAACAGGGAGTAGAACCAGCCCAGGAGAATGAAGTTTGTTACAGCCAACAAAGATTTAAAAAAAGAGTTGCAGATCAAAAGACTGCTTTGATATCAGACATGGAAATGCAGTGTTGGATTTTATGCAGATGGTTTCCTGTCTTGCCTTAGGGATTACTATTTAGTGATTTGATGAATCTCAAAAGAAACTTTGAACTTTGGACTTTTAACATTGTTCAGACTTCTGTAGATTATGGGGACTTTAGAAATTGGACTAAATGTATTTTGCATTATGGTATGTTTAGGTATGGCCCCTATAGTTTCATATGTTTGAACAAGCCTATGGGGGCTGGGGAGTGGAATGTGATGGTTTGTATATACTTAGTCCAGGGAGTGGCACTATTCATAAAAATTGTGGCCCTGTTGGAATAAGTATGGCCTTGTTGGAGTACGTATGTTATGGTGAGCATGGGCTTAAAGACCCTCAGCTTAGCTGCCTGGAAGTCAAGAATCTGCTAGCAGCCTTCAGATGAAGATGTAGTACTCTCAGCTCCTCCTGCACCATGCCTGTCTGGATGCTGCCATATCTCCACCTTAATGATAATGGACTGAACCTCTGAACCCTAACTCAGACACTCAGTGAATAGCATTTTTCAGGAAGAATATAAGCAACAAGTAACAGTAAACCTCAACTACAGGTTAGTGTAGACTAACTTATGTTTATTTCCCAACAACATTCTCTACTCTACTTCCCTTAGGTATTCTTCAACAGTTATCTTTTTCCATCTGAAAACAGGCAAGAGTACAGAGAAATCCAGTGCATTTATAACCTGTCTCATTTCTTTTAGAGGTCAAGATAACTACCAATTTGTATTAAACCTTTAATATTCACATTTTGCTAGGAGACCTCAAGGAGAAGCTAAAAACTAACAGGTGATCTTCCTGACATGGTTCCACTTCACTTTTTTAGGCAAGGAAAGCTGGAGAGTTAAAAAATGAGGAAATATTCCTCTTATTAATATGATTTATATATTATATATTATATATTATATATTATATATATATATATATCATTATATATCATTAGGTATTACCCCACCCTTTTGAACATATTTCTACAGAAAAATGATGACATATTGTCTTGTAGTAATGTTATATAGACAAATAAATGATTTCTTAATTTTTAATGATTTTATAAAATTTTCTAAAATTATGTTAGTAATTATGAAGCTTTTTAATAATAAGACTGCTATAAAGTCTTTTCTGATGTCAAAACTTCAATGAGAAATCTGACTCTCTTCAAGTGTCACAAGTTAATTGCTTCTGAGATAGCAAGAAGGCATCTACAGCCTAGAGCCCAGTCTAGGATGCTGTAAAACAACTAACCAAAGGTAATAAAAAAGGAATCTAAGGATTTACTATATAGGTGCAAGTGTAGAAGATAAAAAATTGACTGGGTTTATCTATGTAAAACTTTAATAAGACCTTAATCACAAAAATTATGGTTTTTAACTTTCAATGAACTTGTTGAGCTAGTGACATAATGAATATTTATCCAGATGATTACTCTTAATAGATATGTCTCTAATCATTTTCTGTTGTAATCTTCTTATTCAATTCATTATTTGAATTTATTTTTGAACTTCTAGTGAACTTTTGTTTGAAAAGGGAGGGGAAGCACTGTGTAAATAATGTGATCTAGTCTAGACAAGTTTAATGTTGGGAGAAAAGGCATTAGGAGTAAGGTTTGGGGAATAGGAGCATTGTTACATCACAACAGAAGGAGAGACCAAGATTAGGAAGAGAGCAGAAAGAACTTTTCAGAGATCATTTTTTTAGAGGAGAACTTTTGTAGAAACTTTATGGAGAACAATGCACTTAGAAATAAAGGATAAAATCACTTTTCCAAGTGTCCCTTTTTCTTCCTGTCTCTTTAAGTAGCAGGCTAGAAGTTAGAATTATGCAGTTCCTACAGAGATAGAACAAAGGCTACATTTACTTAGCCCCTGCCCTTAGGGTACAGGTGTTAATGGCCTAAGCCAGTAGTTTTTAAATCTCAGAAGGAACAATAAAGTTTTTAGGACATTTTAGAAGTTATCAGCAATCATTCAGTATAGTAAGAGAGCTCGAATATTCAGAGACCATCACTCTTTAAAGCTACACCTGCATTCGAGTCTGTGTCTAGATTCAACCCATTCCTGATTGGGCTGGCCCCCAGCAACATTCATTCAGGCAAATTTTATTAAGCACTAGACACTATTCTAAGTAGTGAGATAATGAACAAAATATTTACAGGTATTTCCTCACAAAACATCTTTTCTGAAATAATCTGTTTTTAAACAATTTAAAAAGTGATAAATATTACAAAGAAATCAAAAGATAAACAGGATAAGAGATTGCACATGCTTGTAGAAAAAGCTCTGTTAAACCACAAATTCAATGTTGGTGTCACTGATAAGGTGATATCGAAGCAACCACTTAGAAATTGAGCAACATAGACATCTAGCAAAAGAGCTTTCTAAGCAGGAGTAACACTAGAAGATCTGGTTTAAAGGCTAGTTAATCTTGATTGTCAATTAGATTAGATAGAGAAATTTCTATAGGTTAAAGAAAGCATATCTCTGGGTGTGTCTCTGAGAGTATTTCAAGAAAACATTGGATCATGAAGACTCTGAACTAATTAGCAGACTGATTCCCTAATGCACTCAATTACTGGAAGGTAGGGGAAAGTTGGAAAGGTGGTTCCTGGTTGGAAAAAGTAACTTTCTTTGGAATTCTATTATGCCAATTTTTTCCTGTATGACCCTTTCACTGCTTCCGGCACACTATGAAGGCAATAATCTCCCTTATCCTTCTATGGCCATGCTATTGTTAAACATCTTGGGCCATGTGACTGAAGATGAAGCTTTCTGAAACAATGATCTTAAATAAATGTATCTTCCTTAAAACAAAAACAAAACAACAACCCAGTCTCTCAAATATTTTGAGGACAGCTTTGCAAAATCTTGCAATGACTATGTAGAGTAAGGGCTGAGAACTAAGAATTTATAGGTGTTAATACCAAAGAAGAATGGGCATCTAGCCAGCTGAGCACTGTTGACAACTTTAGGAAAATTGTTTTTACAGTGATGCAAAAGAGGAGGAAATTTAACTAAAAGACTCGCACAACCTGGCATGTGTTTTACCAAGTCCTCTGTGTTTCAGAGGGAAAGTAGAGGGCAAGAATTAATAAGGCTAAGAGACACATAAAGGCCACACTACCAACTCAGGAGGGAGAAAGGGGTTGAATGAAGCAGGGAGTAACGACAGAGGAAATAAGACTTTGTGGATCATGAGTTTATGCTAGTAATATTAGAATATCTTACTGGATTAGCTCTGAGTTTGAGAGAACAAATGAGATCAAGGAAGAAAAGAAATGTTTAGAATTGAGCAGCCTCCAGTTTGGACTTTCAACTTCCTCATATGGAGAAGACTATGGATGTTATGGATCTGGAAGGCAGTGGTGGGGGGTATGTGAAAGAACATAAAATAGAATCTGAGACATTTACTCTTTCTCCATGTAGAGATGTCTACTGGGCAGTGGGGAAGAAATCTGGAGTTGGGGAAAGGGAAGGTTTGATCAGGCAATGTTAATGCCTTCATTTAACTTTAAAGCATTCTGATTGCAGATTTATTTCTTTAACTAATACAGTATAATACTTATGCAGCAAGAGCTATGAGCAGCACTGAAATTGATAGGCTAGACAGAGAATGGGTCTAGGTATTCAAAAACAGAGTGTTCACAGTCTATCATGAGAATTAAACACACACATATATATACATATATATTATCATGTATTAATATGATAAATGTAGTCATAAAAATCCATTGTAGCATGATTAAAAGCCTTACTGGTAACAATAAGTGGGTACTAACAGTACATAGCTATAGCACTTGACCTAACTTGAAGATTTTATTAAAAGCATCCTAGGGGAAGTAAGATTTAAGATGATAACTGATAAGGCAGTTTGCCAGGGGCACAGAAGGAAAAGGAACACTTTTAAGGCAAAGAGATTTGCCTGAGGGTGAAACAGAAAGGGATGTATAAGAAGGAATAAGAAACATTAAAAAGCCATTGAAATTAATAAGGCAGGGTCTGTGTAGAAATGGTAAGAGCAAATGCTGGAAGGATAGACAGCTAGCAAAAAGAGATTCTTTATTCATTTCTTAAATTCTATAGCCTTTGGATTAAGGAAAAGAAAAGTATAAATAAAACAGACTTTTAGAATGATGGTAAGATTATATTGTACAATTTTTCATTTTGGGGGCTAATATAATATAATTATAGATTAATATAATTATAGATTTGTCTTTACGTATATTTATTATTTACATGATAATGTGTTAGTAATGTCAAGCTTGTTCCTAGTTTATAAATGCCCTCATTCTAACTAACAGCATAGCACATTTTAAAGAGAACACTATGATTTCCAAAACTTATTTTCCATTTTTTTACAGAGTTAAGAGATAATAGAAAGGAAACCAGAGAAGGTAAATAGAAAAAAGTATTAATGACTAGAAGATCTGAATATAATGCATAAGTCCTCATATGTGAGTATATAACCAAAAGAAACCACAGAAACAGGAAGAATAAAGGGAACACTGGCCAGGAGGGTAAGCATGAGGTTTGAGGGAGGACTAGCAAAAAACAGGTTTTACAAAGAGGAAATCGGAAAAAGACTCTCATTTGGTGAGATGGCTCAGAAGATAACAATATTAGCCAACCAGACCCCCGGAGATCCCAGGGACTAAAGCACCAACAAAAGAGTACACATGGCTCCAGCTGCATATGTAGCAGAGGGTGGCCTTGTCAGGCATTAGTGGGAGGAGAGGCCCTTGGTCCTGTGAAGGCTTGATGCTTCAGTATAGGGGAATGCCAGGGCAGAGAGGCAGGAGTGAGTGGGTAGGGAGGAACACTCTCATAGAAGCAGGGGTTGGGGAGATGGGATGAGGGTTTATGGAGGAAAAACCAGGAAAGGGGATAAAAGGGTAACATTTGAAATGTAAATAAAGAAAATATCTAATAAAAAGGACTCCAATATCTATAACCTGAATTCAATCCACAAAATACACATGATGAAACAAAAAGTTGTATTCACACAAGCTATTTTCATATCTCTTTGTGTGTCTATGTGTGTGTGTGTCTCTGTGTGTGTGTGAAAGCATTTATGTTCATATAAACAAAAATATAAAAATATAAATAAATAAAAGTTTATAATAACTGATTTCTTCTTTTTTCAGTTTTTACCTTTCTATAGACTTACAATTCTTAGCATTTTTAAAATAAAAAATTAGGGAAATAATTCTTAAAAAGAAGTATTACATGTGTGATTTGACATGAGTCAACCAGGCATCCACATTGATATGACATCTAGACATTATCCATACCACACATCCACACATGCATGTGACAAAGATATAAGCTGGATTCGTAAAGCACACAGGCATATTATTTATCCAGGATGCTGTTAGAATGGCCCTGAGTTGCCACCTGCAAGTCCTGATTCACTGACTCCCCGCAGAAAAATCAGCAGCCCAGACTCAACTTGGCAATCTGTGAAAGTGGAAAGAGTTGCTGCGACCCGGGTCTAATCAACTTGGCTTCAGATGTTTTCCCGAGAGACTGTAAAGAGTTGTCAAAGTCAAGGTGCAGTAAGAGCAGACTCAGTGAAGTTCTGTTACTCATCGAAGGGTGTCCAGAGAGCTGCAAACCCCTCCGTAAGTATTTCATTCTTACTTCATAACTTATTTTTCTACCGAGTGACAAGCTTCTCCAAGACACATCCTCCCTACCAGCTTTATTCTCAGAAGCTGGTAAAGAGACTGATGATAAAAAAAATAAAATAAAAAGAGAAGATGCCATATGCTTAGCCTCAAGTACAAACTGTAGCAAGCTGGGAATCAGAAAGCAGAGACTGCGTTCAATCGGCTGTTGACCCCACTGAGTCATACACATCCTGTTTATCCTGAGTCATTTCCCAGGTTGTCCAGCCATGGAAACCTTTGGCATCTCCATTTCCTCCCACTAACTACGTTTGCTCTCTAAATGGCAGGTATTTTACTGGGAAACAGAAAATATTAAAAGAATGTGGGTGGAAAAAAAGACAGCTGCCCTCTTTGGACCAGAGTAATTAAGCCATGGAACACAATACCATGGAATATGAGGGCACGTGGGAAAATGACAAACCACAGTAAAGAAAAAAAAAAAGAAGAAGAAGAAGGAGTAACCAGGTATAAACGGTGAAATTCACTTAGCTGAGAGGCATCTTGGGTGGGGGTAACACGCAACTTCTGAGAGCCATGTTTCTGCCAGTGGATCTGGCAACATTTTACCGGATTGAACATTAGCAGGACCACATTGAAAAAAGAATATGGATTGATTTTCCCCAGCTTCCTGCTAAAGAGTGTTCATTAAGGATTGTACCATCCCCATCTACCTCACAGTCACAAAAACAAACAAACAAACAAACAAAAAAAAAACCAAATAAAATATGCACAGAATACTTGTAAAAAAACATTCTATAAATTAGAAAAAGAGGACTCTGAGATACAAGTCATTTTTGTGAAAAATCATGAAACATCAAGAATTTGTACTAAGGTACAGAGAATAACTGAAACATTTAACTTGGAGGATCTCTCTTATTCTCTCTATCTTTGTATGTATATGCAAGTATGCTTATATATGAATATTCACATAACATACATACAATATAAATATACAATAACATGCAGAATATGTATAAATTTGGATGTGCTTGCATACGTAAACTGTTACATATGCTACATAACTATATGTTTAGTCATTACAGTAACCTGTGGATTACTGTATGAATGTAATCGGATTTCCATTCATGAACTAGGAAATTGAAGCATAGAGAAGAAAACTACTGGAAGAAGGCCAACTAGAAGGAAACAGAGAGCATGGACTTGAACCAGTTCTTTCTAAGTATAGACTTTGTTTACCTGATTTATGATAATATTTATATCCATATAGATAGTCAAAGTTTATGTTTATCTATTAAGAATGTATGTATTTTCTAACAGATATTTTGGCATACAGAAGTCTACCTTCACGAAATATGGTCACTTATCACCCATTAAAAAAGGTTGTCTCTAAATCCTTTACAATGTCCTCCTTCTTTGATTTGTGTACATATTCCTAACTTCCAACTGACCTAGGTTATGAGCTCTAACATGTCTGTTTATTTCTGTGATCCCTAACACAGCTCCTGCTTCTTATTGATTGTTACTAAATCTTTGGTTCCTGGGGTGGCTTTATTAAGAGAAGAAAAAATGGTGTGGTGATTAGTGAGATGTTTATAGGTCAACAAAGATATAGGATGTTTTCTGTGTGACCCAGTAAGTAGTTCTTGCTGTAGAGTTGTTATCAAAGAACCTAAGGTTGCCTTCCCTGCCCACTTTGATTCTACCTCTGTTCTCATGAGGTCCTTCATCCCAACATGAGCTCTGGCTATGATGTACTGACTCAGGAAACCTCACCAAAAGTCACTGGAACTTGACTTCTACAACTTTGTGATAAATACATTTTCTACATTTTGTAAGTAGCTCATGTCACATATTGAGTTACGCTTGTGAATAGATGACTAGTATGGTACACTTCTGAAGTACGTGTGAAGACATTGAGGAACATGTGTGTAGCATGATCTGGTTAGTTGCTTTAAATATTCCAAAGGCAACAAGATTTCCTGAACCAATATCATGGAATTTCTAAGATTGTCATGAAATGAATATACCACAGGCTAGGTAGACTACAAAGTAATGAATGTTTGCTACCATGCAATAGCAGGAAGAACAAGACCCAATCAAGCATGCACTTCTGCTATCACCAGCATTCAACCACACCATGAGCTGTGATACTTCTGAATGATACTTCCTTTATTATTTTTATTTGTGAGATTATAATATGTTTATAACACTTCTCTATGGGCTATCCTCTTTTTAAAAGGGCTATTCTATATAGTACAACACTAAAGCATTTCAAACACCAACCCTGTTTACTGGGGTAGGGGACCACAGAGATCTTGTTTCCTGAAAAGAAGTTTCTCTGAGTCATATCCACTGACTTCCCAGTCTGATAATTTTCCGTCTCTGCCATCTGGGTTTCTTTCCTTCTTATTTCTTTCATCGCCTGCACGTTCTCTCATTTTTTTTTTTATTCTAGTGGTCCCTTGTCCTCCTCCTTATTTATCATTTATCTTTCCTCTCTACTCCCTTCTGCTTTCCTTCTCTTTTATGCTTCTCCCCTGATGGCAGGCAGACAAAACATCTTTACTGTGAGATTCATTTTCCTGAAATATCTATAACAGTCATCTTAATTGGGTTCTTTCCTAAATACATCTAAAAGAAGGGCCATAACTTTCCATCATAATATTTCCTAATGACAGTCATTTATGTTTAATTATCCAAGCAATATGTGAATACATTTTTAAAGTTTTAATTAGAGATAATCATGCTGAAACCTTCTTAACTTTTCTTTTTATGGTTTCATGTGTATTAATGTACTTTTCTAAAATATACAATACTATTCTGTATTTACACTGACTATACATGAGGGACACTACAGTATGGATAGACATAAAATATTTTTTCTTAATAGATAGTTTTACTTTGTTCTTTCTGTCAATAGCATTTTTATATTTCACTTTTATAATCATAACATTCTATACTATCAATTTATGCATTAACTATTTTCATTATTATTTCATTTTTCATCCCTAAGCAGACTCTTAGTCCAGACCTTACCACAGAGTTGCCTGTCATTCTTCTCTAGAAAAGATGCTGAGAGTTATTATTACTGAGGTAAAGGTTTGTCCATTTTACATGATACAAACAATGCTTGTTCTCCTTCAAAAACAACAGCAAAAATACATAATTCTTTAGGCTTTTCCCCTTTCTATGCCCCCTTATAACTTTCATTACTATTACTAATGTTTATAAAAATATAAAGAAGATTGAACTTTTTGTGTATTACCCTGAGTTTTGAATAACTTATAGTATAAAACTGTAAATAAAGTGATATTATACCTTTCCCCAATTACACTTGTAATCTCACTTTCTCCCTGCTCTTATCTCACTTCTCCCTGCTCTTAGTCTCAAAACATCCATTACTGAGCCCGTTTCTGTTTTTTCTTTTCAAAGGCTTATGGAAGTAGAATTACAGAGTTTATAGCCTCTGAATCTGGATTTTTCTACTTGAATAATGCCTTTTAAGTTCCGTGCTGTTTGTTGTGCTTATCTGGTAGTTCTATTCTCTCACAGTAATGTGAGGCATGTATACATGACAACCTGTGCACTTGCTGAGAAAGGACACTTGAATTAAAGTGTTTTGACGGTATTTTCTCTGCAGATGTGTATCTTAATTTCTTATATTACAGATAGATATAAATAGATATATTTCATATTTGTATCTTATATTTCTTAGTCTATCTTCCAACACATAAAAGCATCATAGAGGAAGCAGAGAATGTGGTCCCACACTTGGTTGAAAACCCTCTCTTCCTAACTCGACATTTGAAGATATCAATCTGGAAACTTGATGATGGTAATGTTTACACTGTGGAAAACTGGCAAGCACTAACAATCAAACTCTTTCACAGAGGTGATAGAGGGGAAGAAATGTAAATAGTTGTCAAACATTGCAATCAAATGTTAAACATAGAGCACCACTAGTTCCAAGACAAGAGCCTGTGAAGGCAAATCTAGAGCGAAACCTCCATGGTGCTTGTAAGTCCTAATGGAGTAGTGAGGATCAATATAGGTGAATACTGCAGGAAAGACTGCCTGAGGTGTCACAGGTGATATCCCATGTCTTGAACAACTGTTTAGCAAAGCAGGAAACATTCCCTTGGGATTAAGACAATTTAAGGAATCTCTCCTCACAGGAAACAGAATATCTGTAGAGGAGCCATTGAGGAACATTTAGCAGTCTACACTTTACTCATCACTGAAAGGCCTGTTTTGATACATTTTATTTGCTTATTTGCTTTTATTTTTGTTTTATTTTGGGTTTTGAGACAGGATTTCTCTGTGTGGCACTGGCTGTCCCTGAACTGGCTCTATAAAGCTGGCTGTCCTCAAACTCAGAGATGACCTTGCCTCTAACTCCCGAATGCTGGTAATAAAGGAGTGTCCCAACAGCCCTTAGCATTAAAACAGAAGTCTCCTTACCTCAAACAAATAATTTTCCAGTGGCTTGTCTACTATGACACTTCTGAAAGGACTCTTGCCCTGCGCCCACTGTGTTTTGCCCCTACTAATTGACCAAGTGTTCAGTGTTGTTCTTGTTCCTATTCTGTTCTTCACAGGTATTACTTTATGACAGATGATTACTCATGGCTCTTCCAGAACTTGTGCTCCAGGTTTCCCCTGGATCCTGTGTCACTCCCACACTCCCTTGCAGCCCTCTGGAACCCCAGCTCTACCTGTAGTTAGTGTCTTTATCTGTCTGAGCAGTGAACCATTCCCTAGCGCTGCCTTCCTGACTAATTGTTTGCTGATTCTGTCTCACACATTTGTTTTCTGTCCTCAAATAGTGCTTATTAAAAACTATTTTCATATTCCAATGATTTGATTTGTGACACTCTTCTAGTGGGAAGCTTAAAACACCCAGATGGATGATGGATATGTGAGAGACTGAGAAAGGAGCTCTAATAAGTGTGTAAATAAGGCAAATTCATTAATCTTGTAGCCTCTTAAAATATAACTTAAGTCATTTTCTGTCTATTGAATTTTTATATGCATCTAACTCCAAATAAAGAATCAGGCAGGTAAAATAGTTCACTTAAATTGTATTTATGAGAAAATCAAGATTCAGAAATATACTTCAACTCCCCAGGGTTCAGAGCAAATAGTTAACAAGGCCAACCAGAGTTTTCCAACCTATTCAGATATAGACTAGAACTTATTTCAGAGGCGAGAAATAAAGCCATATGAATTTAGGCTTTGCGAGGGAAATTGGGTCTGAATTAATGCAAAGGTTGAGTCATTAAACACTTGAAAATAAATATCATCTGATGATTATAAGAGTTGAAAAATGTGTCCTCATCTATACTCTTAGCTTAGTTATTATGAATTTTCAGTCTTTTAAAATTAATTTCAGCTTTTTGATGAATCATGAGAATTTTGTCCTGGTAAGTGCTTATATGAGATTCACCTCAGATAGATTGCCAGCTTATCCTGTAATTCATCCATCCACTTCAACTATGCTGCATCTGTTTGTATGCAGGGATCTCCTACAAGAATGGATTCCCTTAATAGAAGAGGCTGTGTTTTACCAACCTATGTATCTTCTGCACCATTCATAATGCCCCCAAAGTAATAGATGCTTAATATGTGTGTCCCAGATGAAAGCAGTGAAGAAGCATTCAGAAGTAGCCAAGCCCCATTCATATTAATTGTGTAGAAAAAGGTTGAAATTGTTTAAACAAGTGTTGATCATTGAAGGCCTGTGCTAATGAATTGATGGAAATAAGTTATAATTAGCATATCAATTCCACTCACAAAGAAAAGATGTCTACCAAAAAATGCTGAAAATATTCACATTAAACACCAATGGCACCCTAGAAAATATGTTCATGCCAATTTGTTATTTAGTGAGTTTCTTTTCAAGGAGAAAGTGAAATAGGGCTCACTACATTAAAAAATCATCACAAATTCAAAATTAGTGGGGTCAAACTTAATGAGGCTTATAAGAATGCTCATATTATTTGACCTAATAATCCTTCTCCTGGGAATCTATATTAAGGAAATAATTCCAAAGAAGAAAATGCTATGTGCACAAAGAAGATCACAGCAACCTTACTTACAATATGTAAATGCAACCCTCCTCCAAAGTTAAATGTTCAACATAAAGAAAATGGCCAATATTTCAAGAAAAAAATTTTGAGGATAAGATAAACATTTGCCAATTTGTTTCTCAGCAAATTTAGGTGTGATGATGCCACAGCATAATGGGAGGAGAATATACAGAAAGAGGAAGAGGGCAGGGGCCTCAGACAATGAGAGCATGGATAGAATGACTAGTATGTTTAAATTCTGTTAAATTAAGCTCAACGGAGACTTGGTAATTATTCAGTAGGTCTTACTACTTGATTTATTATCTAGCTGTTTTTTTCTTCGCTTCTATCCTCTACTTCATTTATTGTGACTCTTGGTAAGAAGCACTCATTATAGAAAGGGAAACATATGATCCCTGATGTAACAAACAACCTGGACTGTAAAAGCAGCACTTAATTTAGTTCTGTACAGTACCTCAGAGGATTCCTGAGATATACTAAGTTCTCAAACAGCAGAGATGCAGAACACTTCTAATCAGAAAAATAAATGAATAAATAAATAAATAAATAAATAAAGTACATGAAAGCCCCAAGACTGGTTACTGTTAATTTGTTTAATTAAAATAGAATTACAAAATTTTCCCCTTTTTGTTTTGTCTCCCTAATGCTTCCCACATTGTCGCACCTTGCCTTAAAATGTGTATCTGTATTTATACATATATGTATATACGTATACATAGCTATATGTATGTGAAGCCACAGAGGTTGAGTGTGTCAAAGGGACATGAGAAATGTAGACATACTAAAGACTACCAGCAGGAAGGTGAGGAAATTCAGGTGATGGGGATAAGTGTAGCAGAAGGTTTACTGTGGAAGGAGCTTAAGGGCTAAATTAAAGAATCCGTCTCACATCACCCACACTGGTCTTGTGAATACAGAAAAGAGACCGGGTACCGATGGGTCAGGAATTACACATGACTCTCATTGCTCATTCTTTTTTATGCCTGTCCTGGAAGAGATTCTTCCTTGCATATGGAATATTTTATTTTCTTTTTAAGAGCTCTTCATTTGTCATCTGGGACAGAAAGTTGGACCAGGTTGCAGGCTATCATCAATCAGTCCTCCTTTGTGGAAGAACTACCAGGAAACTGGTCTTCTTCATCTCTAAGCCTTTCTGCTTTGGAATAAGCATTCAAACCTCACTTAGGCAGTGAGTCGTAAAGAGTAAGGGAGCTCTGGCAAAGCCAAGAAAGGGACAAGTGAGGTTGTTAGAATAGTATTTCTACAGCTGAGTGAGGTTCACTCAAGTGTATGAAACATTACAAAATCTCTCACAATTCTGCATTCTTGTAATTTGTCTTATGCTGTTATGAATCTAGCATTTATGCATATCAGCAAATAAGTGTCATCAAACCAATGTGTGATCATGACAGATGCATGAAGAAATTATGTGGGAGTCTGTAATTTGCTTTATTTTTCCCTTTGATGAGTTTCTTTTTAGATCTGTACAAACGGATCATTTTCTTTCTTTTTAGTAGGTTTGTAGTATTATAAAATGTACCATAATTTCTTTGAAAAATACCTTCATGGTAGATACCAAGTTGTTTCTATTTCCTGTCCTTGGCTGGAGCAAACAGTGTCACAATAAATACTGTTGTTAAGTGCACCTCTGCACATACTGCATTTCTTAGAGATAATTCTTGAAGAGGAATTATAGAACCATACCTCATTGACACCTCAAATTCTCAAAAACAGAGATTTATACTTCCATTAGTAAGGTCTGAATATATGAGCTTCATACATTGCACGGGTTTAAGTAATTTTGATGAAGTCCTTTTATCCCACTGTCTCATACTCATTCCTGTGCCTTGCATGAGAATTACTATGGGTACGAAAGATGTCACTGTTAAGAAATGTACTGAACTTGAGAGTGGTGTTAAAACGGGAAGTAGCTGAGACCTATAAGAAAATGGAGAAAAGATACTGGGGTTGGTAGCCTTATGCTTAGAATTGAGTCACAAGAAGATTTTGGTGCATCTGTTTTATGAAATCTAACAATGTGAAATGACATTCTCTGAAACTTGCTTTTTCATCTAGTGAATGAGGAAATGGATTTAAATTGATGGAATCTTTTAGCAGAGATACATAGTGATGCCATGGAAGGGAAATTGGAGGACAGGAAGGAGAGAGGCAGGAAGGCAAGGATATAAAACGGTAAAAACAGGAGGAAAAAGCAAAATGAGGAACAAAAGAAGCAGAACAAGGAAAACAATAGCGAGTAATCCCATCTCCAAAGTTATTATCATAGAAGAGTCTGTTTAAAAATTCAGCATGCAGCAATGCCAGGAGCTATAACCTTTAAAAGAAAGAGAAGGGAATTCTGAAGGGGACCTACAGGACAAGAATTCTGTTCTTTTATTTTCAAAAACCCCAAATGTAATTATACAAAGAAGTAAACTTTTTACATGTTTAGTGAAACCACAGACAGAGTAATAGCTAGTCTCAGGGGAAGAGAAGGGTGCACCATTACTTCTCAAGGTGTCATGTTTCATTAGGCACCACAAACATGTCAGTGTCCTCTGCCCCTTGATGGAAGGTAGGTTCTTCCCTGTGTAATGTGATATTAATCATAGTGGCCTAAACCATCACCCTCCCGGACTGTCTCCTCTTAGATTTCCTTTACAGATCTCAGAGATACATATGGATGGTGATGGAGAGGATGACTCATTCATTAAAGATCTGAGTTGGATCCTGCAACACTCAGGAACCATCCCACATACAATCCCAGCTCTGAGGAAATGGAGACAGTGAGATCAAAGCTCCTTGAGTCAGTGTAGTTGAAATTGTGAGCTCTACCTCCACGTTTAGTGAGAAACTTTTATATAAAAAATATAAGGTAAAAAACAGTTAAAGAAGATCTGATGAAGGATATAGATGACCTATACACATGTACATGTATATTGCTTGAACCCACACATACAAACATACATGATACCTGAATGATAAAGTTGAATGAGCAATGGTGCAAGTCCATGCATAAAGAAGACCTCACAGTTCTTGACAGATAATTCTCCTTACACATAAGGATAAGGATAAGAATTTTCACTATAAATCATTTTTCCTCACAGGGCTTCCTTGTGTGTTTCTGTGTAATAGAAGAGCTAAGGAAGTCATGGCCATCTATGTCCCTAGACCACCAGCAACAGTAGAATCAGCATTGCTTGAGAGATGGGTAGATACGCAGAGTCTCTAAGCAGGCCCCAAAACCCAGTGATTCAGAACCATATTGGAAGGTTTTCTCCATGATCTGCTTGAGTACACCTATAAATAATTTTAAGACAAAAGAGTTTGAGAACTCTTGAAACAAAAAATTTCCAAAGTTCCTGCCACTTCCACAGGGTGCAGCTTTGTCTTGGGACTAAAAGAAGGCAGGTAGTAGAGGTACAATAAGCATTAGATGATACACTTAGAGTATCATATTTCCTAACCAAGTATCCTAATGACAGTTGTTATGTTCCCTTTTCCCCCTAGGCTATTCCTCACCATCTTGCAGCTTAAACCACAGGTCTTGGATCATCATGACTGTAAATTGTGATGAATTGTAGAATCATTCAGACAAATTCAAGAGCCAAGGTATACCTGGGGCTGAATGAGTTATAATTTATGTCTTTAATTGTATCAGAACTGATTATAATGTTTTACTGACTCAAAAGACGTCTCACTACTTTACATCCTCTTTCTTTCTCGCCCTCTTTGATCTCTTTCTATGCACATTTTTACTTTTCTTTTATAGCCCTTCCTCCTTGGAAATGGTCATATTTTATAGTGACACTCCTTCAACTTTCACTGACTTTCAGATTTAATAAGTTGCGTACTACCCAGTGACTTGATTAAATATCAAATTCTGAAGAAGCAGAAGCCAGAGAGGTTGAATTACTCACTGCCCACTGTGGGAGGCTGTATGATACAGGCAATGATCCTGAGGTCAGCTTTCTGTCATTCATCAGGTCGGAATTCGAATCTCAGCTCTGCTCTCTATTGACTACTGACAAAGATAGACATTGAATCTTCCAGAGCCTCTTTTGAAAATGCAGAACTCATATGTGTTATTTTGTCATAATGTGAACTTTGAATTAGTTGAATAATTAGAAAATCTCATATCCAGAAGCAAGGAAATTATAATGGCATTATTAAACAACTCTCATTCCTACCTTTTGCTTTGGGCTTTTCAAGAGATGGCCTCCATCACTTGCCCCTTAGCTCCAAGCTACAGAAAAGTGGCGACCATTTTTCCACATTTCCTAGCATGATCGACAAGATTTTTCTTAGGGAAGCAAATACCACATCACTAGACTCAGACCTCAATAAATATGGTTATTACCCTGTAAATTCCAGCATATCAGTAGCTTGTTATAGAGAGAAAAGGTTGCCACCAAAAAGATGTGTCATTCCACAGGAAATTTGGGTTTAATATATACAAGGGAGCCAGCACATGGAAATCTCTTTGGAAATGATAAAGTCCTATAATGAAAAATACCACTACAATACTGGGCTCATTTCAGCAGATAAATATTTAATATAGATCATCCAAGATTAATTGCCTACTGAAATTTGCCCGTCCTCTGGCTAGGGAGGAAAGAGAGAATCTTTATGCGAATTTATGACAATGTTTGAAACAGGCAAAGCCGAGATTGTCCCAGGTTCATTTTTTTTTTTTTTCTACAATTGAGAAATGCATCACAAGGTTCTCAAACTCTTCTGCTTGCCTCTGGGTTCCTTCTGCAGTGTGGTGTGGATGGCCACTCTTTTGCATACTAATTAAGTTTGTAAAGGCATAAAGAAAAATAAGAATTCAAGAAAATCACTGAAATCAGTACTTACAAAGAACTAATGCCAAAAACATTTTAACGCTCCTGGGCCTCCTGCAGAATGGATATGAAAGTTGGGAATGAATCAAGAATGGAAAGAGGGAATCAAAGAAAAGAGTAAATCACAAACACTGAAGAAGCTCATCCAGGGGTAAGTTAGATATGAGTGTCTCCATGTATTGATAAGAAGGCAATGACACTGGAATTGGTTAAGTGACTTTCCCAGGGACCATATATGGTACTAAGTGATGGAAATAAAATTTCAGTTAAGATCTTTCTCATTTTAGATCCTGTCATCATGTAATTATTCTTCTGGTCATAAAAAATGTAACCTTAGTGATTAATGGCATGGAGAAAAGTTCAGGTTAGGCTTTAGGGCTCCAAGAGTTTTACAACCATAATCCCTACTGCTACCACTATCAACACCACCAATACCACTAACACTTCCTCCTCATCTTCCTCTTTCTCCTCCTCTTTTTTCTCCTCCTGCTGCTATTCCTTCTTCTCTTCTTTTCTCTTCTCTTTATCAGCCTTATTTTTAATCTTTTCTCTCATTCTTATCCTCTCATCTTACTTTCCCTTCTTCTTTGACTATTCAATAGGGTTCCTTGTATCGTCAATGATATTTCTGAGGACTAAATAGTAGTATGTGGACCTTCAGAAGTTATTCAACTTTACCAGAGCATCTTTACTTGATTACTAGTACTAGTTTACTGTTAATTTATTCTTAGAAGTAGAATCCAGTTTATAATGGAAAGATGATCTATCTTTAAACCAAGTAAATATGAGTTTAAATAGAACCAAAAAAAAAAAAAAATGCCCAGGCAAAAATTTGATTGTCTAGTCTTATTTACCATCTTCTCCCAGTATCAGCATCTTTCTCACAATAAATTAAAACTTCATTAATGTGTGTGTTTGTGTGTGTGTGTGTGTGTGTGTGTGTGTGTGTGAAATGTCGATCCAGTTAGTAGAAAAAATGACTGACAATACAAGACTCCAATTTGAAGTATAAAATGAATGTTATTTGTTGTCTTGAAATTTCAGAGAAAATACGACCATGTTCATTAAGGATAACTTAGGTCCTCTACTTTCTGTCATTGTTTGAAAAAATTACTAGACAGACCTGGAGCACTTTTGCAGGTTGTAAGATTCTATAGAATACTTAACATCAAGTTACATGTTATTTTGTTGTTGGTAGTGGAGGTAATGGTAATTTGTTTATGGTTTTATTATTTTTCCCACCAAACCACCAAATCCCCTATTGATTTCACCTTGAGGAGTCAAAAGCATAGAGATTTTTGAGATAAGAGAACAAAAATATAAAACACCTTGCTAATCTTATGCTATCTCTGTTCTCTCTGGGGACTCAACCCTGTGTTATTCCAAATGCTGTTTAGGGTTGTAGCATGCTTCAGATTTAAATAATTTATAGGATGGTTTAACTTTCCCATTTGAGTATGTTCTTATGCGAAACCTGCATCCAAGAAATAATTCTTGAACAATATCCTAAATACAGCATCGCAGGGTAAAATGCTCTCATTACCTCACTCAGAGATGGTTCACATTTTCACTTTTATTCCACATACTCTTTTGGGAACAAAAGGCTCTGAGGTTGGTTTTACCTCCTCTCAGTGTTGTCTGTGTTACCTGAGAAAGGCTCAGCTACATCTTTCTACTCAAAATATCTCACTGGTACAAATGTATGAACACTTGCCTATGGTATGCTATTTGTAGTGATATGATGGTGACCTACATCAGGCCATGGAACCTGCTAAATTGGACTTGTCCCCTGATTAGTAGACACACAAATAGGAAACACAGTACAAAGACACAGTGGATTAGGAATCCCAAGCTTTCCAGGGCCACAGAAATAAGACTCAAGTGTACAAGCACCAAAGTTACCATCTTCTTGATGAAACCCTAGCATCAGCTGCACTCAAAGGTGGCAAGTGTGGTTATTTACCCACCCATTGTTGTTCTCCACAAATGCTGGCAAAATTCACATTAATAAGACATTTTATTTTTTAAAATAAAAGCCTGATATCTGTATTTATTTCCTCTGAAATACTTCAATTTTCAATATGGAAGAATCTCATTGTTATTTTTAAAAATCATTGTGGGCCAAGAATAAGATGTCTTTGGGCCAAGGTTTAGATGCTATATAAGAAGATGAGAACAAAAGGACAGGCTGTAAGGTGTCTAAGTATTGATATGTAAGGTCTCATTTCCATCACCTTTCTTCACCTTCTACCTCAGACAGAATGATTCATTTAAGGAAGATAAATCTCTTAAACTCAGAGCAACATTCAGTATCCAAATAATTCATTCAGATTTATGCCAACAGTATGTGAGTCTTAGAGGTCCAGGTATGCAAAAGGTGACAGAAACTACTCAGTATTGTATTCCCTTCTGAAACCTTTCACTATACCAGTCAGTGCATTGTATAATGTGATATATACATATATATATATATATATATATATATATATATATATATATATATATATATCAATTTGAAGAAAAATAATTGATTAGAACATGACCTCGATTACAAAGAGCAGGAGAGTTTTATGGTACCAAAGAGAAGGAAATATTACAAAAAAAAATCACTATTCAGAAAAGAAAATAATGTTATTTTCTAATTACCAGGCTAATGAATGATCACAGAGCCCTCATCATGCACGATATATTGAGGAAGAAACAAAGGTGTCTTAGAAAGTGTTGGAAAATGTTTTCCTTCCGCCTTAGAATGTGTCAAGCATATGGAAAGTAACTGTATACCTTATCTCTGAAAAGAAATATAATAGTGAAAAAATGACCAGAGTACTAAGCTAGTCAATTTAGATTTTTACTCTCCTGAGCAGGAAGCCATTGAATTTTATTAAACCGAGGGAACTGCACATGCACTACATGGGCTTTACCACAAAGACAGTCACACTCCAGGAAGCCACTGAAACAAATATATTCAATATTTCATATGTGTGTATGTGTGTATGTGTGTATACATACATATGTGTGTCTATTTAGTATATATGAAAGAAAACTATGCACACACACACACACACACTATTGAGGCCTAGATGAAATATTATAGGCTAGATGAAATGTTAAGGCCTAAATAACAGTTACCTAGCTAGCCATCCATTTTAAGGAAACTTCCCATATGTTTCTGCTGTAAATAGGAAACTTTCTAATACCAATACCAAGTTGACTACATAGTCTGTTATGTTCTGTAGCCTTAAAACCAATCACAATAGAAGTCAACTGAACTGTTTTGTATAGTTACCCATAATTAGCTTGGACCCAAACAAATCAGACAACAATACTTCTTGCACCCATGTATAAACTTTTATGGTATACCATCTCTGGGATGGACCCCAAAAGGAGATACTGACACTGATGTAAGAAACTATTTGAAATAAGACTTCCATTTTGAGTAGTGGTTGGATAAAGTTTAAGTTCCTAATACTTACCTAGAAACTGAACTCCTACTTGGCAGAAAGAGACAGGTACATGAGTAACTAACATCCTGGTAGGCAAGTTAAGACATGAATGTTAAACAAGACAAGTCCACTGCCACAGTTGAATACCACAATCCATGGAAACAGGATACATGCACAACAAAGGCCTATTCCTATGGAAATCCTCTATCCCTAAATCCTAATTGGTGAAATAACTTGACAGAGATGTTTGTGGACTTTGGGCTTAAAAACTCTGTAGGATCCTACCTCAGGATCATGGTTCAGATCCCAAATATGGACCACAGCTCTGGTCAATCAATCCTGGAGCATCTGCTCAATAAATTATCTCTGTCTGAATGAGATGAGTGTTCATTTAATTCATGAGGTGATTCCTTGACCTCAACACATAATAGCAAAAAATAATATAGAAGTGGTATAGAAGTAGAGATGAGATGAGGTTCAATAATCTTTTAATGGAGAAGTCTCATAGATATCTAAAATATTCCATTGAACTGTTTTAGAACTCTTCTATGGGGTGGCTAAAACCAATTGACTCCAAATACAACAGGTAGAGTGCTCAGTGTCCTGCATCATAATATTACTCATTCTAGGTATCAATCAACTCAGAAATCTAGAAGAAGATTGATGAGGGATTCATTAACAAACCATTGACATAACTGAAGTGGCTGCTGTCTCCATTTTTAATGGATCACATAACCCTATCATCTTTAAGTCGTAAATCTGATAATGTCTGAGTCCTTCAAGTGGTTGTCAGTCTGTGAGTCATAACTCTCTTGGGATTACAAATCAAATATCCTGCATATCAGATACTTATAAAACAATACATAATAGTAGAACATTATAGTTATAAAGCAGCAATGAAATAATTTTGCAGGTAGGAGTAACCACAGCACGAGACATTGTATTAAAGGGTCTCAGCATTAGTAACATAAGACTAAGCTATGTGTTGTTACTTGCTAGCATGAAACTTATAGTTCCTTCATTTGCACAGATTATTTTATATTTCAACCTTTTTTTGGTTCACCAAAGAAGATCTTTACCAAATGACTTTGGAACTTTTGGTAAAATAAGAGCAGTAAGTGTCAGCTATCAATCTAACAGATAATTGTAAAAATAGATTTCCTCCTCCTCCTCCTCCTCCTCCTCCTCCTCCTCCTCCTACTCCTACTCCTCCTCCTCTTCCTCCTCCTCCTCCTCCTTCCCTTTCTTCTTTTTCTACTTCTTTTCCTTTTTCTTTATTCCTGTGCATGTAATCTATGTACATGTTATTTTTGGTATGTACAGTGCTACAAGTAGGTATGGAGGCCAGAAGTTGGCATTAGGTTTTTTTCTTAAATAATTTTCACTTTACTTTTTAAGACAGTCTGTCACTAAATGGGAAAGTCATTGATTCAGCTAGGTTAGGTAACAAATGAGCTTTAAGAATTGCCTTGTTTTTTCTTAGCATGACTCTGCACAGCCTTTACCAATTACAATGCCATATGTCTTACATGGAAGTGCAATCACAATTTAAGGTCCTTACAAATGCATAAAAAAAACATTCTACTGACTGAGTCATCTCCTCAGCCTTGATTCATTTGAAAAGAACAACATGGCTAGATGTGGTGATACATGCCTGCAATCTATATGCTAAATTAAGTGACAGTCTGATATGAGAAGAACCTAGCAAATAAATCAAGAAACAAACACAGATAGACAAATAGGGCAAGTTATAGAAAAAGTAAGATTTATATCTTTATGTCTTTCCAATATAAAGGAGACCACAAGACAAAGTTAGAAATATCCAACATTATAGGGTCAGTGTGGCAAAAATCAGTTAGCAGGACTAGACATATAGCTAAAACATGACTATCACTCAATAAAGACTACATGTTACTCAAAAATTATTATTATTATTATTATCATTATTATTTGGTAAAACAAAAGAATCAATTCTGAATGCTGATCATCCTCATGGCTTAGGCCTTTAGCCAATGACACTATCATTATTGTAACCAGAGATTCAAAGATTTGGAAACTTGAGTTTTTGAAAATATCTGCTGGGAATGTATACTTGGTCATGATATGCAAGAATTAGAAGTTTGGAGGAGATATAAATGATGACGTTAGGTTTAAGGAGTTATAGGATAATAATAGAAGAATGAGGGCTAGTTTGCCTTTACAGGAAGAATGAAGGAAAAAGATTTATTTGATGAATATCTGGAAAAGAAGAGCCTCATCTATATTATTTAGTAAAATATTTATGGACAGGGTAACCACTGGATTGAGGTATGAGTTCCCACTCAAAAAAAAAAAAAAAAAAAAGATCTCATGTTGATATTAGTAAAGGTCCTTATCTATGTTCACAAATTATAAAAATTGATTATTCTTAGGTCTTAAACAGCCCTGTGGCTCCTTGTAGCTTCAGCTAACATGGTTTATCAAAATTCTTTTATAAAGTGGACCAAATAATCAAGAGTATATGGCTACTATAAAAGCTCACCTAGAGGTGTCAACATTATGAAAAGTTACTGAAGCCAGTCTCTGATTAATCCATACATTCTTCCTTCCTTAATTCTGTTGGTAAGAAGGAAACAGTTTCCTTAAGCCATATTAAGGTATTCTGCATTCTGATAAATCTAGCTATTAAAGTAATTCTCACAAAACTTTCCTTTAACAATTCCAGAAATGATCACTTTAGACAAAATCACAAAAAAGATATTTGTTTCCCATTCATGTTCTGTGCAATACTTGAAATCTTCCAATGCATAATAGGTACTATCTTTATGCCAATAGATTTTTTGCTTGTTATATTTCAAAACTAAGTCCCTGGGTAGTGCTGAAAATCCAGCCTGACAAAGATAGCTGAATGGGAAAGAAGCTGAGACATCTGAGGATGTCTTTCACTTGGCCTTGTCTCCCAGATAAAGGTGGGTGGTGCTCAACCACAGAAAAGGATCCAAAAATGGGAGAGAATTATAGAGTAGGCTGAAAGAGAAGTGCATAATAGGTACATCCATGACCTTCTCACTACCATCCTCAGTCTGCAAGACACAAAGGGAAATTTGTGCTGAGGCAAGGTGAGCTGGCTGTGTGTAATGACACATCAGTCTGCTAATTTCAGGAAGGGAATCATTGTAAGAGAAATATATTATTCCTAAAGTCCAAAGATATCAGTCAAAGAGAGCAACATTTTTCTGGAATTTTTTTAGAAGTAAGGGGACCCATGGTAACAAAGTATATAAGGACTTGGAAAGGCTCTTGGAAAATGCTTAGTTCTATTATCTCATTGTAGAGATGAGTACAGAGAGACCTGGACTAATCCAATTCCATTTCAAAATGAGGAATAAAGCTAGGATTAGAAACAAAATGTCTTAGTAGTTTTTGCATTTATCTCCTATTGTTTAAGGTCTGCTTAAAGATTTCTCAAGTTTACGACATTTATAGAAAGCAGGAAGAAAAACTACAATGACATTAGTGGTACAGCCTTTTAGTATACCTTTAAAGCATTATTTTATAGCTGTTTACTTGTCTGTCAGTAACACTATGCCATTTGCTACTTCATCTAGAAGGTAATGTTACAATTTACTTCACTAATAAGTGAATATTTGTCATAAGGTAAAGGATAAACTTTACATACAAAGAAACTAAGTAACAAAAAAAGTTAAATGCAATAGGAGTAGGGGAATGTGGATGGATACAGGCAGTATCAGGTATGTGGAGGATGGAGGAAGAGAGTACAGGGAGAGAAACCCGGAATGGGTGCATATCTGGGATGAGCTAGAAACCCAAGGCAATGGAAATTCCCAGTGACCTAAGAAAGTGAGCCTTGCTAAGAATTCTAGCCATGGGTTATACAAAGCCTAACCCAGCATCTCCTGTAACCAGGAAAGACTTCCAGTGGAGTGACTGGGAAATCAACCCAGGCACAAAACCTTCAACCTACAAATTGTCTGGTCTATAAGATGTTAATGGGTAATGGAGTATACAAAAATTTCGAGAGGGGCCAACCAGTGACTTACCCAGCCCGAGTTCCATGCCATAAGAGAAACCCCATCCCTGACACTACCCCAGAGGGCCAGGAATGAGTGGCTGGATAGCCCAGACTTCTACATTAGAACCATGACAAAAAAAAATTGACAAAATGATAGCTATTGACTTAATGGTATTCTATGATACCCATAGATAGACATCTAGCCCAATGGAATCAGGGAGCCACAGCCAAATATTCTGAGAATCCCTCAGAATAGGGAAAGGGGATGTGGGAACAAGAGGGTTCAACAACGCTGTAGAAAATACAGAATCAACTAACAAGGGCCCATAGAATTCAGAGACTAAACTGACAAAGTGACAACCAGGAAGCCTGCATGGGCCTGACTTCTCTGAACTTATGTTACATTTGTATAGCTTGGCTATCTTTTGGGACATTTAACATTGGGAACAGGAGTTGTCTCTCTCTTGCCTAACTTTGGGACTCTTCCTTCTAGTGGGTTGCTTTGTCTAGCTTTAATAGGAGTTGGAGTGACTAGTCTTACTGCAAGTTGACATCCATGTCTAGTTGATATCTATGGAGGCTGGAACTTTTCTGAAAAGAATTGGAAGAGAAGTGAAAGCAGAGCAGGGATGATGGGAGGAGAGGAGAGAGGAGAAACTGTAGTCAGAATGTAAAAAAAAAAAAGAAAGAAAGAAAGAAAGAAAGAAAGAAAGAAATAAAGAAAGAAAGAAAGAAATATATTAATAAATTAATAATATTTTTAGATAAGTGTTTTGTTTTTGTTTTTGCTTTCTTGTTTCATTTTGCTTTTGTTAACATAAGACATTTTCAGAACAGAAAGAAAAATGTAAAGGTATTAGTGGTACATGCCTTTAGTATACATTTAAAGCATTATTTTATAGCTATTTACCTGTCTGTCATTAACACTATGCCATTTGCTACTTCAGCTATGAGGTGATGTTACTATTCATATCCATGGTAACCCACAGAATGCTTGGTACAAAAAGGAGCTTGAACGCCTGCATTCAAAAAGACATGTAAATGATTGAAATGAAGACAAACACTAGGATTTAAGACACTTTTTAAAAAAAAATCTCTCTTTTTAAAATTCAGCCTTTAATGCATCCTGCCAATGAAGTAAAATACACAATTTCCTGACTGAAAATTAAGTAATGGTTTCCTTTATGCAATAACTGAAGTCTCAGAGGAAGGAAGAACAAAATTCTATGTCTAAAGGTATACAGGATTGAAATATACTCAACTCTGAGAGGGAGCTTGTATAAGAACTTTCTTCTCCCTCTGTACTTTTCTTCACCTTTTCTTCCCTTCTTTCCTCCTTTTTTGTTTTCCCTCATCTTTTCTTTCTATGATCATTGCTGTGATAATGACTAAACATTCAAAATTTTACTAAAATCAAGAACTTAAGAAAAAGAATTAGGAACCTAGATTACTAATAAAACTTTTTCTTAAAATATTGCCATATGTTTATTGATTTAATTGTTGATTTACAATAATCTGTTGGATCTCCCCAACATTAATTCACACACACACACATACACACATACACACACATACACACACACACACACACAGAGAGAGAGAGAGAGAGAGAGAGAGAGAGAGAGAGAGAGAGAGAGAGAGAGAGATCTTGGCGTTAAGTAGGCAATGAGGATTAAGGCAAAATCAAATACATGGCCCTACAGAGTTTCCATTATGGTTCAAAGTTTCATAAAAAGAAAAAAAAAAGAGAGAGAGAAAAAAGATGTGATTTTATAAATATCTTCAGTATATGGTATAAATAAATGACAATACACTGAAAGTGAATCCTCATCACTGGAGTGTGCTATGTTATAAAGATACTCAGAAGATAATAAGTATTGAGATAGGAAACTATTTATTACTTTCTAATCCAACAATTAGAGAAGAGGACAGTCTCTCTCTCTCCCTCTCCCTCTCCCTCTCCCTCTCCCTCTCCGTCTCCGTCTCCCTCTCCCTCTCCCTCTCCCTCTCCCTCTCCCTCTCCCTCTCCCTCTCCCTCTCCCTCTCCCTCTCCCTCTCCCTCTCCCTCTCCCTCTCCCTCTCCCTCTCCCTCTCCCTCTCCCTCTTTTCTGTATGTGTGTGTATTTTAAATCTGAATATTTTTGTTATCCTTGTTCATATTTGTAATAGTTTTCCAAGAATCTTCTTTGAAAGGGAATGCAAAAGGCACCATTGGTCTACTAAACTAAGGGCCAATTGGAAGAAAGTGTTCAACAACAAAAAGCCACCCATTGAACAGTTATCAGTATTTAATGCCATGTGAGATGCCTCAGAGAGTAGATAATGTACTATCAGTTAATACAGAATTCATAATTTGCCAGGCACTTGACATAGAGCCTTGGCTTCCTCATCCACAAAATGTGTTATCATTACCTCCCACATTTAAGAGCGTGTATTATGAACTTTACAGTTGGCAAATTTTCATAAAAGAAAGAAGAATTGAAATTGGATAAGGAAAAAATGAGGGTGTGGGCACTGTGTGTTATTTAAATTGAAAACTAGACGTTGTTCCTCAAAAATCCACTACAAAATAAGGATTCCTTTCTCTCACCTTCAATTCAATGTACTATAGGAAGAAAAATCTCAAAGATACTAAGTTAGAGGAATAAAATTGTCTATGTTTGCAGATGATATAATATATCTACAAAACTATAAAGACACAAAAAATTACCTTAGAATTACTCAACAAATTTAAAAAATTTGCAAGATACAAAATCAGCATAAAAGGTCACCAGCATTTCTACACTATAATGATCAATTGCTCCTACCCAAAAATTAAAGAAAACTATTCATTTTTAATACCAAGAAGATGAATAATACCTGAGGAATAATTTCAAGCACTGAAGTGAAATATTGGCCCTAAAAATTATGAAACTAGGGGAAATAAATTATTTAAAGAAGTCAAAGGATAGGGAAACACCTATATTCATTTATCCTAAAGTTTAATATTCTTAAATTATAACATAGTTTACAGTGGCATATAAATTAAATGCATTTTCTATCAAGCCAAATAATATGCAATTATAGAAATAGGAAAACAGATTTTAGCTATAAACCTGCAAGTCTCAAATGGTCAAATCAATGTTAAGAAAGAGAAGCAAATTTGGAGGCATCAAATTTACTGACTTGAAAGCAAATCACAAAGCAATAGTGATCAAAATATTATAATATAGCCCCCCATCCCCCAATCAGACATATACATCAGAGTACCCTTAGTGGACAGAGCAGAAGTGCAGGGACGTATGTTTATTTGATCTTCAAGAAAGGTGCTAAAACTATGCAATAGTCAAAAGATTTCAGGATTTGCCCTACCCAAATCTCTAGTGTTGATTAAGGGAATCCAAGGATGTAGTAATCACTGAAGTGAGAGGTGATAAACATCAATGTTGACCAGCAGGTTTCTTGCTTTATAGGCTGCTCTCCCTGCATTTCTCAACAATCTTCTTAGACTTTGAAGAGGACTTTGTAGGTTGAAGTTATCTGAACACTTATCTGTGTGACACTGGGCAAAAAAAGTTCCTGAGTCTGTTTCCACATGTGTAAACTGAGGGAGAAGGTTGTAGTTACCAGGAGCTGTATAATGTTTCTGCCTACAATTTACCTACTAACGTTATTATCTCATAGTATCAGAGTCTTGTAATCTTTGTTTATTAACTTTCATCTTCATGTGACTTTTTTCATTCATTAATTTCTCAATTAAAGAATTCTAAATAGCTTTTTTTTTCTATTTCTTCATTCCTCTGTTTGCTTCTGCCCCACTTCCAACATTAAGGCTGGGAGATTTGCATAATACTGGTGTTCCACTTCCTGACTATTCTTCCCATAAAAACGCCAAAATTCTAGTGGTTGTGGCTGCCTGTCTCCTTTATAATACTAACAGAAGCAATTTAAGATCTAGTTTTGCTGTAGCTGACTGTAGTAATGGCTCTATACCATACATAAGGAGAGCAACACAATTTCCATTTTTCTTTTGCTGGCAAGTAAGTATGCATGGACATGGAATTACAATGTATTTTACAAAGCAGAAAAATATAGAACTCATTATACTGAAACACAAAAGCACAAGTAACACTTTCATCAGTCAATTTTCTGGGGTCAACTGTTCTAGCACATTTATTATGGACATCAGAAAGGCTAGATATCTAACAGTCCATCACCGATATTACAGCTGCTTTTCATTTTGTTATCCTATGATGATTCTGCAGTCAGGCTGATCAAATGCAATTATTGGGTCCCTGTGCACTATCTTACATTAATTAATGCAGTGAAAACAATACTGTATCAGTCTCCCAATGCCAGAAAACAACAATAATGTCCATATTTATATGAAGATGTAAGAATTGCTAAGCACATTTAGTTTCACTTTCTCTTTTCAGTCTCAGACTATAGTTCTGTGAAAGAGGTAAAGATGATAAATTCCCTTTTAGAAAGTATGACTGAAGGTTCAAAAAGGATAAATCACTTCTCAAAGATCTAAGGCAAAATAAAATAAGACCTGAGTATAAATCTTTTATATATGGAATCACTCCCATGTCTTCTTTTGTTTTTGTTTGTTTTGTTTTTGTTATACTCAGTAACTGCTACTATTGAAAACAATTTGTACCTATCAGAGCATTATGCGCTACGACCTTAACACCCCAAACACACATACCCAGTACAATGGCATTGAGAAAGTGGAAGCTATATTAGGTAAAACCTAGTGGTAAATTTATGGTGACTCTATCACTGAAATGGATTGATTCTGCTCTCCTGGAATTGGTTAGCTATCAAGAGAGAAGAGGACAAGTTCAAATGTTTCAGCTGTCCTTACAAGTGACCCAAGAGAAAAGCAGTCTTTTGCTTCTAAGTATTCCTACCATGATGCCACCAAACTTCTTATGTTATAGCTAGAATAAGGTTCTCACCAGAACCAAGGTGCTATTGGTACTAAGTTTGTAGACCTCTAAAATGGTAAGCCAAATAAGCCTATTTTCTGGAAAAAAAAATCAAAATATAAGTATTTCACATTGGCAGCAGAAAATGGAGTAGGACACAACTTTCAAAGTATTCTCTCATGTTATACAATCAATTTAAGACATCATTTCATTTCAGAATTAACCTTAAATTATGTATTCATGTCGCATACCTTGGATCAAATTTCCCTAGATTTCAAGTACCCTGATCTACTCTAACTCAGTGACCTTCACCAACACCCTCCTCCATCTCCCTAACTTCTCTCTTAGTTACTCTGGAACATGTTATCTTCCTAAGGCTTCCAAATCTGACATATCTCAAAACATCTCAATTTCTGTCTTAATTATCACGACACCTGGTTTCCCTCTAAGACCTCAATGCTTGTGACCTTCATTCATACTGTACAATGTCTACCATCGTCACCTCCCTTACATCTGATGTATATCCATGAATCTAGCCATATTTTATTTTTTATCAACACCCTTTTAAATTCATTTAACTGAATATATCATGATATTTATTCATGATGATTATATACAGCTTCCTTATTTGACACAAATGTATTTTGGAGTGGCTAAATCAAAGGAATCAACACGTACATTGTCTAACATACTTCTTTTTGTGGTGGGAACACAAAACTTTCCCTTTCACATGATTTTCAAGCATATAGTACGTTATTGTTCATTACACACATGATAAGTAACAGATTTTATAATTTATCCCTCTTATCAGAACTAAAGTTTTTATCTTTGACAATGAGTACTACAACTTAGCCACTGGTAGTCACCATTCTATTCTTGACTTTTAACAATGAACATTCTTGTTTATATGTGGTATTTGTCGTTATAAGTATGTTTAATTCACTGATTGCAACCGTGTAGTCACAAATGAGAGTACGAATTTCTTTTTAGAAATACACACATGTATGTGACATTTGTTTTATCCATTTGTATATTGTTGGGCACAAGAAAATTGCATATCTTGGCTATGACAAATAATGCTAAAATGGATATAGGATTTTAGGTATCATTTTAATTTACTAATTTCATAGTGTATGGCTGTACAGATATGTTAGTTATAGGATTTCAGGGTTATACAGTGGTTCCAATTTTTGGTCAATATTTCAATTATCTTAGCTTTCCACCTCACATATTGGCAATCTATCTTTCTGTGGAAACCAACACTTTCATCACCCATATTCTGTTATTAAAAATCTTCAGTATTTTGGAGAGGAAAGTATAAACTTCACAGCCTTCAGTCATAAATTGGTCATTAAGCTTATCAAAACCTGATTTCCTGAGTTCTCTATTTTTATATTTCCTTAGTAATAACCTTGTACCCAACTGGAAATAAAAAACTCTAAACATCTCCAAACAGTATATTTTCTGATTCTTCCTAGCATCTTTTTTTAATGCACCAAGACTACTGAGGTTGTTAGAGGTACCCCAAATCCTCAACTTGAAAATCAATTATTTTTATCTATACCCATGTCTCTCTAGCCCCTCTCTCTTCCTCTTTTAACTGAAAGAAATATCTCCTTTGACTGCTACCTGATTTCTTCTTGCATATGCAGGAATTTCTTTTTCAAGACTAACTGTACCCTGAACCACAGACTCAGTATCTCCTGCAAATGCCCAGTCTCTCTCTAAAACCTACAGAACAAAGTAAACTGTGTTGATTTCACTTCTTTATTCCTTTCCTGGCTGCACTTACTTAAAGTATAAAATCAAACCTCCCCCTCTTTCCTCTTATGTCTCAGCCCACTGCAATCTAGCATCTGTCCCTAACATTGATTTTAAAAAACTCTTGCCAAAATTAAGATTTTTAAAATCTGTATGTTTATCTTCAGTTCTAACTTTGTGCGATATAACTGAACTCTTGATGATTGGTTGCTCAGGCCACCTTCTCTAAATGTCCTTTTATTTTAATCCCTATAATACGAAACATCTATGATTCTGATTCCATACACTTAGCCAGCTGTCTAACTTCCAGTGGTTTTCTTTGTTCATATTAAGTAGGCTTTTCTTGAATGAACATATACCCAGGAGTTGACACTGGTGGCCTGATGACTATGGATGTTATAATATGTTACCAAGCTTTGTTTTAAGAGTTCAAACCACATTTACTATGTTTCTATTTAGATAATCCAAATAATATACATTCACTTATTTTTAAAGCTGGCTCATCATGCTCAAATATATACACCCTCAAAAAAATGCATTCCTGGGCTCTCTATCTTGATGAAAACCACCACTACCTACTCAGTTCATCATGTCAAAACTGTTCACCTGTTTTCCAGTCATCAGAGAACTAATGATTCATTGTTGAAAGTATAGTTTTGACATTCCCCTTACGGTATAAGTCTTGCTCACAGCCTTTATATGCATGCATTCACCAGGCATTGAATCTTCTGACTTCTTAAGCCATACTCACGATAAAACTACAACTATGACAGAGTTCAGAGTTGGAGTTGATGAAACAGGGATGTCTGACTTAAAGAGTTACACAAGGCATCTTTGTGGTGATAAGTCTGTCCTAAATATTGATTGTGATCATAGTTACATGTCTACACAAAGGATGAAATAACATAAAACTTTACCAACATAATGTATACAATCTTTTGGCCTGACATGATATGTTAGTTACATAAATTAAAAGCAATGAGGAGATATGGGTGAATTTCATAAGGCCTCTTTACCATGTGGAAACTCTATATGAAGTTGTAACAGTTCAAAATAATGTATTTAAAAAATATCTCTCCTCCCCATTTCATCTATTCAATTCCAAGTTGATATTTCTAGAGCATACAAGAAAATTTTATATCTCCTGATTTACCCTCATCAGCCCAGTCTCTCTGTTTTAACAGGAATGAAGTAAAACAAAGGTAGAGACTGTACAACATTAGTCAACATCCTCTGAATGGTTATTTATTATTATCTATCAGGATACAGTTCGCAAAACCTTGCACTGATATGGACCCAGGCAACAGAAAGTTAAGTGTCCCTCATTTCCTTTAGTGAGCCACAGAAAAAGAAATACTTTCAGATTGTTCATACTTTCAATATAAGGATACATGTGACTTTGCTTTCAAAGATAGAATATCTTTGTGAAGCTTAATTTGGGGCAATTAGAGAATTCACAAAATATTGTAAAAACGAAAAGGGAACATGAAATGAGAAACATAGTATCTGAGGCCAAAGTGGGAAAAAGAGTAATGTGGAGCTGTGTGAATTTGAACAGTGGATGAGAATAGTACTCCGCATTTATTTTTGCATGCATTAGCTTCAAATGGCCACTAAGCATGTTAGGACATAAATACTTCATTAAGTTGTTTTGTTCTACCCACTTAATAAACATAGTTATTAGTCTTTCTTTGGCCTAGAGCAAGTGCACTAAAAGTTCACTGAAGCAAAAAGAACTTGAAATGGAGTGCGGAACCATGGGAGCTTTTGCCTTAAGATAAGGTTCAAAGAATTTTATATAAAGTGCATCGGGCTTCATGACCTAACTGCTACTTATTAAGTGCTGGCATGTTAACATTTTTTTCCTGTGTGTCAACCCATACTAAATTATTTGTAGATGAGAGAACAAGTTTTACTTAAGACTCCTTTAACACATACATGCACATAAATGTGTGCACAACACACACACACACAATCTGAAAGTTTGTCTTGTAATTTAAATAATGGAAAGAGCCCTTTCTTTACATTATTGCCTTGTTTCAAGCACTCCACAGAATAGAGGTCAGTTTGGCTGTGTCTGGGCTTTTCCCAGTTTTTCTTTTGTGCTCTTGATGGGTCACTACTAATTTAGTGTCTTTAATGACTCACATAGTATTTGTGGATAATAGGAAGTCAAGAAAAGCACAAATATTTCTTTTCATAAATATGGCAATCACAAGTTATCCTGCAACACTGAGAACCTCCTGTCATTTGTATTCAGTTCCTGTCTCCTTATTCAAAGCACAGTCCCCCATCAATATGAAATAAAATGGCTGTCACACTAGAAGCATAGAGGGCTGTCACAAGCCCTCAGGAGGAAAAAAAGCTGCACCTTGCTGACCTTCTTTGAAAATAAACCTGCAATTGCATTAAACAGAGTTAGTCCCCTCCCCCACTAACACACACACACACACACACACACACACACACAGAGAGAGAGAGACATGCACATGCACACAAAGGAAGAGCACTTTGAGATGTTGCTGATTATTGTGAAAGTTCATAGGTGAGAAACCATCTCTAGGGGCCTAATGTCTCCAGAGCACATCAAAGATACACATCAAAGATAACCTAGCAAGTACCCTGAAGCAAGAATTGTAAGATGAAATGGCATGAAATGGCACAGATTACCCCCAAGTCACCTGGACTAAGTGATTAATTAGCAGTTTACAAATCATTGGGTGCATAATATAACTGAACTGATATATATATATATATATATATATATATATATATATATATATATATATATATATCAGATATCTTACCATTGTATTGGCCTCTGAATGCTTAGCACATGGAGCCTCAAAGTATATTCCTGTCTCTTGGGCTCCCATATCTATCTAGTTATTTCTTTCTGTTTCTTTTTTGGTATAAGCGTCCTCTTGATCTAAGAATGGTACGCAGTTTAGCTTCAGAAGTTATCTACACTACACAATGCATGAGCCAGTCATAATCCTCTAAAACGCTCCTGTTGTGGAAGCTCCAGATTTTTGAGCATTAGGTATTTGTTTTTGCAACCAGCCTTCTAGTACTTACACTATGTCATAATACATTTTCTTTGTAACAGTCCCTAATAACTTTAGGATTATCCCTTATTGTTGAAGAAGTTGAGGCTCAAACAGTTTAAAATATATATTTAAGGTTTCTTAAGTGCTCAGTGCAGAATTACAGTTCATATTAAGACTAGCCTCACTCTAAGTACTTGCTAAACTCCATTGACCATTTTAGGGTTCACATGACTTTAGATACTGGCTTCAGTCTAGAAGTTTTCATCTGTATGAGAAAGGTCAAGTAGATATAAAAAATAGAACTCAAAATGATTCTCTAGACAATCTGATAATCCAGTGTTAATGAGACCCACTAATACTTGTGCCCAGAAGGAAGGCCTTGAGATATAAAGACTTCAGGAAGCCTAAGCATCCAGGTTATTTTCATTTGACATAAAAGTATCCAATAAATACAGAACTCTCCAAGAAGAATGTATCATACCAAATACAGAGAGCCAACAATTGGGGATAGTTCATTCAGACATAGCACAGGAAGAAATCTGCTAAGAGGGAAGGCTGAAGCTGAGCTTGTAAATGGAATCTAGGCCATGGATTAGATCTTCATTGATAAAAGTGTCCCCTTTCTTTCCTTCAATTACTGCTATGGCTTTCCTTTTTATCCCCTCTATCTATCTCTCAAGCACTACCCAGAGTAATTCTTTAAGTGTGTAAAAATATACATCAATTTCATGTGTCAGACTTTTGTGTTTCCTACTTTTTTAACTAACTTTTTTTAACTTACTGAGTCTAATTAGTTGCTGAACATATTTGTGGGCATTTCATGTCATCCACTGGAGACTGAGGAAATTATCAGTGTCTATCCCTCCTGAAAAGATGACTCAACCCCTCCAAGAATCATTAATCTGTCAATATCTCCTCAGATAGATAGTTATGGGGCCTCATGAGCTACTCTTTTTTATTATTATTATTTTTTATTGTATATTTTATTTACATTTCAGATGTCATCCCCTTTCCCCATTTCCCCTCCCTAGAAAACCCCTATCCCATGCCCCCTTTTCCTTTTTGCTTTTATACATTTTTTAATGTTAATGAAAGGTTTTATAAGTTTGGTAATGCTCAATCAGAAGTGTAACCCAATACCCAACCTAGATATATCAACTATCTTTGACTGGTGGAGACATGTGAACATCTGCCTCCATGCCCCACCCTCTCTTTCTCTCTCTTATCACCTAGCTTCTCCACTCCTTTTTCTTCTCCTCTCCTTACTCCTTCTCTTCCTCTTGGTACTCCTTCCCCCTTAGCTCCTCCTACATATCACCCTTCCTGTTAAAATAAAACTTTTATGAGCTACTCTTATAGTCAGAATTTAGCTACTTCATGGTTTTTTTTTTTTTCTTCAACCCTTCTCTACCTTTTTCCTACCCTTTCAAGCCCCAAACAGTAGATAGGAAAGAAAAAGTAATAGAATAAAGGGGATGTTATCTTTAGACTACTTTCTGTTGATTAAAGATGAGTTGATTTTGGGCAAGTTTGAACTTCACCATTAGGATATGTAGTACTTTCTTCTGTTTCTTCTTTGCACATGACTACTTAACAGTGAAGTACAGCAACCAACCAACAGCCAACAAATCTTCCTTCTTTGCACCTTATCACTTTTATACCCTCCAAAAATCCCTAGAATTTCAAATGTCACACAATAACTGAAACTATATGATGCCAGCAAAATCACTCCACTGGTAAAACACCAGGTAAATCATAGTTAGCTACTCTGGACAGTCTGAAGCAGCTCCATATTGTGCATCTAGGACTAAAACAAAAGCATATTAACATAATGTTTCTGTGTTTTTTAAAAAAAAACAAAAAACAAAAGGCTAAAATGGTCACTACACCCTCTCTACTTCATCCAAGAATTTTTAACTGGCTTGACTCATGGAGCTTTGCGAATATCATCATCATTACTCTGAGTTCCTGTGAGCAACAGCCATCCCATGACCAGAGAACAATACATCACAGCACTCCCTTTCCTCCAATACTTACACTCTTCCTAGCCCCATCCCACACTGTTCACTGAACTTTAACAATGAAGTTGGGTAAGACTCAATTTAAATGCCCCATTATGGTGAATGACCAATGATAGCTTATACTCAGGACATTGAACAGTAATGATTCTTTGCATTAACCAATACCCAGTGCAAGAAGAAACAAAAAATTGGGGGCTGGAAAGATGAACTTACTTTCTTACTAAAGAATTGTGCTCGGTTATCTTCAATCATATGGTGGCTTAAATTTATTAATAAGTACCCAAAAGTACACATTCATACATGCAGGTAGACTACACAAAAAATGTAAAATAAATACTCTTCAGCCCTGAACCCATTGCAAACCCATGACTCAATTTTCTCACAAACATATACATTACAATATATATTACACAATAAAGACTCAAAGCCCATGTCTTTCAAATTGCAAAGCTTTTCTCCCATTAGCATAAATGATTTAGGCACAAGTACTTTATAAAAGATACAGAAAAGAGTAAATTATATAATAGGGGATAAAATAAAACACATCCAAATATATCATGTGTAATAAATAGGTGAAAACTTTTGTGATAGCACACTTAAAATTCATATTTTTGAAATCTATGTCCTGACTAGAATTATTGAAGGTCAATGAAGAATATCTTTCATTGCAGGGATTAAGGTCAAAACAGAAAAATAACAAGACAGTACTAAAATTGCCATCTAATATGATGCTAGTTAACTGGAAATTGAAGGATGGTTGGTTGAAATCAACTAGTAATCTCAATTTTCTTTCATTGTTGGCTCTAAGGCCTGGATCTTAACATCATAACCACTGAAAAATATGTGAACGGAGTCTATAAGAGTTTACTCCCAGGCTTTTCCCTGTTTCCTCCTAGGTAGTATTTCATTGGTCTCAGATGCTTTTCTTACTAGCTTCCCAAGATAGTCAAAATATCTTTGAAGACTGGGCACACTATCTTTACTGTAAAAGGCAATCTTAAACTTTCTTTTACTTCTGACCTTCCCTATTTTTGACAAACCAGTGCTATAGAAGATGTGCTTTCCCAAATAACCTTATCTCCTGTGGCATTGCTCAGTAAAGGAGCTTCGCACATGATACAAGTAATCACTCTTTTGGTCAGTCTTCCTGAAAGATACCATGGACTCTCTGCAGCAATAGAACAATTTCTGCTTCCATCTCCATGAAGCACTGCAAGGCTATGTCAGCAGGACTTTAGCGTTCTTACAGGGAATGGGTAATCAGAAGGTGCCCTAGAGGACAGCTTCCCATCATCTTTGACACAGGATTTAGAGTAGAGTCTAAAGTTCTATCATTTTACCTCCTCCATGTTTTCTCATAATTTCCCCTGCCAAATCAGTAACCATTTTGGGGTCAGCTTACAGATCCTGTAACAGGCTGCCCCTTCAAGAGAATGGGCATGCAATCAATTTTTAAACACTGCTCCTGATTGAAGCTGCACAATTGTTCTACCGAGATTTCAGTGGTTTGCAACTCATAGAAGATATTCCAGTAATGACACAAGAGCAAAGTGGAAAATACCACACAGGTACCAATTTGGTAGCAATAAAACCATCGTTCTTGGAATTGGAAGATCAATTTTAAATAATCAACACTGCAAATTACCTTGCAATTGACATGGACCAAGAGAAAGTTGCCAGTTATCTCTCACTACTTCCCTCAATTTAGGGAAACTTATGGAGAATTTGGAACAAGTGAGGGCTGAGGACAGGGTAAAGATCACTGTCCTCTACAGATAACCTGAAATTGTCCATATGAACAAGAAACATTGTCCCATACACATTTTATTCTTTTCCAACTCAAAGTTCTCTAACAGAGACTCTTGGTCTAAATTACGTTTGATTTGTTGATGTTCAGATTTGCTTTTCTGAAACAGGACATACACACACACACACACACACACACACACACACACACACACACACACACACGAAAGAGCCTAAACATTCCACTTCTCATGGAGTACTTCAGTCAGAGCAGCATCTCCAAGTATTCCCAGAATATTGAATACCTGGAATAGATTAGAAGTTTTTCTTAAACACTTCTGTAAGTCAACAAACAAAATGGTCACCTTGCATTTCTGAGTACCTGTAACCAAGTATATACCCATGCTTGAATGTCACATGGAAAATCCCTTTACTATTTACCTCTGCAGAAAAACACTTTGGAATCTAATCTCTGAAATGGGGACTACATTTAAATCACTCAACTCAAACTCCTTAAGAACAAAATCTATAAACATTTATCTTCATATTCTTTTTTGCACATCCTTTATTTTCATTTTTCCAAAAATACAAGTGTGTTTCTCAACCTCTACAAACTGATTTTAAAACTAACATGAAAAATAATTTTAAAAGCCTTATAACAGCATAAAAATAATGTTGATTTCACTCCTATCAAAAACCAGATTCAGACCAAAATATATTCAGCAAAAGTCACACATTATGATGGGGCTTTCTGAGTAAGGTACCAGAACATCACCAATCACTTGGAGTGTAAATAAACTAAGATGGAGGCAGCATTTAAGCTTAATCAGAACAAAACACAGTATAGGAGATTTGGCCAAATGTCAGAAAATAGTCTAGCATTATTAAGAGTCCCTCAATAAGAACCCTTTGTGTAGGTTTCCTTACAAATATGTTGACATCACCAGGAAGGCAGCACAGAATGGTAATGGATGCAATCAATTGTATCAGACTTGCCTATATAACACCTATTTTGACATGATTTAACCTTTTTACCTTACATAAATGATGCAAATAATAGCAATAGAGATTATAATAGATCATTGTAAAGACCAGTAGCAAATATTTGGAGGTATATATTACAATGCTAGACACTAATAATAGCAATATTAACATTTTTACTTATCTTTATCAATACTAAATATGATAATTATAGTTACTAAAAGCATTATGAAGTTACTTTTCTGGAAAATACTTCTTACTATGACATGGACTAATAATCATCAAACTGATGGAAATACTGTCCTAGTAACGTATGTCAAGACAGTAGGCACAATCAGAGGCTAGCAATTTTTCTAGTTTAGCCACAGTCTCTTGAACAGAATAGTGGTTTGGTTTCTCCTTTCCATTTAGATTTCTGTAAGTTTCCTGAGGGCAGGGATGTCTGCCACCTGGTACAGCTATGACACCCTCATTCATAGCTTCTGCCATATTTTCATCACCATATATATAAGTGAGTGAGTGCTGGATTAGTACCATTCATATTAGAATTAACCAACCAACACCATATCCATCTACTTATACAATGAGCTTTGTACCACAAAACTGATGACAAATACTTTGAGAGAAAGACCCAAAGGAACTTCAGGACCGCACATTAAAGCTTATATCCACACCATTCTGAAAGAGATATGGAAGATCTCTTTCAATTAAATTTGGTTTACCAATATTTGATTTATATTCAACATCAAGGTGTTTATAATGAGCACAAAGACGGGATCGACATAAGCCACAAACCACTTCCACGGAACTCTTCATGGAAAGCCACTCAATACAAAAACCACCTCTACAGCAGAGTGAACCTATTTACAACTATCCTCCTTCAAAACTGCCTCTCCAGAATCAAAATGCATAACAGGAGAGTAACTCTCTTACCAAAGCCACACTGGAAATTAATGTGGTAAGTAGAAGAAGATAAATTATAATTAAAGTATCCTCCACTACACAGTTAATTAGAGGCCAGGCATGGCTGCAGTTCCATGTCTTAGATGTCCTTCAACATAGAAATGGAAAAAAAAATGTGGTACATTTACACTATGCAGTATTACTCAGCTATTAAAAACAATAAATTTGAGAAATTATTAGGTAAATGGACGAAACTAAAAAATATCACCCTGAGTGAGGTAACCCAATCACAAAAGAATATACATGGTATGTACTCATTGATAAGTAGATATTAGCCCAGAGGCTCACAATCCCCAAGATTCAACTTACAGACCACATGAAGCTCATGAAGAAGGAAGACCTAGAGTGGGTGCTTTGGTCCTTCTTAGAAGAAGTAACAAAATACTCAAGGGAGCAAATATGGAGACAAAGTGTGGGACAGAAACTGAAGGAGGGGCCGTCTGGAGACCATTCCACCTGGGTATCCATCCCATGTGTAGTCACCAAAGGTAGACACTGATGTGGATGTCAGGAAGTGCAGGCTGACAGGAGCCTGATATAGCTGTCTCCTTAGAGGTATGCCAGAGTCTGACATATTCAGAGACAGATGCTCACAGCTAACCACTGAATTGATCAAGGCGTTCCCAATGGAGGAGTTAGAGAGGAGCTGAAAGGGTTTGTGGCTCCATGAGGAAAGCAAAAGTACTAACCAAGCAGAGCTCCCAGGGTCTAAACCACCAGCCTGGCAGTACATAGGGAGGGACCCATGGCTCCAGCTGTATATGTAGGGGAGAATGGCCTTGTTGGGCATAGGTGGGAGAGGAGATCCTTGGTCTCATAAAGGCTGGATGCTGAGTGTGGGGGAATTCGAGGGTAGGGAGTTGAGAGTGGGGGTATAGGGGAGCACATACTCATAGAGGCAGGAGGATGGGGGATAGGATAGGGGGTTCCTGGGCAGGGGGCAGAAATGAAGTAAGGGGATAACATCTGAAATGTAAATAAAATATCCAATAAGAAAATAAATAAATAAATAAAAACTGACGTTTCTGTCACACCCATAAAAAGGAAAAAAAGAAAAAATTCACTTGGTTGAATTTATAGCAATTACCAATGATCTCTAAGTGTATAAACAGGTAACTGAAAATACAACACAAAAAACAAACAAACAAACAAAGGACACCAACCCTCCAAAAACCAAACCAAAACAATAACAACAAAAAGCATTAAAAAAATACTATACTACCCTAGCAATTCTGGAACAGAGGAAAAGTCTCCATTTTTCTCTATCATTTCCATAATATTCCTATACTCAACTTGTGTTTTTTTTCTTTTTTTCTTCCACCACCACTGTATCAGATATTTAATACATCACAGTTTTATAGATGAGAAATTTGAACCTCAGAAACTATAGATTGCCCATAGTCAAAGAAGGTCCTTCAACGTCAGGAAAGAAGGCGACAACTGAGAAACAGGGACAGACAGCAGACTACGTTTAGGACTCATGTTGTAGACTGTCAAAATTTGTTTTTTTGATCATAGCTTGGACACTCCCAAGCTGTGTGATAGGCTCAATTATCTCAATCAAAACATGGCACAGTGACAGAATTTCTCTCACAAGATAGCAGTGAGTAGTTAATAATGACCACATTTCGGCACTTAACAGTTTAACTATTTTATCATAATTTGTAGCTTCAATTTAAATTTTACCAAGTAGTTTCAATTTTTTTCTGGATTTGAAGAAAGTGACAGAGCAGAGACAACTGTCTGCTTCTTCAAAGGAGAAATTAAAGTTCACGAGGGGGTATTCCTACCCTTGCTGTAATGAGCTCTTGCTCACTCCCTTTCTCCTTCTCTATCACTTATGGTTATTCAAAACCTCAATGAAATAGTTGGTGTCAGATATGTACATTTCTCTTTACCATCTGCTTCTGGTCACCTTCAAGTTTGGAGCGACTAATACCAAAATATTTGACAGAGGCTTCAAATACACTACATCTTGAGTCCCCAAGCCCTAAACCCACCCTCTTCCTGCACAGGACCTTGCTATAATATTAAAAAGACAAAATTTCACAAGATATGCAATTTCTGAGATGGGAAAGGCCTTGGAGACTATGTCAGCTAACTTAACTGTTGGTCATATGGAGAAAGTGCCTTAACATTCTATTACTTCATGAATAGAGCAAGGGAGCTGAACAATATCACGGCTTTTTTTGTTTTGTTTTTTTGTTTTGTTTTGTTTTTTACTTAGCTAAAGTTTCTATAACTGTGCTTTAGCAAATTTGAGAGACAAGAACCTCTCAGCTTCCTGAACCTCTTAGCTCAGATCCCCAATCTCATCATGCATACTGTCTGCAGTGACAGAGTATGCCACATTTCAAACCACTGCATGCACACGTGTGATGGCCCTGCTTGTGCAACCACACAGAAGGGAGCGTCTTCAGGAATTTGCTCACACTACCACTGGGAGTGGTATCTCACAATGATGTTATGATTTGCAGACAGAATATGAGCAAAGATAAGAAAAAAAAGAGTTTTAACCTAAATAGATGAGCTTTTTCCTTTTTTTAGCTTCTAAGTCATCCTTAATAGTGGCCTGGACTCTGAGGAAGAGGAAAGTGACTGCGACTTAAGGTCTTATTTCAGTAAAGTTTTCTGGCATTGTATAATATAGAAGTCTTTTAGAATGACTCAGTTTTCTGGAAGCAGTATCAATTTTCACCATCCATGTTAATATACAACAATCAGGAGAGTCACATTGAAAAATGTTTTTGTGTTTCAGCAAAATGGCATGTAGAAAAGATAAGGATCAACTGACAACTGGCCCAGTGAGCATGAACAAGTTGGGGCTTCCTCTAATCTACAACTGGATGAGCATATTTCTCTGTGTATCCATTTGCATATATTTTCCTGCATAGATTGCACCAAGAGTGAAATCAATGAACATAGAATGACCTTCAAGGTATAAAAATACCAGATTTTTCTTCTTTGTAGCACTTAATGGAAGTGTCTGGACACACATGGTTAATTAATGTCACTCTCTCCTCTGAAAAAATGACAGTGTTTATTTTGCTCGTTATTGTATCATCTGCCCTAAACACTGGCATGTGTATATCAGTTGTTTAATAGCTATTTTAGGATTAAATAAAGGAAAGGCAGAATAACTAGATGACGAAGGGCTTGGCTTCTGGGTGGAAGTCCTTCATTTAATCAACCATGTAACCTTAGTTAAATTTCACATTTAATTTTAGAATCTTAGACGAACTCCCCTCCCCATTTCTTAAAGAAGTCCATTTCTTCCTACTGGGTTGCTTCATTCAGCCTTGATATTAGGGTTTGTGCCTAGTATTATTGTTATTTCTTTTGTGTGTTCGGTTGATATCCCTGGGAGGCCTACTCTTTTCCGAAAGGAAATGAAGGTGGAGTGGATCTCAAAGGGAGGGGGTAGTGGGAGGAGTAGAGGGAGTAGAAACTGCCATTATGATATAATATAGAAGAGAAGAATAAATTGAAAACAACTTTTAAACATTTTAGAAATTAGCTCACTGAATTACTTAAATATTTGTTTCAAAAGTAGATAGTATTCCAACATAGATCCCATATGAAAACCAAATATTAATACAGATGAAAGCTTACTCTTTATGGAAGGACAAGGCAGGATTTCCTGCCTGGTCAGACTTTTTGGCCTTCTCTTCATACTACAATAGTTTCCATGGCTACTTAAATCAGTCATCAGCAATTCCTATAAGCATAGATTGAAGATCACTAATCTAAACCAACCTTAACATTTGATAAATAAGAAAAATGAAATAGGGAGCTAAAGACAGGATCCCCTAACATTGTATAAGACACAAATAATTGGAAATGGGACCCAGCTGCCCTTAACTCTACCACATTTATTAGTGTGGCTATGGACTAATAATCACGGTTGGTTTCAAGCCCATTTTCCAACTTTTCTTGGCTATAAAACTTTGTGCAATTGACTCATAAATCGATCTTTTAAATGGAAAAAAAAGAAATTGCTAAAAAACTCCAACTTTAAATGTCCTTGGGATTCTCAAATGAAAGACAAAATTATACACAAAACAAAGATGTTTTTATTTGATAAAAAACCAGATAAAGTTAGGTATCTGAGTCTAAAAGCCTTATTCCATGGCTCATCTTCAACACTTCAAATCTTCAAATTATCCTGAATCAATCAAGCATTTCAAAGATTGGCACATCTTCTCCAGCAGCCAACACATAACCATAATCCTTGGCTTAGGCATAATAACAAACAGCAATAGCTGTATTTTGTTAGCAATCGTTTTAAGGATCCAATTTTGAAATGAAGCAGTTAACTACTGTTCTCAGGTGATTTAAGAATAGTTCTCCCAAGAGGAAGCATTTTGAATCAATCATTGCATTAGAATTCTGGTATTTTCTTTTAAGAGTAGAAATGTCAACATGTTTTTCATATTTGTACTCTCCTTATTTTATCCACTTGATTTTCATTTTTTCTTTGTTATACTTTAGTAATGCGCAGAGGCACCTTTTGTCACCAGGTCAGTGACAGTTCTATATTCTCCAGGAACCGCAGACAGCTCACCCATGAACTCTTGAATAGGCAGAACTGTTATAAGACCTCAAGACATTAGTAGGACAATTTTCCCATAATAAACATATTCTGCTGGTTGAAAATTCACAAATCACTCATCTCTAGTATACAAGACCAATAAATGGTTTGGCTACTTTCCATATCCACTACTTGCAAGGCCTAAGGTCTAAATTCAGAATAATGTTCTCCTTCTACCATGACTTCTTGCTTTCTACTTCTAATTGTCTCAGAAATGTTAGAATTTGCCCTTTCTTTCTAGGCATTAAGACAAAAGTTGCAGAGTGGTTTCTGTATGTCTTTAACTTAAATATGTCACTCATCATATGTTTATGATATCAATCATATAACAAATGTAAACATGAACCTCAATGACATTAATGGATGTTACTTGTGTGTGTATGTAGGGGCACAAACACATGTGACTAGATAACACTAAAAGATATTACAGTTGGTTATATAATTCCAGTTAGTTATATATTCTAATTAATAAAGAAAAAGAAGCTTATGATTAATGAGGCATAAATCTAGCATTTTGGAGATATGCTAAGGATATTATAGTTAAATAAAACACAGAAATTTAGAAACATACATGAAGAAAGTACTTCCAGTGGTTGAGGACAGAAAACAATAATTCAAAGTCTGGCACATTTAATCTCGAGTGTTTTGAATTAAAGTGAATTAAAATCTATGTCCTGAATCTTTCTCCACGTATATCACCAAGTAGAATTTTCCCTGAAGTTATCTTACATGTCTACAGATATATTCTCCCCAATGTAGACCAACTGGTATGAATCTTCTTCTCAAGAAATCTCATCACCATATAAGACTAGCTTACAGGACAAGACACACTAGCCCAGAGAGATTCTGTCACAATTGATTGTCTATTGTTCTAGTTGGTCACTCTGAGAAACAATTTCTGTCATCTGGTATAATTTGTCTGCACCACACAATTTCCCACTCATTTTTTCTTCTGACTGTTATCTGTAACTCTGGATGTTGCACAAACAAGTTATCTGTCCCTTCCCCAAATTTTCTATTTTGCATGACTATCAGGTATATGCACATAATTCAAGTAATTTTCTCTTATTAATATGTCTACTATGCATGTATAAGGTGGACTCCTTTACTGAAACCACAGAAGATTCCTCCTTTACAGAAGTTGATCTCTTTTGGTTGGTTAATTACAGTAAGTAAGTAACCAGTTAAAACTTGCTTAAGAAAAAGTTCTTCACTGAATGTCTCTACATCCTCCCAAATTCATAAATATATTGGGGTAGAAAACTAGATTGATTAATAGTACTTGCAAAAATGATGATTACCATGACCATGAATACAGGTAAACTAGAGTGTAAATACAAGTTTTACACTTTGAAATTCTTTCTTTTAAAACCATTTTAAACCTAGTTTAGACTCAGTTACCTAAGTAACTGAGTGAAGCAGAAAAAAACAACCAAAATCTCCACCAGATGAAAAAAAAAGATTTAAACTTAAACACTAAAACACATTTTCTCTTTCTAATATACTACATACTCAATACTCACTGGTTATTTGAACTTGCTATATTAATATTTTATGAAATGTTGAATAAATTAGATATATAACAAAATCGCAGTTTTTTTGATCTAGAAGCTTCAAAATATAACCAGGTCAGTCTCCCTCCCCAAAGCACAACAGGAATGAAGGCACAGGGTCTCTTAGACTAAATCGTACCTGTATATTTTATATCTGGTTGTAAATCCTTGTCGGTGTCTTTCCACAAAGGATAGGTAGCTCCTGGAGTGGTGGAAAGGCCCCCTGTCTGAAATAAGCCAATCAAATTCCTTGGAGACATGTTGGTCTGTCCCAGCTGGCTCCTGGTGGGAGGGCTGCACTGAGATACGGCCCCATACAAACAGGAAGTAGAGGAGCTCAACAAACCTCCAGTTCATGCTTTTCTGCCGGCCTTTTTCCTCTCATTCTTGCTCCATTCTGTGGAGTCCTGTAGAAAACAGAATCAAGGAGAAAGGAAAGAGGAAAAGGTGGGGGGAGAGAAAGACAGCAAAAAGAAAAAAAAAAAAAAAACAAGGTTAACATGTTTTCATCAGAAGAGTGCTTTAATTTTTATAAAATCATTACTGCTTTGTCAAAAGCAAAGAATTATGTTGATTGGGGCACATGGTCTTGCATTGGTTTTCTGTTTATGTACAATGCCAAGGCATACACATATCTATGGAGTATAGGATCCTCACATGTATACTAAGAACATGCCTAAGGAACTCTACTTCAATAATTGGTACATTACTGATGTCCAGGTACATGTGTTTTAGAAGTGAATGAAATAAATTAATGCAGAAACAGAATCTAAAACATCTAGGTAGTGTTGTGGGACAGAACTCAGTGTTTGTCCCATGGTATGGCGTAACCAGAAACCTCCCTCTTATTACTGATACTTGTTGAACAAGAGTATCTTTATCTTCTTTGATGCCATAGGCAGAAACTCACTGAATACTTGTTCTGTTTTGGTCTGATCAGTTAGGTGCACAAAGTCTTTGGATATTCTAGCATTTGCCCATTCAGGTTAAATTCCTTAAGGATTAAAAATGCTTACAACAGCATAGAGTCAAAATTCTATAAAGTTTAATATAATATTTCTGGACCCTCAAGGAAGCTTTCAGACAGAATATTCATTGGCCGGTACTTCTATGCGTCAGGATATCCTAAAACTGAAGGTCAAGGGCATGGGAGGTAGGCAGGTTCTGACAACCCTTTAGTTAGTCAGTATGGCAGCACAGTAGCACTATGTTGGACAAAATTTTGAGTTCAAGAAAGACCTTAAGTGGGCAGAAGTTTTTCTGAAGGAAGTAGAAGAAAATCATAGGAATCACCCAGTTTTCAAAAAACTTAAAAGTTTAACTTTATCATTTCACTGATAGTCAATATTCTAGCCTAACAAACCACAGTTTGCCCCACCTTTTTTTCCTTAATAAGCTTGCTATATTCCACACTGTAAATGTGATACATATGTAAGTTGCATCATCCATAATTGTTTCAGGCAAGTTACTTAGTTTGACGGCTTTTCCTCATCTATAAAATACCATTAATGAAAATATAAGCACCAACATTAACATGATAACTGAATCACACAATTAGGACACAATATTCCCTCCAACCCCCAGCAGAGAAAAAATCCTCTCTGCATGGCATAAATGATAAGGAGAATTATCATGATCATGGTGATACTAATGTTGTCAGGTCTTGAGCTGCAGCTAAGTGGTAAAGTACTTAACAAAACCAAATACTTGATGTTGTCAAATTAGTACTCATCCAGGATATATATTTAAAAAAAAAAAAAAAAAAAAAAAAAAAAAAAAAAAATTTTTTCTATTTTTGAAAGAAGCCCCAATTAACCTTGGAAGTCACCTGAGGTCACATCATTTATCTTTATTATCTTTCTCTATTACTTTAAAAAGCTATTGCTCTGTTCTGTCTGCCCAACTCTATTTGCTCACTTTCTAAAGCTCTATGTCAGATCCAATTGACTTGCATTATACTTCTTTGTTTTATGTCTGCCTTGTTTACTGGGCTGTGAGCCTTTAGCTGGCAAGAAGCTTTAGAAAGCAGTTTCTTATCTGTGCTAGCATGTGATTTTCAACAGTCCCCGCCCCTCTCCAGACCTCAGATTTTTATGGATATGAGGAGCTCACAGACACTTTGTGAAGTGTAAAACCTACACACATGATTAACTATACCTTATTTGGCTATTCTCCCAGGTGAATATGGGAGGCCAGTAACACTAGGAAAGAAGAAATCAAAGAGCGAGGGATGTAGGTTTCTGCACAATTGAGTGTTTCCCTCGATTGCTCAATTGCACCATTTTATCATGAGGTGCCACAAAAATCTGCCTGTCATTGCAAGCCCCAGCTGTCAGGGCAAAGAAAGGAGGCATATGCACTGAGTGGGAGCTGGAAAATGCCGCAGCCTGAAGTTTTGTTCAGAGCTGAAAACAAAGCTCTGCATGTTGAGTACAGAACTGTATCAGCTACAGCTGCCAGGACTGTCTGCCAGAGCCCACCCGAGTGGCAAGCAGGGGGTGGGAGCAATTGTTCCGAGATCCATGGAGTGAACTGCAGCATGCTGGAATCACACTGTGCTACCCGTGCCGACTTCTGCAGAGCTTCTGCTGTGAGTGGGTGCGAATGGGAGCCTGTGAGAAAATGCTTAGCTGTTACTGTGAGGAAACAGGATACAGAATATTGCAGCTTGCAAAAGGTTATATATCTAACACTGGCATGCTGTGTTTGTCTCTCTGTGTATGTGTGTCGGGGGTAAGGTTTCTGCCTGTAATCCTAGGACTAACTAAAATTTGATAGGTATAACCCATTGCTTCACAAGTGGCTGTCATTATCCCCCTAGAGACATCTTTGATTGTCACAACTAAAGGCATGCTTTTGATATCTGATGGATAGAGGCCAGAGTTGCTACTAAACAACTCAGCATGTTCTGAATAGCCCCTTACAGTGACAGTGATGCTAGAGATACCAATGGTTTCAAAATGAAGTTTTTATTCAATTACTTTTACCATGACACCAGCAATATACTGTGATTCTTATTCTTTTGGATTGTGGTAAGTTGTTCTACCTTCTGTCACTGTCTTGGTGGGGTAGTGCATCTACATGCCTCTATTTGAACTTCCTGGTTTTGAATAGTTATGATAATCTACATTACAGAAAGTTTGGAGGTCAGAATGTTGATTCAGAAAATGACAATAGAGCTGGGAAGACAGGTCAGTGGTTAAGGGCTTAACTAGTATGCAGAAAACCTTGGGTTGAATCCCCTGTACTAAAACAAAACAAAACAAAACAACAACAACAACAACAACAAAAAAGAGTTGAGGCTGCACAAGCATCTACCAATGAGTCACATTCCTGGCCATATGCAAGTATCAGAATCTGAATTCAGGTTTCCAGCAGTTTTATAATAAAAAAAAAAAAAAATAAGAAAATAAAGCAAGCAAAACCTGGTGTAGTCCTATGTGCCTATAAGCTCAGTTCAGCTTTGGGAGGGAGAAACAGGAAGATACTGAGAGCCTGAGTTATCCAGCCTAGGTAACCGGTAAACTTCCAACCTCATTGAGAGACCCTATCAGAAAGTCCAGTATGGAGATAGAGAAAGACACCCAGCTCCACATGCACTAGAAGATGTGTCCACTCATACTTTTGCACACATATTTATATGCCACAAACACACACAAACACACATACACACACAAATAAATATATGCACATGTACATACATGCATACATTCATACATATTGACAATACACTAAAAGTAAATATGAAAGTTTCAAAGAAACTTATGGAAAGTTCCAGATAACATAAGGTTAGATGACTGAGATTTATTATCCATGCTATGTACTTGGCTTTCAATTTCCCTGTTAGAATCCAGCCTAGGTTAGATATTAATACAAGTAACTTCCAGAAGGTAGGCCCATTCCACCACTTAGGTGACAAATATTAATAAATTATCCAAGCTCACAACTTCTAAGTGTTAGGCTCAAGTGTCTGTCCTTTGTATCTTTCAATATAAAACCTGTACAATTTCTACTGTATTCATTACCTCCAACTCCCGGTGAAATTAACTTGTGTGTTTGGTAGATTCAGACTCCAACAGAGCACACACATACATAGGTGTTTCTAATATAACATATATTTCACAAACACTACCACAAGTGAAAAAGTTTAGTGGAAGAAATGAGGCCAGAAAAAGTGTTTATAACAAATTATTCTAGAGGATATGATTTTATAATAAGCTGAAGAGGGAAATAAATAAATGAGTCATAACTGGGTGGTGGTAGTGAGGGAAACAAAGGGATCAAAGCCAAGAATGATAGCATAGGCCTAGACTCCCGGCTATGAAAGGGCCTGTGACAGGAGGATCTCAATTTCAGGCTACCCTGGGTGGTAGAGAGTCACTCAAGAGAAGGACTGAAGTTTGCTAATACCTTGTCTTAAAAAGTACAGAGAGGGCTAAAGCTACAGCTCAGTGGCAGGGTCTTATTTAGCATGGAGGCAGCCATAGGCTCAATATTTAGTACTAGACTAAAGCAATGGAATATAGAAACAATCAAGTCAGTTAGAAAGGATTGTAAAGGAAGATGCTTTCTGTACACAGGATGCCCAGGAAAATCATCTCTGATAAAGGAATTGTGAAGAAAATGGCAGTGGAAGAAAGAGCAAAAAAAAGAAAGAAAGAAAGAAAGAAAAAAAGAAAAAGAAAGAAAGAAAGAAAGACAGACAGACAGACAGACAGACAGACAAAGAAAAGAAAGAAAAAGAAAGAAAAAGAAAGAGAGAAATGAGCTTCTGGTTTGGTCTGACAGAGGCCAGCTTGCATCTTAGTGTAGTTTATTTGCTACGTAAGTCATTTTGAGAACTGCAATAGGCATTAAGTGAGCACTAACTACATGACAGGAACTTTAGTATTTGCTATTTGATCTTTTGTCACAAGTGTGTGGAAGGAGGGATTAGGAACACACAATTTTATTTATGGAGCAAAGGGGAAATAGAAGATAGGAATGTGTATATAATTGAACCAATACTGACAAACTGGCAAATATCACCACCAGAAAGAAAGACTGGGCTAGAGCAGGTCACGTGTGGCTGTCCAGCAGTACATACACTAGTCTCACTGAAGATGTGCTGCATACGTGAGATAGACATGTACAGAAGTTTAAGGACTTGTAAAATTGAGGCAGTGTAAAATATTATGCCTCACTGGAGACTGGTAATGGTGACAAGCCAAAATATTATGTTGCAGGTAGTAGACTCAAGGGAAAGTATGAGAATGAATTCCACTCATTTTTTTTTTTTTGCACTAACTTAATTTTATTTTGGCTAAAATCTTTAAAATTATACATGTGCCCTGCACTCTGTCCTTCTTGCACAGTGTGGGACTACAATGAGCCCTTGTGCTCGGTGTCCTTGCATCAGAAGGTAGCACATCCTGTCTCCACTACCTCATAGTAGAGTCAAGCCACTTTCCACAAGCATCCTTCTTTTAAAATCAACAAATGATACTCTCCAAGTAGAAAGCCTTATGTTCCAGGACCACAGCTGCTGAGCCAAGGGCCTTTGAGATAGCCCTCAGCATCTTCCACAATGAATTTGAGAATAGTTTATCTTCTGTAACATTTACAACAGGAATTCCTACCACTGGGGTTTACAGCCCAACACTTCTGGACTAGTTGTAGGCCAAGTGCTGCCATTGATCCTCATGACCTTCAAGGAGTCACATGCATCCACTGCAGTGTGATACACTAGTTGATCCAGAGAGCTGACACTGAAGCATAAACATGATTTGATTCCCACAGTTGCATTGGGTGGTATCATGAAATGAATCAAGTTTAGCACCTACACATCCTGTTTTCTGATTTTTGAATCCCAAATTATTTACATCAAAGCCGCACACAGAAAAGTATAACAACATGCTTCAGCAGCCACTACCAACTTCATCCTCTAGAATCTGTACATAAATTGCTTGCCCAATACTCACATTCTGGACCAGAAAGCAAAAAAGAAGGTCTTAACTGCTGCCTCATAATTCCCTGATGATCTGGACTAATAATTACAAGTGTAGGCTGTACTCAGCCCCTTCTGGCTCCACATGAACCATTCTGGTGGTCTCATCAAGCCTTTTATTTCCAAACGTAGGTCTTCAGCCAAATTATCTCACTGACATGCAGACCTGCAAAGCTGAACACTTGACTATGTTAATTAACTCCCTGGAGTCTTGGTTCCCTGAAACTTTCAGGGTAAAGATAGGAATTAAATAGTATGCTTTAAATGTAGCTATCCCAGCTTTGGTATCAGCTGAATCATACAACCATAGAGGTCTGTGACCACTACATCGTACTTTCCAAACAAGCATCCAAAAATACACTTAGAGAAATTCTTAACCTCTCACCCACATAAAACATCTTTAAGACTAGGAGTTAGATTTGAGTGGAAACTGACAGTGCAGAGCCTTCCCACCCACTCCCTAAATTCCTCAGGGGTTGAAGAGGGGATAGAACTCCTCCACCTCCTGCTTCGACAAGAACACTCAAACAGCATGCTAAATGTGCCCTACAGCTTAGGGAAACATGGTAGAGTGCTGCCTAACTCATGCCAGAGAATTCTAAAAAAAGAATGCTAAAGAGAGGTGTTGAAAGAAGCAGGCTGAAACCTAGCAGGAGAGCAAGGAAATCACTGCCTAAGGCATGGTAAAAGGAATGTGCAGTCTCCTCCTTCCTTCCATGGGTGAGAGATGGGCCACATAAGAGAAAAAGTCAGGTGAGGTTACTTAGCATACCACCTCAGAGGAGGAATGGATCTCAGCAAAAGGAAACTAGAAGAGCCATGCCATTTACCCAGAGTCTGAAGAATAAGGTACAACAATGGAGCTGAGAAGAAATAGATTTTCCCACATCAAAAGAATTGGTAGGCAGAGAAACCAATAGTAGCAAAGAAACACACATACTTCAATACATTGCTAAGGATAGGTTCACACTCCAGGACACGGTGACATATCTCTGCAATTGCAGGACTTAAGGAGAAGGGAGAAGAATTTCAAGTACCAAGCTAGCCTGCACCATAGCATCGACATGTGCCAAGGACATAGAATACCAAAGCCATGCTATCAAAAAGAGCTAGCCATGAGACTAGTTTCCCCTCTTTCTTATTTCTCCATTCTTGACCAAACTCCATGCCCCAAGGAAATCAAGGGGTTAGATAGCAAGTTTAATGAGGAAGAGACTGCACTGTGATACTTCAAGGAAGAGAAGATTCTGGACAGTGAAATTTCTACTTGGAATATAATAATTTATCTGTGGTATAATTCTTTATTATAATGAGACAGAAACCAGCCAAGGAGGGCCAGGAACCTAAGCAGGGTTCCAAGATTGTCCTGGTTTCAGACTTCTGTCTTAGAACCTAATGTGCACACCTAAAGGCTTCTGTACTATAATGAGTACTCAAAGGCTGTACCCCTGTATATGGCTAGGACTGAGAGGAGGCACCTGTATACAATGTTAGCAATCCTCTAGGCTCTGCCCAACAGTTACCTAGCCAGGGATATAAGACCACTCCTCCCCACTATCTACAGACTTCTTTCCATCTATTCTCTCTCTCCCTCTCACTTTTCCCCTACATGTTCCCCTTCCTGGTCTTCTCTCTTCTCTCTTTCTGTCCTTCTCTGCCTGCTCATTTCCTTGCTTGCATCCTCTTCTCCAGGTCTCAAATAAACTCCATTTTATATGAAACCCATCCTAAGGCTGATTTCTCAGCGGGACACCTCAGCATGGGCCCCCTGAGATGCTCCCTCCTGCCACATCAACCAGCATTAAATTTAAAAATAAAATATACCTGGTTCAGACGCCTGCACTTAGCAGCTTGCCCTCCTGCCCACCATTCCTCACCACCAATTTCTGCCAAAAGTCCTTTATAAAGAACCCAAGATTGAAAGCTGGGTGATGTCCTGCTCCCTAGGATCTATTCTGTTGTTTAAGGGCTCTGAGGATTCTCCCTTTCTTTTAAATTCCCCATATTAAGATAATTCTTTCTAAAACACACCATCCCTTATCCTGGAATTTCAATCTTTCTTTGAATGTGTTTAATGACCCATACATGACACTATATGCAAGTAGATATCAGAGAACCACAGGCTGGAGTCAGTTCTCTCCATCCATATGGGGATCTAAAGAACAGACTCTGGTTAGCAGGCATGGAAGCATGTACCCTTACTCTCTGATCCATCTAACCAGTCCAAGAACTGATTTTACTGTAACCTTAAAGTGTACAATTCTGTCTGAACTTTTATCAAACTATCAGGAGATATCTTATCTCAAAACAGATATAAATAGTGGGAGTCAATCATCACAAATTTGTTTTTGTTTTCCTGTCATACTCCATGTATCCTATTTAAGCAAAGTAAAGGTTTCACATAAAACACAACTCAGAGCCCACTTTAGTAAAAAAGCCTAATTAAATCCAATTACAATTTGCTAATCAGAATATGCAAGGCAAGACATTCTGTTACATGTGTTTATAACTTGTTTCCAAGATTCACCTCAAATATCAAATAAACACAAGCCATCAAGGGCAAAGGCATGCAGAACATAATCCTAACAGCACGTTGAGCCTGGGTTCCTTTTGCTTTTAAGGGACATTACGATGCCTGGGTCTTTATCTCTACTGAGTGATACATAGTAGATGGTTATATTATCTGATGGTCACTAAAGCAATAGGCATGGGGCTTAAAAATAAGCTTCCTCCTCCAACGCAACAGCTACAGTGGATTGGCAATAACTAAAGCAATTTGAAGCAATGAGAGGGAGAAAACAACAGAGGACCAGAGAGGGCCAACCACATGCACACAGTTCTTCAAAATAAGACCATCCAAGCACCTTTGCCAATAGACAGTCAGAACCACTCATGATATTCAGGCAAACAAAATAAAGTGCAGACTTATATTCACATAATCAATGTGACTGCCACCTATGTAGCTGTAGAACACTAACAAGCTGACAATTGAGATAATGAGGGCAATATATGTATAAAGTTTATATACTTAGTGATATGCTCACCTATTTAGTTGTGAGCCTTAGCTTTTAATGGCTGAGCCTCAAGGCTGTTTTTTTCAATGAATGTTGTGTTTATTATGAATAAGGCTTAGAAACCAATGTGATGGGTATTACTTACTATAATTTGTATACTTTGTATTGTAGCTGCTAAGCACATTATCAACTTTTCTAGAAATCTCACAGATTTCTCAAAAGTTAAAATATTCTAAACTAAACCTTCCTACTCTATCATACATGACCTTCTGTTTATATTCTCTGCCTCAATGGTACAGATCATCTCCTAATCTATGCCTTTGAGTGGTTTGGGACTTTTAATTTTCAACTACCCTTCCTACAATCCATCAACATTCATTTTTCATATTCATCTGATTCATTTGTCAGTAAAAAAGACTCCTCTTATTATCTAAGTAAGCTCGGACAGATCTGATGGCACTTTCCCTCAGAAACATGACTTCTCCAAGTTCATCTATCATTTTGGAATATGTCTATCATATTCAATCATGAACCTTTATCTTTCTAGTGTATGCACTGGGTGCCAATGGGATGTACCCATCTAAATACAGCTAAGCAATGGCATCCCTAATGGAACGGACTGAACCATTCATTTGTTGATTCTCTTCCCTCTTAGTTTTGCATTCAATAGTTCTGTCTCCATGCCATTCAGTTCTCACCTCAGTGGTATGAATGAAACATTAAAATCTGCATAGTTCCATTTTTGCTCATGTTGTTACATCTTCTTGCTCTATCCATTCCCACTTCTCAGTTTTATCAGAGACTATGACAGCGTAATATATTTTAAATATGCCAATGAAAGCAAGTAAAAGACCACTGAGCACCTGCTACTGCTAGACACCATGTCAAATGCTTTCTAGTTACCCATAGTATAAAATCCACATAACAAACCTACCAATGAGCTAAATAGCATCATATCTATTCCACAGACCACAAAACCCAGGCTCCTTTACAATGTAGTTTTTGTTTATTTCCTTCCTTCTTTTACAATGTCACATGTTTGAAAAATGTCCCATTTTACAAAACTGTTAGAATTTAAATGGATCCTAAGCAAATTATTTGTTTTCTGGAACAAGACTTTAGTATAATAATCTATAAAATGAGGCCATCCTTAGCAGTAGTTCCCCGCTTTGCCAATCACAACTTTTCACAAATGCACTCTCTAAAGATATCAGGGAAGAGAAACCAACCTGCAACTGACAGATTGAAAGCTCAGAAAATGTCGAATCTAGAGAAGATCACAGACATCATGATAAAAACAAAAGTTTGTGATTTATGAGAACTCAGTGAAATTCTTGTGATCCCAAGCATTACATTTGAAATTAACAATATAAGCATAAGTTGAATGTAGTACATTTCTTTCATGAATATTTTATTTGACCCACATTTAGAAATGGGATGATCTAAATTCTTGCCTTTTGAACTCTCTCCCCAGGTTATCACAAGTCTCAGCAGGAGATCTTTTAAAAGAGGCCTATGCTTATTTGTTGAAATGCAAGAAATATTTATTGAGTCCACAATATTTGAATAGGCTCTTATAGCCTGGGACACAAGCTAGAACAGAGACAGGAAATTTTGGAAAGAAACACATGGAATGGGCCATTCTAAGCAAAGGCAGAGAGTGCAAGTATGTGTACAGAGCCCTCTGGCCCATGTCTGAGAATGCTTCCTACCTAGGAAAGAAGCACATGAAAAAGAATGAAAGAAATGATTCTTGTGGAAGAAAGTTTACACAAAAATCTCCAGACAGTGACGCAAGAGCCAACTGCTGCACCTAGTTGACAACTTCATATCTTCAATTGTAGTTAAAGCTGAAGGCATTCTTTTATCTCCTGTGTATATAAGATACCTAAAACCAATCATGTGGAAAAAGCTAATCAATATTTATTGAGTGAATGAAATGTACAAGTCAAAAGCAAAGATCATATCCCATGTGATTATAGGGAACCACTGACAGCTTTCAAACAGAAGAGTCCTGTTAATGTTTTATTTTTGCTGGGTATAACTGTAAGGGGTACTAGAAAGATTTAAAGATAAGGGTAAGGTAAAGAAGAGAAAGCTAATGAAATATGCTAGGTTATATGTGGCATGAACAAGCTGACTTATATTTGAGAAAAATGAAAGGAAAGAAGAAAAATATCAAGATTTGGGGGGGTGGGTGGTTGAGGTGAGGAAAAACCTAAGATGACTTCTGGGCCTTGATTGGTAAGTAGAGTCAAAGACAGTGACATGCATGACAAGGGACAGTAAAGGTAAATGATTTAGAATCAATGACAAGTGTCTGGGGAACATTCAGTTGAGCATTTCCAAATGGGATCTCTTCAGTCAAATGAAAAAAGAACCCAGAGTTAGAGGCAGAGTTAAAGTCAATCACTGTGCTAGTGGTGGTTAGAGTTCTTGGCGTGGATGATAGCATCCAGTGAACATCTGTGACTCAAAAGTCATGGAAGCAAACAATTAACATTGCTCATGTTTGAGCAACATGGAAAAGAAAAGATCCCCATAAAGTAGGTTGAGATGTCATGAACTCAAGGAGCAGCAAAGATGTGGAGAAAGCATCTTCATAGTTTTCCAAAATAAAGACCAGAAATTCCTATCATACTTCAGGATACAGAGGTGGTAAATAATTTTCCATTGACCATGGGAACTGAAGACATGACATACATTTAAGCATGAATAAATGGCAAGGGAATAGACAATGGCTAGTGGAGAGAATTAGCTCAAGAATGGGGGCCAAAGTCCTTCACAATATCTACCAGTTGTAGGATCCAAGTGGCAATGAAGGAAATTTCTTCTCATGAAAAGTACTTAGTAGATATTTGTCAATTCATAAGACAGCTTAAAATATGGAAGAGAAAAGGAATGTTCTGATGAAGCCATGTGAAATAGAATGCTAAAGGTATGAGACAACTAAAATAGAAAGATTTAATGCCCATGGGTTTAGGGATCTAACTGAGATAAAACTTGAAAACTCAAATGGCAGATCAAAGAATGAGTTCTACTAGATACAACAATATATAATGCATTGTTTGAGCAAAGGAAAGGAAAAGTTAACTTAACACAGTGAATTAGAGAATGCCTCTTAAAAGAGAAGTCCCCTTCCTGAGCTGACATTTAACTTGGCCTCTAGATGTTTAAGTTAGGATTTTACAGATGAAGAAAGAGAGAGAGAGAAAGAGAGAGAGAAAAAGAGAGAATAAACATTCAGATAACAGGACCAGTGTGAACAAAATCATTTGATCACAAAATCTCTCCTACTAGGTGCAAACCAGTAAATTAGACATTACTATGGATAGAGGAATTCACAAAGAGTAGTGATCTCCCTATAGATGTGCACAGAAGGGCAAGCAAGCATAGAGGATGCTGAAGATGGTAACTAACATTACACAGTCAATAATATTTAAAAAAAAAAAACTGCTTAGCATAGAAACAGGTTTTCTGGTGACTTGGTCTCTCTGAATTCTGCCCTACGCCTAACATTCAGTAGAGCAAATGAACAAAGCACAAATAACAAACAAACACCTGGGACAGAGCCATACACTTAGGAGAAAACACTATCCTCCTTTTGAGCAGATGTGTCCTAGAATTCACAGGCCCTGTATTTCAGCACACTTACCATCATATTAGAATCACTATCATATTGATAATGGTGACAGAAACAACTCATGGACACAATTAATTATAAGACCTGTACCAAGACATGTACAGAGCTTTATTTCAGTTTGTCTCTCTCATGATACAGTTTGTGCTAGATTATTTGTTTTAGGAGTTATTTTCATTTCTCTTCTTCTTCTTTGTGTGTGTGTGTGTGTGTGTGTGTGTGTGTGTGTGTCCTCTGGAAGAGTAGCAAGTGCACTTAACTGCTGAAACGTTGCTTCAGCCTTCTAGGTTACTGTAATGTCTCCAAGTATTCACACCTCTCTATTATCAAGAACATTGTCCAGCAGTTTTACAGCCATGAAAAAGACAGAACCTGTCTTAAGTCATCACACCAGCTTTATGTAATACTCTGCTTATTGACCAGCCTGCTGCATGCTTGTCCTAGGCTAAGAAAGCTACTACAATCCTATTTTTGCTTGAAAGAGTAAGCCACATGCCAATCTTTCCTCTGCAACTGTGGTTTGTTTTATTTTATTGGTTTGCAATTCAAAATATTGATAGAAAATTAACAGACAGCCTAATCTACATAATATCGCTAAGGCAAAAACAACTGAATAAGCAAATAAGCAACAATTAAAAAAAAAAAAAACTACAACAAGTTAAAAAAAATCAATGAGAAACAGGAGTAACCTCACTGATACTCGAGTCAAATGCTAGGACTACTCAGTTGCTGGGGTTCTCTTAAGTTCATGAAACATGGGAGAGCCAAATAATCTCTGCTTTAGAATGCACATTCCCTCCTGATTTCATCAGAATATTTTACCAGAACCTTAAAATATTCTAAAATACTACTAAATTCTTTCATTTTAATAATAACAAATTGTTGCTCATAGTGACATACTTGGAGGAGTAAAGTAGGCTAGTTCTGAAGGAGAAAAAGCTGGGCATTCACTGGTGTTCTCTCCAGCCATAGCTATGAATATTCAGCCCAGCCTAATCCATCTGTGCTTAAGAAATGAAGCTTGAGAGTTTTAAGCCAGAAAGGAACAAGGTGTTTCATTGGGTAAGGCAAAGGTAAGGAAAAAATGCATATTTTTTTTGCATGAAAGGACCCTTAATCTTCAAAACATAATCCATTTTTCATCCCAAAGCCCCTTCAAGCCTAGGAAGTCTGCTGAGGCATCAAGTCAAGCAAACAGCTTGTGTTTTGCAGATTAAGGGGCCTTTGACCCAAAGAATCCATTTTTTTGTGAAACCCTGAGAGAGGCCTGGTTTATTTCTAGCCCTCACTCTTCATGATGGAGTCAGTCCTAAATGCATTCTGAGGACATGACTGCTTCCCTGCTGGGCCTGCCACACAGTAGGGAGTTAGATGAATGGTAGGCCTCCTCAAAGAGATCTTTTACCCCAAAATAACATACCTGCTTCCTTGCTAGGATGTCCCAAATGCTCATTATAGAATAAATACAACTTTGAAATATTGAAAGGTCCTTCTCAAGGAATAAGGCTAATAACAGAGAGCAGCAGGAGTGGGTGTAAGCCCGGCACCTTAGGACTAAGAGGCACATTACATCACATCACTGGTAGCACAGTAGGAAAACTGAATTCTAGAGAATTTCCTCAGGTTGCATGCCTAAGATTACTCAGACAATCTCTTGTGTTCTTTCTAGATATTACCATTTCAGTAGGTATATCTGTAAAAGGTAAACCAGAGCAAGGTTTAGTGAACACACAACTAACCAACGTTAAGAAGATTAAAGTCTAGGGCTATTCCATCTACCACTGGAAATCAATTAGAATTGAGTTTTATATCTATAATGTTGTTATAGTTATTAAAACCAGAGTCTGGGCCCCTGGAAGGTCCTAACAAGCCACCAGTCCAGAAAAGACCAGCAAAAAAGATAAGCATTAGTAAAAAACTGGGAAAGATATATTCACTGTGGCTACATTGGCGAAAGTAACAAAGAGGTCTACTGTCCTCCCAAGCCCATCTCTTGGGGATGAATAAGGCTTGGGTTTAAATGAGCAGTCCTGTTCGTTAATGTATCATTGCTGTGGTATCTCCTGCAAGGAAGTCTGAAAGAGTCATCAAAACCATGTGACATATTTTTATTAGAGACAAGGTCCTCTTGGACGTTAATAAGACTTTGTCCTTCTCCTGCCAAGACTCCTAGAGAATTCTAATTTCTTGGGATTTAATATCCCCAAAATCTGACAGTGAAAGAGACAGATGTAATTGTTTTTCCTTATAATATCCTCACTCCTTCCAGGACCCTTACAGACTGGCCAGAAATGTCATCTTAGGTGTTATGTTGTTATTACTATGTTGTGCTTAAAGTTATTTCAAACTTAGCTTTGTCTCAGGCTATTTCGATGATGAAAGACAAAAAAAAAAAACCAAAAAACAAAAAAAAACAAAAAACTTTGTGCATTGTGTTTGAAACAGAGAACAAGATTGTACACACACACACAGTGTGAGGAACACAAGTGAGCTCAGTCTTGGCTCGCCTTGGATGAGAGGACACAGTGCCAGACAAAAGACATTGAGTCTGGGAAACTGAATGGATTTGATTTGTTTAAGCCTTAAGAAAGCAAATATTACTGAAATGTTGGCTGACCGCCACTGACTTCCAAACAGAAAATGGCTTCCAGATATACTGTGGGTACTCAGCAGGGTCTGTTAGAGTGAGTGATGGGGTGAGCCTGCACTGCTGAGGAGCAGAGGGAAAGATTATAATGTTCTCTTGTCTGAGACTAGCAGAAAGTCTCAGCCCAAGGGGAAGAGAGAAGGTGCGAGCTGAACCACTACCAAAAAGATTGCAAAAGTTTGTGCAAACTTCAAAATGGCCACTGGAAATGGCCAGCTTGAGGCTATGTGAGCTAATTCACAACATGGGAGGGGGTCTGGGTATCAGAAGACATGGATCCCATGTCATGAGAGGGAGACAATGATAAACACTACCTGAATAGCCATGAACTGGAGGATGGATAGCCCAGAGACCTAGGATAGAATCAACATGACTGGGCAAACAAACAAACAATCAAAAGCCAATGACATGATTCCTAATGATATTCTGCTATACTCATAGATCAGTATCATCAGAAGTCATCAGAGAGGCTTCATTGAGCAACTAATGGGAACAGTTACAAGACTCACTCAAAGAGGAGGCAGAGCTCAGGGAACTCCAAAGAAGACAGCAAGGAAGGATTATAAGAGTCAAAAAGGTCAAGGACACTAGGATTCAAGGACACTGAGATAAAATGGTCTACATAATCAAATAAGCAGGGCTCATAGGAGATCACAGAGCCTGAAGCATTAACCAAAGAGCCTATATGGTCTGTGCTATGTCCTCTGCTTATGTTATAGTTGTTTAGCTTGGTATTCTTGTAGGAGTCGTAACAGTGGGTGTAGGGCTGTCCCTGATTCTTTCCATTGCTCTTGAGACCATTTTTCTCCTATTAATTTGCCTCATCCAGCCTTGAAATGAAGGTTTGTGTCAAGTCGTACTGTAACTTGTTATGCGGGCTTCAGTTAATATCCTTCAAGGTCTGCTCTTTCTGAAAGGAAAAGGAAGAAGAGTGGACTTGGCAGAGAGTAAGGTGAGTAGGGGAATGGGGAGAAATGGAGAAAAGGCAAACTGAGGTCGGATGTATTATGTCAGAGTAGAAGAAATTTAGAAAAATAAAATTATCAAAAAGAAGAACCTGTCAAAGTTCCAACTCAGACTTGGTTCATCAGGTGTATACAGCTTTCCCAAGGAATCCAGTTTGTTTAGATGAAGAACAGCTAGAAATTCTAAATAATCCTCAGGATTCTCTGTGTTAGGAATTTTGTAGCCTACCCTGACCAACTACCAGTAACTACTATTTAGCAGTTGCTTTATTATATAAATGACCAACCTCAGTAATCCGGTGTACTAAGGCACCTCTCAGGAGCTGGGCATTCTCTCTTAGACAGGACTGATTCCTTAACTCTTTTATCTGTTTCTATGCCTTCATACTAATTTTCCTAAGGTGAGAAATGGTTTAAGGTCATCTAATCTAGCCATCTATTTTCAAGAAGTACAGAATTCCTGCTTGATGGTTTGATGTTTATCACCTTGATGATGCAAAGAGGATTTAAAGGGCTTTCCTAAGGAACTGCCATGACAATTGTATGTCACAGAATTCTCTGGCACTTCACTTGAGACTGACTTGTTGTACAAGAGGGTCAGTCCTTGTGAAAGCTGAGACAGAAGAGTAAAATTCTCTTGCTTGCTTATATATTATGTCTTGAATGCATCAAGATGTAGAGATCAGGCCTAGATTGTGAAAAGTTGTGGGAAATGTCAGGGTGATGTTTCTTCTCCGTGTTCTAGAATATTCCATGTTGTGTGATAATTAGAGAGAATCTGACCCATCTGGTTCATATTCTGTTAACAGAAACCATGGCTTACTAAAGGTCCCACTACTAGTTGAGGGCAGAAAATCAAAAGATTAGATGATGCCTCCTCCGGAATACCATTTTTATTGTTTCAAGTAACTGCCCCTCTTTCTGATAATACTGGGTTTTCAGGTAAGGGTTTCTGGTTTTGGTGGGGTTTTGTTGTTTGTTTGTTTGTTTGTTTGTTTGTCATTATTGGTTTTGGTGTCCTTTAGCATAGAAACCACTTCCAGTGAAATCAACATACCAAATTTTGAGTTCCAATATTCTGAAAGTAAGCACACTGGAAAAGTATATGAGGGACTGAGAGATAGGGAAAGGTTTGGACCTCTGAGAAATGCCTTGGAGAAATATAACAAGGATGGGTTGTAAGGGTGAGAGTGAAAGCAGGAAATGAAGCTAGGAGCAGATAGACCTAGAGTGCTACAATCAAAGGCAGAGATAGGGACAGATCTACTGTACTGATTTGCAATGGTAGCTCTCTCTGTGCCAGCCTGACTTTTCTTGGTCTGCTCTCTGTACTTCTGTGAAGATACACACACTCTCTTCAGATTCAGAACTCTCCATCAGTCTGCAAGAACTAAATAATGGTGAATGGGAACCAGATGGTATGCATCACTTGACAGAAGGAGAGAAAGAAAACAGAAAGATGGAACTTTAATGCAGGGATGCAAGAACCTATATATAATATAAAGGAACAGATGAAAACAGTCTGGAAAAAAGGTTCCTACTCTATGGAAATGGATGGCATAGCATCCTCTTAAAAGAAAGGTTTAAAGGATGGAAGAGTAAAAGCAAACAATGTCTCCTCTGTCACCTTAGTTCCATTTCAGTGCTGATTTTGATCATCTCATCTGAATAAACCAGGCTCCCAATTCACCTATGGACTCAATCCTTTCTTTCCAAGTAAACTACTGCTGAAAAACAGTGCTCAATAAATATTTGATGAGCAAATATCCATCCTCAAACAATAATTTCATCATACCTTTGATGACAATTTTTTTTTCTGCATCGTTCCTCCTACATAGTAAATAAACTCTAACTAACAGTCACATAATACAGCAGACCACCTTGAGGGATGAAGTACCTGGGAGTAGAGTTTGCTAAAGTAAACTGTCAACAAATGGCAAGTGAATGCCCCAGTCTATAAAAACATCAGACTGCTTCCAATATACAATTAGATCACTAAGTTACCACATAAACTTTTGTGGCAAGAAGCCAGAAAAAAAAAAAGTAGAAGTCATTGTAGAAATCTATCAATGTGTAAGTATGGAAAATTTGTTCTCCCTCATTTCTTTGGTGAAGGTCAAAATCAACAGTTCATCTATGTATGAGCTCAGTCTTATAGAATGAAGTTCTCACATTTTGACTAAAAGACCTTCCCTTAACTGTATTAGCCAGTTCCCTAATTCTGCTTTTAGTTTCTATTCAAATCTGATCATATGACCTCAGACACTCTAAATTCAACAAATGAGAAGACTTACAATTTCTACAAACACACAATGCCTTGCTTGCCTATTTCCCAATATTGAGATGATTGTTCAAGTCATACCTAAACCTTTTCCTGAATGTATAACTGTTTGTGCCTGGGTTTATGTGTGTACGCCACACATACTCAGGTACTGAATGTTAGTGAGAGAGTATTGAAGACCCTGGAGCTGGATCTGCAGATGATTGTGAGATAGCTATTATGGGTGCTGAGAATTAAATCAATGCCTTTTGTAAGAGTAGTACAAACTCTTTACCACTGAGCCACCTCTCTTAGACCCAAATACACTGAATTTTAAGGTTACAGTATTTGACTGTAAGAATTACCTTTGTGCTTTACCAACTACACTGAGCCTCTCCAAACTCAGCTAGGCTTCACTGATTATATATATGCCAGCCACATTACTAAATGTCTTTGCTGTATTTGTGTGTCTATTGTCTTTTTCTACATCTTATCAATGTGTTGATAAAACAGTGAAATAAATATACATAGAGAGAAAACTAATTGAGATTTGGCTATCCCTTCAAATCTTCTCACTAGCCACATTATCTTGTCAGCTACTTTCCATTTATGGGATTCAGTATTTTTTTCTTGATTAAACATAAAAGATTCTTTCTGTAAAAACAATCAATATTTTAGACTTTTTGGGCTCTACTATCTTATTCCAATTATTCAACTCTATCAGTATAGCTGAAAGTAAGTCTGGACAATAAACAAATAAATGAGCATCAGTGTATCCAAATAAACTTCTACAGAAACAAAAAAAGGGCCAGATTTGACCCACTGACATGGTTTTCTGACTATTAAGCTAGATATTAACAAGCTTTTTATTCTTATAGATCTTAAAACTAGCTTATCCATATTACATTTTATTTGATTCTTTATTAAAAGCCTTCAATACTTGAATATTAATGTGGAAATTTTATCTCATTGGAATAATTTCTGCTCTTCAAACATAAGTTGTTATTTCATAGTTCTTGAAAATGAGTCCTACAGTAGAATTATCCAAGAAATTTTAGTTCTAGAACAATGTCTAGAACTAAGCATGAGTCCAAATCAGATCCTTAGAATATATGAATGTATGGATGGATGCATGCTATATTAGTGCTTACTGTCAGCTTGATAGAATCTACAGTCATCTAGGATAAAAATTTATGAGCATGCCTGTACACTCTACAAGTGGTTCTCAACACTTCTACTATGACACTGTAATACAGTTCCTCATGTGTGGTTTATCACCAACCAAAAAATTATTTTGTTGTTGCTTCATAGCTGTTATTTTCCTACTGTTACAAATTGGAATGCAAATATATGATACTCAGGATATCTGATATGCAATCTCGAAAGAGGTCATGACCCACAGATTGAGAACTGCTGCATAGGATTACCTAAATTACATTATTTGCCCTGGGAAGGCCTATCCACTATGAGAAGTACTACTCTTTAACCTGGACTGTGATCTCTCTAAAAGAAAGTAAACTGAGCAGCAAGTGTCCACTCTTGCTTTTGACTGTAGTGACTTCCTTGGACTGGACATTCAACTGTGAGCTAAAGTGAGCCATTCTTGTTTTGCTTTTGTCAGGGTATTTTATCACAACAGCAGAACAAATCAAGATAAATGCAGACAGATTTCACCAAGCAAATCGCAGTCACTGGCAGTGGTTGTCTTTCAAGTTTTCTATGAGAAATGTTTCTCCCATGGTAAGGATAAAACGGTCTTATTATATCTCAATAAATGTAACTTGTTCCTTCAGGGTTACATGTTGTACAGCTCCAGAGTCCAACCTGATTTCAGTTTCCCTCATGATTCTTTTACATATTCTTGTTCCATGTAGACAGAATGGCTTCTCTGGACAGCTTCTCCACCCCTTTATTCCCTCTTCTGTCCACATGCTGTTGTGTTCAAAGATAGCTCCCAAAGCCAGTGACTTAGAAGCAACATCAGTGTTTGCTCAAGGAGGATTCTGGAGCTGTTCTTCTATTCCAGAAATGAAGCCTAACATGATTTTAGCTATTGCCTTAGAATTCATACCCAATCTACCCCCAAGACACAGTTAAAGTGTTATTATAAAGTTAAATAAGATATAAATCAGGATAATTAAAATAAAAATGGAACAAAGAATAGTTAAAACAAGTGAAGGAATAGATGTAACCAGGCACCTGGGATGAACTAATTGATCTGGATTTAGTTCTGAGGTTCCTGGCAGTTGAAATAAAGTAAAATTAATTGGCCCCCAAGGGGCTAAAATCCATGAGCAGGGTCTCATTAGCATGGGACTCCAACCACTGAATAAAGAAAGGCTGAGCTGAGAGGTGTGACAATGGGCCTCAGCCCCAAGGTGAAGGGAAATATACAGGAACTACCCACTCTTTGACCCACGAACCATATTTTTCCCCAGGATACCCAGATCACAGCAACAGAAGGGCAGTGTAAGATTGGATCAGTCACATTCTATAACCTCAGAAGCTGTGTTACTTACTCGGATATTAGTACTGTCCTCTCTTCTGAAAGAAGGAACTGGCCCTTGCTTATTTCATTTACATGTTGATATGTAACATAATTGTACTAGCTGCATAGCCAGCAATGGGAGTACGGTAAATTAACATCCATTCCTCTTATGGAATAATTGAAAAGCAGTTCCTCATTGTGCACAGCTTTTAAATTGATACTAGCCTTAAACAAGTAACAATCAGAAAACAGGGTAAAGATAATGAACACAACAGGTAAATTTATTAACATAAAAATGGGTGAGTCAGGACAGTGTCTGTTTTGGGAATTGAGGTGTGCGGGTGGGAGGAAGGGGGGGAGATAAGCTTTCTAGCTCTGGGCATTCTGTGGTCTCAAATGCCTTCCTCTTTCTTAGGTGTTTAAAGATGAGGGCAAACTGATGGCTTTACTTTTCTTACTTTCTTAAACTCACTCTCTTTACTGTAATCCAACCAAGTCTGCTTCCCTCCAGCTGGTGCTCTAAGTTCCTTGAAATTCTCAGTTTCTAGACAACACAAATACCAGGAATATGCAGCAAATCTTCCCACCCTCTATTTCACAGCATGAAGCTTTTCCAGCAACCTCGACTTTGAAATGCACACACACACATACACACTAAACACACTTATTCTTTCACTCAAGCAAAGAAAAAAAATCTCTTTTCAATTCTGTCCTAAATCTGATTAAAATAACAAAGGAGAATAACTGTGTCAGGGTTGTCTTTTCATCTTATCACTTTTAAATATTTGTGTTTACATTTTTCATCTTTATATCTGTCCATATTTCTGTTTCATTGTCTCTGTTTTTCTGACTTTCTTTGTCTATATCCATCTTTGTCTCCTACCACCCCTGTGTGTGTGTGTGTGTGTGTGTGTGTCTGTGTCTGTGTCTGTGTCTGTGTCTGTGTCTGTGTCTGTGTCTGTCAGTGTTGTCTGTCTGTCTGTCTGTCTGTCTGTCTGTCTGTCTCTCGTCTTCTAATCTCTATCTCTGAGACAGGTTCTTATATGGCCCCATCTAGCCTGGTACTTGCTTATATAGTATCTTCAACCTCTCATGTCCTTGGATTATAGGCCTGTGTTACTATGGGCAAGTAAATTTTAGCTATATTTTAACATATGGACCAATGGCATGAATAAGCCAGAACTTATCTAAATGCATAAGCTATCACATAAACTATACAGTTGCATACTGATTCTGTTTCACTGTATTTATTCACATAGTTATTGTCTACTTTTTAAAACTTTCAACAATGGTATAAAGTTTGCCATTTAAACGTGTGCATTTACAAAAGTAGCTACATGTTAAAAAGATATTAAATATTATTACAGGTTGAAGGAAAGTATATAAGAAAATACTTAAACAATACCTGAAAGACTGAAATCTCAGAGATATTGATCTAACACATTGACTTGGTTTTTTAGACAAAAAAAAAACAAAAAAAAACAAAAAAAAAAACATAACGACGACTTAGCAAACAAAAAAGAAAGCTGGAACAATATCTATCTCAGTTTGAATCCTAAATCTTCCAAGCACTTCAATTACCTTGAATCTATTTATTGCATTGTCTGCCTATGTCTCTATATTTATGTCTCTACCCAGGCACTAGAGCTGAAATTAATCCATCCAGTCAGTCTATAGGAAACCTTCTAACAGGAAACAAGTTAGACTGCCTGGACTAGTGATTTGTGAGAAAAATTAACTCAATGGTGTTTGTGATGGCGCTAGATATTAGTTTCCTCCCTCATCCTGAGTTATAACTACTATAAAAACACTGCCACAGCTGAACCCTACCTATACTTGTGCTGGAAAACCCACACTCAGCATCAAGCACAGTACTCTAGATAGGTTAAGCACAAGGCTCTAAAGCTGAGATGGCTGCAAGTTCAAAAAGTACACATTTAAGGGCAGATGTTTAGCTCAGTGGTAGAATGCATCTCCAGTGGGTACAAAGCCCAAAGTTCAACACCAGCACACACAGGAAAGAAGAAAAAATTAAGCGTGTCATTATCAATGGTTCAATTTTGACAAAGTCTTTTATTTTTCTTTTCCATAGCTTGCATCACTATAAAGTAGATATTACTAAAATACACTGACTGGTTTGGGGTCAAATCAACTCACCCTTGTAGAGATCTAGTGAAGTGTACCCAAGATAGGAAGCATGCAGTAAATGCTTCCCTTATTGGTAGGACACAGTGTCAAACCCAGTTTCCTCCAGTTCATTCAGTATCTTGGTGCCTTGATATATGTGTGCTTGTCCAAAATGTGGCATACCAGGTGTGATAGGAGAATGGCCCACAGCTGTATTAAGTGCATTTGCACACAGATTGTTCAGTGCCACCTCCTGGGAATGAGATATGGAGTCAGTGAAGGGTGAATTTTAGAAGAACATACGATTAAAAACACATCAGAAAAAGAAAGCTAGCTATATGGGTCACATTATTCAAGTCAGAAGGCCTGAACTTAACATCTGCTCTATTCCCCACCTAGCACCAGGCACTTTTACCACATGCTCATATGGACCATGATCCTACATTTACATTTAGCTTTATGGTTCTTACTTTTCCAACGTGTTGGCTTCTCATGTAAAACAGCAGCACCCTACATGACAGCCATCTCAAAGGTGTTCTTACATCAGAAAGCCCATCTATCAACATTTATTGCCTCCTTTTTCCTTCTTTCTATTTATGCAAGACATTTTCTAACTTAGTTGGTGAATCATTCCTTCCTCAGTCAGTCCCTGAAAAGCATTCTTTGACAGATCCTGAAATTTGAATATTGTTACTTGCCTAATGTTGTCCTACACAAAGAGACAGAGATATCCCCAACTCCCTGGATGTCCCAAAATCACCTACTGAGAATTACTTACTCTGGCACAATGCACAGTGTTCTCAAAACCTGAAATGTAATTCTCTACTGTACCCTCCTGATAAATCTAATATCTCTACTGTATTCACCGTAAGCAGCTTTGATGAATTTGTTGAGGTCCAAGTCTTTCCTCCAGAGTCTCTAGGCATGTTGAGAGTAATACAGAATGAAGGAAGAGAAAGGGAAGGAGGCTGCACTCAGAGAATATCTTTTTGTTTCTCACTCTACTGAGATTCTTTGTTTCCTTAGTAACTTGTTTAACACCTCTGAATACATTTGCTACTTTTAAGTTTGAGATAATAACTATATATCTTTCCTAAAATGGAGGTAGCAGAAAGAATTAAAACACTGCATATGAGATGTTTTGGTACAGTGTCTTGCATGTTGCAAATCATATATATAATTCGAAATGCACACCACACACACATCCATATCAACACAGTTCCACTCTATTTAATATTAACCTTTCTCCTGACTGTAAAGATCATGTAACATGTTTGTATTTCTTTATCTCCAACACAAAGCACATGCTAAGTACACAATTTGTATCAAACCATCAAAGACTTCCAGAATATATCATATTTTTACTATAGCTTCCAGCACAAAATAGATACCATCTATTCATGTTCATGAATTGAAGAACAAATGGACATACAGACTCCAATATTTTAAAGTGAAATCTTGATCTCCTTTGCCAAGGTCTTAAGCCTTACCTCCACCTCATAGCTTCTGAGATCACATAGTCAACCTCAACTGTTGCAAACATCATACACTTGTGAAACTATATTTATTTTCCTAAAGAGATCATTCAAAGTCATTTCTACCCAGCATTCTCTGCTCATACTTCTTCTGGGGGCAAAGAACATTTTTCATGTGTATCCTCCTCTCTCTCTCTCTCTCTCTCTCTCTCTCTCTCTCTCTCTCTCTCTCTCTCTCTCTCTGTGTGTGTGTGTGTGTGTGTGTGTGTGTGTGTAACATGAGTTTTTGCTGTCAGAAAAATACTTCCAAATATGTTTTAAAAATGTAGCTTCAGACACGCTGTCAGGCAACATGATCAGCTTCTTTTTATAGCACTAATATGCAACAAGTATTTCTTCTGTGCATGTAGATAAAAGCATTGTTGAAAACCCTCAGAATATCAGCTGAACTCATGCAACATCTTGAAGGCAGGTAGTAGCCAGATGGCAGCCTAATCTATGGCAATAAGCAAAATCCTGAGAGCCAGAGGCACCCACAACCCTTGCCTCATTGAATATTCACACTCACATACACATCTGATTCCACTCACACAGTTTCCAAACCCTTTACAGATTGATCCAAGCTTAAGCATTTTTGATGAGGATTCCAGACTCCAAGCAAATTCATCCTAACAACTTAACTTTCTTTAATTTACTTTTAAACTCTATTTGCATCTTATCATTTCTTCTGCAATAAGAAGGTCTTCACAGGAATGAATTCTTAAGAAGAGAAAGTCTACTTCTGTTGTCTCTATTGAAAAGAATGACTCATCAGCTTTATTATTGCTAATACTCCTCATCCAAATGAAATAAATGATCTTACCAATAACTCTTCAAAACACTTTCAAAGGGAGGAAAATAGGTGATCCCAGATCTCTTACGTATGTAACAACATCTCTTTGGCTACCCACTATATTTTTTTCATGACAGTACTGTCCTAGTCATTTTTTAAAATTTCTTTTCTTGGAGATGTGTAATAGTAATTTGAACCCAGCTTCTGATACAACTAAGGCAATACTCCTAGTTTTGCTCTTTCTGAGCTGTGCTTTAATGACTAGATTAATATATACTGGAATCTGCTGTGTGCAAGCATTGCCTTAAAATATCTGCCTTGGTCAACTCAAGCAAGCATCACAATTCTAGGGAAGTTTTGTTCCTCGCCCCGCAGACAGGGTAGGTGAAGCACTCTATCACTAAGCATCCTCCTGAGTGAGGTTAAATAAGAATTGGGAATGAGTACATAATTTACAATGAGTTTTACTGTTTTCAGAATCTGGACATTTAACAACTAAGTTTACAAAATTCTGACACCTTGACTAGAAGCTCCCTACCAGGCTGAAATGCATCAAATAGACATGAACATGGAGAAGATATCTTCATATTCACCCACTTATCAAACCTATGGTAATGATTAGCTTTGGACCAGATATTCTCCCTAGGTATTATAGACAATAATATATACAATGATACTCTAATATATCCTGTAATCAAATAAATGAGAGGCTTTCTATGATACCTTTAGCCTTCTATGCTACGAAGTTCAACACACAAAACAAATACTTTGATAAATATGAAATTATCAATATTTTCTTGTTCCAAGTTAAGGCCATTTGACTTAAAACTAACTACCAGTGTTTTGTACAAGACCATGCATTTCCAATATCAATATGTAATAGGAAGATAAAAATGCCAGCATTAAAGTGGTTCTACAAATTTCTATGCTAGCAACCTGTGAGCATTGGTTCAAGGAAGGTGTTAAAGGAAGGTATACACATGAAAGAAACATTGAAAATGCACATTGCAGGAATACAAAGAGGATAAAGGAAGCAGCAAGTGCATTGGTATTCGCTGACTTAGAAATAGAAAGAAAAATCTCAAAGACCTTTTAGATGTCAGAGTTTGAAGTTCTGGGGATTTTTCCTCGAGGAATTTAGAATACTACAAAAAAAATCTTATTAAAGAGGAAAAAATAAAGGTTATGAGTTGTTTCATGATCTTTTCACTTTAGGGTTTTGTCTCCAGTGAATTGCCAAAGAAGTCAGCTTTCATGATATTTCTGGAAATGTTAGGTATCTGTACTGAACCACTGAACTAAATGTGATGATGTTAATTAATAGAAGCCTGGGAGCCCAGCTCCCTCACAGACATCCACTTTCTTTCCAGTTAGAACAGGAAGTTGCCCCCCGCCCCCAAAAAAAGACACACTTCTCAGAAGCACCATTTAGCCAAACTACCTCCTTGAAGAGTTTCAGAATTGTGCCTGGAAATAGACTGCCAGAGTGATTATTTTTCTTGGAGTTCTTCCGGATTGTCTTTCACTCAAGAATAAACATAATTTGTCTCTTGCTTAACATCTCCTTCCAGAGCTATGGAGACATTCCTACAATCTACAATGCAAAACTGATTGTGTGGAGATGATAAGCAGTTGGATTTGACTTTGGCTCAAGCCCCAAGGGTCACAGTCTATGTGAGCAAATGATGTCAGTTTCCTTCAGTGTCTTTTTTTTTTTTTTTTTGGTCACATTTTTCTTTGTTCATAGTGATTCTGTGTGTGCCATGTGTGGTAAATGGAAACTGAAGACAGGGTCTGTCAACTGTAAGGTAAAAAGCCGCTGTTGTTATTATTGGATTCCTTCCTAGATCACGCCCTGATCAATGGTTCCCTCCCACCTCTAAATGGGAACTAGGATCAGTTTTTACTTCACTCCATTATTATAACCCCATGTGTCACTCCCCACTATTTAGCAGCATCTCGACGTTTACTTTCTACAATCTCTGTAGATACTTTCAGCCAGTCCAAGCATAATTTACCCTTCACATATTGTCCCCTGTGTTATTCCTCCTCCTAGAATGTTCTTCTTACTGACCCCATCTCTATCCTAACCCCTACCCCAGATAATCCCTATTATTTTCTTCTGTTTAAAGATTACTTTCATGTTATTATCAAAAAGTAAAAGAAAAATACAGTGAATACTTTACACTGTATTCTTCCATCCCTCCACATACATATAGCTACATAGCACACCCTTTTTCATATCCTAAACCATAGGAACATTTCTATGTCCATTGATGAACATATATTCACAGGTATTTACCACTCCAAAACTACATTTTATATTAGGGTTCAATTATGGTGATGCATGATTTATGGGTTCAACAAATACATGACAGCATGAGTCTAATATTATAGTATCATACACAATAATTTCATTTTATAAGCTCTGTTCCATACTTTACTACTTTACCTCTGAGTCCCTAACATTCACTGAAATGCTATTTCCACTGTTTTGCCTTTTTGTATTATTGTATAGTTGTGATCTCACGGTATGTAAGTTTTCCAAAATAATAACCAGTGATGCACCTTAACCTTTATTCATACCTTTTCATGTCATAATAATGGCTCCTTTGTTTTTATGTCTTAATAATATTCCATTACCTGAACATATATATATGTGTATATATATTTCTTTAACCTCCTAAGGAGTATTTTTTTTCTACCAAGTTTTAGAAATTCTGAACACAGCTGCTAAAAACAAAGTGCAAGTTTCTCACGTGGACAAAGAATTTCAACTACTTTTGTTAAATACCTAAGAGCATGCTCACTGGAAACACTGGTAAGAGTATATTTAATCTCATATCATCAAAGACATGTTAATAATTGTCATTATTGGGGAGTCAGGATTGTTTTCTTCTTGAATACTCAAGTTCAGATTCAACAGAAAGAAAAAAGAGAAGCCTACCCATGACTTCATATCAAAACATTTGTCCTTAGTTTAAACCATTGATCCTCCCAGACTCCTGGGATTTTCACATGAAATTCAAGCTCAGAAAACATGAACAATTTGCCAAGTCAAAGCACAGCAAATCAAGGTGCATACCTAGGCCTTCCAATGCTTCTCCCATATCAAAACATGATCTTTCTATATAAGAAATGAATAAGAGATTATTAGAGAACCTCAGTACAGTGGCTGAGAATGTGGTTCAGTTAAGAAAGTACTCATGGTATAAGCATAAGTACCTGAGCTTGGATGCCCACAACCTGCAAGAAGACTGAAACACAGCTGTAATACTCCCTAGCGGGCAGGAACAAAGACAAGTGAACATAGACAAGTGGATATAGCCAATAAAAGAGATCTTGTCTAAAAGAGTAAGAGATTGAGAAAGACACACATATTGACCTGTGGCCTCCATTTACACATATATGCATGAGCACTGACATGTGCATAAGTACACGTCCACAGAATTATCTAACAGCTAAACATACACATGCACACACACACACACACACACACACACACACACACACACACACACTTAAAGAACAGAAAACCTCCACCCAAGAGCCTTTAAAAAATAAAGAGCAGGGATGTATGAGAACAGAACGAAAGACTTCATTTCCAAGACAAAGTGGAAGGAAGCAACATGGGAATGCCCAGTAAATTGCAGGCACAAATTGGCACCATAATGACCACGGCTGAATATATCAGAAATAGTTAGCTGTGGGAATAAATAATCAAAAAGATACCAGAAACAGATTTCATCAATTTTTGTACTCCACCAATGTCTGGATCTACTTCCTGCCCTGCATTTCATGCTACAACTGAGGTTTCAGCCCTTGGAGAAAAGCCGAGAGATTTCTGCAAATGTTTTCTCTTCAACAGATGGAGCAGAAACTAAGACGCATTACAAGGAAGATGGATCGGTGCATCTATTTGCAACAATAGAACTGTAGCAATAGTTTAAAACAGGCTTGGTTAAAAAGAAGTGAAAACCCAGGGTTGGCCAAAATTCTTTTTTTTTTTTTTTTAATTAAAAGTGAAGGGGAATTTTAAAGTTCTATTTCATCCCCTCTAAACTTGAGTGCAATGAATGCAGAATGTTTATGGGGCTTGGCTAAATGACAGACAGTGTAAGATTTATGTGGGTTCAGGACTTAGCCAGGGAAAACCCCCTGCACAGGAAACTGGGAAAAGAAATGCAGAGAGAAAAACCTCACTGACAGACATATCCAGCTACTTGAATCCATGTAACTTGGAATTATACACTTAACCATGAATCAATATCTCCCACCCCCTCTTTTTCTCCATCTTCTGTTTCGTGAATATCCACTGGCATTTGCTTATTTTGGGCTCTCTATTTTTTGCTTCCCCATCCCTATGATCACATCAAGATGTGTTATTCCCTTGGAGACATATTCACTTCACCTAATACAAACACATCAACTGCTATTCAAATGAGATGGAGAACCGACCTGGGAGAAAGAACATTGTGTGCTAGACTACTGCCTGTCTCCTAACTGAGGACTCGTTAAGCATTCAGGTTCTGCGTGGAGTCTACAAGGTCCTCTACTCACTGCTATCCTTCTGAACTGTTGAAGGAAATTTCACTAAATGTTCAAGTTAGAATCCTAACCAAGATTTACTAACCCAGTCAGCATGACAGGGTCTGGATATGCATACTTTAAAAAACAGCTGTTGGGAGATAGCAACTTGTCAGATAGAACCCCTGCAAAATACATAGTCATGTCAGCAATATGGCCAAATTTACATTAAACTGTCAGCCTGCATCTTCTGGGTGATTTTCCTGTATTGCTCACACAATTCACTCCCCCTTAGTTCATAGGGCCAACCAGAAACATTTGTTTTTCTGCATGTTTAGTGTTTAAATTGTGCAGCATATCTAACACAAATGTATTAATACACATATAGACACATACATATGAAAAAGTAGTAAGAAGTGCACATTAGAAAATGCTGTTTGTTCAATGCACATGAACACATTCATACACACATACACATGTACACAGCCACACATACATAAATATAACTATATTCTTACACTAGCATATTCAAATACGTTACTTCCATTATATTTATCACCCCTGGACACATCAATTCCAAAAAATATATTTGAAACATCATTCAAATAAACACTGCAATGGAGACCATTCCACCTGGGTATCCATCCCATGTACAGTCACCAAAGGTAGACGCTGATGTGGATGGCAGGACATACATGCTGACAAGAGTCTGATATAGCTGTCTCTTTAGAGGTCTGCCAGAGTCTGACACATTCAGAGGCTGATGCTCACAGCTAACCACTGATCTGATCAAGGGTTTCCCAATGGAGAAGTTAGAGAGAAGACTGAAGGAGCAGAAAGGGTTTGCAGACCCATGGTGAGAGCAACAATACCAACAAACCAGAGCTCCCCAGGGTCTAAACCCCAGCCTGGGAGCACATAGGGAGGGACCCATGATTCCATCTGTACATGAAGGGGAGGATGGCCTTGTTGGGCATAGGTGGGAGAGGAGATTCTTGGTCTCATGAAGGCTGGACACTGAGGGGGTGGTGGAATTTGAGGGTGGGGAGGTGGTAGTGGGTGGGTAGATAGGGGCACATCCTTATAGAAGCATGAGGAGGAGGGATGGGAAAGGAAGTTGCTGGGTGGTGGGGGGAAGGGGGATAAGGGGATAAAATCTGAAATATAAATATAATATCTAATAAAAATTAAATACAAATATAGTAAAACTCATTCAAGCACATCCTTTATTGTTAGAAATATTATAGCTGCTTAACAAATGCATATCATGAACCATACAAGCACTTACATGTCTTATGTACTGATGAGGATATTTCCAAGCAATTTTATTTACATATGAATACATTTAGGAATCCATGGGTACATTCAAGAACAAATGGTATATACACATTTGAAAAAGTTACCTCATTATTTATGAGTCATACATATGTGCACATAGACATGCAAACTACATAAACACTCACTCACACACACAAGGAGGCATGTGAACACACACACCATAAACACTCACCATGCCACATACAAACACAGAATTGGACTTCATATATCACACATACCGCTATACATACAAACAACCATACACACATCAACATACACACATATCACACAATACACTAAACACAACACATTGTGCACAACACATAATGTACATACTATCCTCACTCATACCACAAACACACACCATCCTATATATACTATACACATATCACATACATCTTACCTGAACACATATATCATAAACACATTCCCTCTACACATACCATATAGTACACAACATAGTAAAAACTATGTACATCACACCTACACCAGAAAGGCACATGTATACACCATACATACAGCACACACACACACACACACACACACACACACACAGAAATTTACTCCACATCACACATACATCTCAATCATATCACACACATTCATATACTTCTCTCTATACATACCACACACACACACACACACCATACAAACTATGCAAAAAGAATTAACACATGTCACACACACACACACACACACACACACACACACACACTATCACCATGCACTACCATCACCACCAACAACAACACTTAAATGCCCAGCCCTCATAGTACAAAACAGACAGCTTAGCTGAATCTATGCACTTTTCTAAATCAGATTCTTCCTCTACCTATCAAAATAGATGACTGAATATGAGGATCTGTGAGAGAACATAGATTCTGGAGGAAATAAATGTCACATATGAAACAGATGCCAGGATTAAAACAAGTCTAGATGATCTAAGCCAATGTTTCACAGGAAACATACGGCAGAGCGCAGATCAACAGTATTTTATCATGTGTACAAGAGAGTAAGAGCTGGGTACAAGAACAAGAATAAATGTTTAAGTCACCAGACATGCAAAATACTGCCTTAGAAATAGCATCAAAATCACAGACTGTCATGCATGAATGTTACCCAAGTTCAATCTAACATTGTCCTAAGACAATGTATATTTAGAGAAATGCTTTCTAAAATGGCCGATAACATATAAATATATAGCTATATCAGAGCTGACCAGTGAGTAAAGATATTAATCCTATTTTGCTTCAAGCTCTCTTTTCCTCAATGTAAGTGTTTTTCTTGGGTGTCAATGAAGCCAACCATCATTCTGTTGGGAAATGCTAGAACACCCAGAAAATTCATGTGTCACCTTTATGGTTGTCCTTTGACCAATATGTTTATTATAAGTGTTATGAGTACTTCATATCCTATGTTTGCATTGATATATGCACATTGATTTTAGAATAGTTATATGTCTAAATTGCTGTATTCTTATTATTCATAGGTTGGAGAAAAATATAAAGGACAACAGATGTCACCTTCTCTGAAAAAAAACTCTAAAGTCATAATCCTGGGACTTTTAATATTTGATAGTACTAAGATTGGATTTTTATATTTCACAAGTATTCCTTTCTATGAGTCTATGAGATTCCGACTCTAAGTTTTTATTATCCTAAGATTCTATGATTGGAAGTTTTGATAGCTTCTAAAATTCTACAACTATGAGTCTCAGATGTCAATATTATAAGAATCTGACATTTATAGCTTACAATTTGAAGCTCAAATCTCTTGATTTGATTTGATTTGATTTGAGAATAAGGTTGCCATGCTGTTCTCCGAGGCAGGGAGAAACTAAAAGGGCACGAAGTGGCTATACTTAGTGGTGAGGACAGAGAGTCCACAAAAAAAAAATACATCCAGTCGAGAAAATGAACTGTAAGAGCATGCTGCTTGTAACCAAAGGTATCTCTCTCTGCTCTTCTTTGTCTGCAACTTCAATTTATGGCCTAAAAATTTAAAATATTTACTGCTAGAATACAAGTGTTGTAGAGGCAGAGCCAAATGTTTATTCCTAACATCTAGCACAAACCCTGAATGCATGTACAAAAAGCTCTTAGTAAATATTAGGATTGAGTCAGCTGGCCTCACAGTAGTATGTTTCTCTGCCCTCTTTGCCAATGACTTTTTCCAACATTCTTCATCCTTTTCCTCTTTTCTCATGCATCCACTCATATCATCTCTTAATAGTTTAAATTTTCCATGTATATTAGTTACACAATTATTTTAGAAATACGATGATTATTTCTCCTATTATACAGATAATGAAAATGAGGCTAAATATGATTTATCAAAATCCCTTAAAGTTATGAAAAAATGATGAACCTCAAATTGCTGATTCCAACTTCACAGCTTCCCAAATACTCTCCATTGTCCATGAAAATGAAAAAACCTATCAACTGCCCAGAACATGGGACATGTGGCCCTTGTTTTCTATTCCTCAGTATAACCCTAAACACATTTTCTCAATCAATAGCAATTCTCATTTTATTGTATCTAATACTGGTCTTCCATACTCAACAGTTCATTTCATTTTCTGGCCTTTTTTTTTTCCTCCTCCTGTGACTGCTGTACATGGCATGTGTTTATTTTTCAATTAAAGCAAATTAAACTTAATTTTGTTTTGAGAACTTTTTTTTTAGAATTTTACAGCCCACATTGAGATAATTGAGACCCTGCTGTTTCTGGAAGCAGTGTTTAGAGAGAGGAGGCCCTGATCAGCACAACCTTAGAAGAATCCATCTTTAACCCCTCACTTCCCTTTATCCTACCAACTCAGTATTTCTGAACTCCATCCACTTCCCTGCCACTGTTCTAGTCTAGATGTGTATCTTCTATACCGTAACTATACCACAATCAGGACCTACAAAAGGCCTACCAAAGATTTTCCTTTCCCTTCTCCTACTCATCTCCCTGCCATTCTGACCTTTAGATCTAATCAAGATAATAATTCTCTAAATAGCCAACAGAAACTATATAAAATTACAAAAATAAAAATTAATAGATCTAAATCCTAAAACTTTAAATAGCCAACTTGTACATTAATTCCTTAGCCTCGGTCTCTAGCATGCTCTCTGGAAACACTTGAAATACTTCTGTTTCTATTCGCCATCTGAAACGGCTTTTATCTCCATACAACTGACTGTGTCACTCCAATGCGCATTGGGATAGACATCTTCTCTAATCCTCGTTATTCATATGTATTCTCTAACTTTAGAACCAGCTACTCTGCATAATCTCAGGCTGTATGTCTGTCTGTTATCAGACTGTTAGTGGCTTCAGATCAGAAAAACAAGTTTATTTATCAAAGATGTTCCAGACTCAGACATGTAATAAATCTTCAAGAAACATGTTTCAGAAACTATTAATGAGAAGCAATCTAAAATACAATAAGCTATAAGGGGACACAGGATGTCAAAAAGCGAGAACAAACAAGCAGGATAGTAAAATAATAACAAGAGAGAGAGAGAAAAAAAGAAAGAAATGATGCTTACATTAAATCAAGGAAATTTCTTTCTTTATTACATTCTGATAGTTATCTTGCTATGATCATATATCCTAAAATAATGTATATAACCAAAACTACATGTACAAAAATTTATCATAAATATAATATTCCAGTCTTTCTATAGAAGATCAATTTTATATTATTTACAGTTTTTTTTATATGTAATGAAAGGTACTAACAATTAAATTAAAGAAGTAGAGAAAGTTGAAATTGTAAGGTCAAATAATTTAAGAACACTTGAATTAAAAATAATTAAATCTTTCTTTATTGTAAGATTTAAATGAGTCTTTAAAATGTTTGTGCATATAATATAATGCTTCTCTCAAATTTATTGTGCCATCCAATAGATTATTCTCAGAGTTTTCATAACCCCAAACAAAACAAAACAGTGAAATAGTGCCTAATAGAAAAGGCTATGAGAATGTAATAAAAGAATGGTTTTAGACCTGGACATTGTACTAGCATTCTTAGCTCAGACACTATGCTACAAAAGTAACCTTTGTCAACACTTCCGTTATGAAAGTCTTCATTTCTTTTTCTCTGTGTGTGTAAGTGTGTGTGTGTGTGTGTGTGTGTGTGTGTAACTGAATGTGTGTTGTAGCAATTCAAGTGTGTGCATGTCATAGCACATGTGGAGATCAGAAGACAACCTAAAGAATCATCCCTCACCTTTCCTTTCTTCCACACAGTCTCTTGTGAATATCTGGGATAGATTGGTTAGTTTCAAGAAATTCTGTCTCTGCATTTTACCTTGCCAAAGATTTTTATACTTATAGATGCATGCTACCCTGCCCATCTTTACAATATTTTAGTACATCTGAACTTGGGTCCTTATGGTTGTATGACATGCACTTTGCATATTAAGTCATCTCCTCAACCCTTGATTTCGTAATCTGTCTAAAGAGAGGGATAGCTATGTGTTTTTTGATAGGAATTGCTGTGTTGTTTTAAAAACTTTACCTTACCTCTAATATTCTATGTTTCTGTGATGTAGACACAGAAACTTGGAGTCATACTATTAGCTTCATCATGTCATCCACCTTCATCTATTTCCAGAAAACTGGATTTTTTTTCCATGTCTTTCTCCAGGGCAACACTTAGCTTTAATCTTTATGAAAAATAATAGTGATATAGTTTAGTCTTCAGGTCTCTTATGAAAATATTTTATTTTCATATGAGCCTATTTTAAATATGGAACACACTGTCTTGATACCATTTCATCTACTTATACCAAATGTATGGCATGTATTCTGATGACAAAGGTGATGAAGGCACAGTTTTACATCAGTATTTGCTTTGAAAAGACTCTTCTGGGGTATGGTATGTCTAAGCCATATTTGACTTGCAAAGAACTCAGTACAACAGCATAAATGGCAGTAGAAATTGAAAACAATGTTTTAAAATCATTTTAAAGTTTTATTCCTTCTTATATAAATCTTATAATAGTATAGAAGATGTTTGAATGAATGTGGAAGGTGAAAGCTGGGCTGATTTCACAGGCAGCCTCAATTTATCACCTCCTCACTGCTTCTGTAGTGTCTTCAGATTGGTGCTATGAACCTCAAGCCTTCACTTCTTAAGTGAGGAAATGGAGGTTAGGGGTGTGTGTAATCTACCCAAAACTTGAAATAGAGAAAAGGCTTCCTGAAGTATCCCTGCTTCTCAAACCATGACACAAAAAGTGCTCTTTCTTCAGAAAATGATTTCATTTAATATAAATATGATCCTACTTTGTTTTAAGGGGCTAATAGCCACTCTTTTGTTTATATGAAATTACAAATCACCTAGAAAATCATCACTGTATTATGAATATTTTTACTTAAGCCAAGGGTAAGTTAAAAAAAAAAGTTGAATCTTCAATTTGACTTAGGGTGACTTGCCAAAGTAGATAGTGTACATTCATGAATTACCCTTTTATTTTAGTTTTTCTTCTAACCTATCATGGATTGTTCACTACTTTCCTTGATCTTAGTAATTAACACATTGATTACTCATATCCTGCAATTCATTACAGAATATCAGGAAGTACAGGTAAGCATCATAGAAAGAAATATATTCATTTATAACCCATTAAATAGAGATAGCCATTAATACATAGATGTATCTTATTCAACAATCATGCCTTCTATGATATTTTGTTTCTTATGCCTCTTCAATTGTTCACCAAAATAAAAGTCAATATAGAGATGTCCTAAGTGCTATTTGTGTAACACTTGCTGTGCATAAGACATTTTCCCAATTGCTTTCTGTATGTGAAATTCACTTTCACTTCAAAACTTCATGGAAGGTCCTACTGCTACTCCATTTTATGGACAATATTTCTGATCATTCTATCTCCTGGTGTCTGAAGATACTGCTCCAAAGCCATGATTAGAGTTTGTAAAGTCCATTCCGTGCTTTGCTCTATTTTATTTTCCTTTTGTCTCAGAAGGAACATTCTTCATAGACTATGCAGGTCTAACTGACTTCTAAGTGGGGTCTAATTCTTAATTTAGAATCATTTATATCTCCTTTTAAAACCTGGGATATTTCGAGGGTGTGCCAGGATGGAGCTCCTGCTCTCCTGATAGTGAATCTCCCCCTCATTTTCATTTGCTTTCTCTGCTGCATTCACATTGGCCTCTTTATACAAATCTCACCTCAGGAAATCCATCCTGAGCATGTCCCCACTTCTGAATTGTACTCTCTCATATCCCTCTTATTCACCTTCTTTCAGGGATCAAGAAGATTTTACTTGAGTACCTCCACCTGGAAGGCTACCCTGCCTGGTTAGGTATGTGCCTTGCTGTTTTCTGGATCCAGACCTCTTTTCGAAAAGTCAGCACCCCGTAGATATTTCCCCTTCCTATTTACACGAATTAGCAAGCCCTGTCCTACCATGCCATCTGCACCACCCACTTTCCTTCTCCAGTCATTTTCTATTTTTTCTCTTCTCTATTACACTTATCACCATCTGACACACACTATATTTTTGCTTGATTATTTATATAACGTCTTTTCCCTCAAGTAGAACATGAGTTCCAAGATGGGGTTGGGGGTCTTAATCACGTGAGTTCACAGCTATTTTCAGGACTCTTAGAACAATGTCTGGCACAAAGAAGTGTAAAATAAGAAGTTCTCCTTATATATTTTTTTTTAATTTCTCTCTTCTGTGTAAAGGAACATGGGTATACACATGTGAAACCCAGATGATTGTGCTGCCAGAAGTCTCCCTCAATTACTACCTTTGTCACTGAAGTAGGTCTCAGACAACTCAGACCTTGCTGACAGGAGTCTATAGGTTACGATGATATACATCTGGCATTTACATGGCCTATGGAAATATAACCTCCAGCCCCATATTGGGCAACAAGTATTTTAATTACTGACCAATCTTGCCACCTCTATTCCTTAATTTTCAAATGAATTGAACACAGGCCATATGTGTATTGAATGTGCATTTCTAACAGTATAAAGGAGCCTCTGTTTTCCTGCACTGCTTGCCTGCATGGCATTTACTGCTAAAACAACTTACAACAATGCTAAATTTATCATCATCATCATCATCATCAACAACAACAACAACAACAACAAGAACAATCACAACAACAATAACAAAGACAACAGCAATAACAAAAACATTGTCATTATGCTACTTGGCATCATCTTTCTTTTGCTCTTATTTACTGTTTCTTTCTTTTCAAATACAAAGCTTTGTTACATTACGACTTGCCTTCTCTCCTAACATTGTCTCATTTCTCTTGTAGTATTTGGTTGAGACATCCTAGTTGCAATCAAAACAAAACAAATCCCCTTCTTATTAGTGGAGGAAAAATGTAATTGCAGCAACATTTTCATACAAACATAGCATTATATTTTTCCTCTTTCTCATCTTTTCTCACTGTCTTCCATTCAACTTCCCTTCTAATGTCTTCTTTCTTTCTTCTCAATTTATACCCAGTTCTTGTGTTAAATGGGAAGAGAATATGTTTTTTTTTCAAAATATACATTTGTAGCCATGCATGCTTTCCTTGTTAAAGTTCTACCCAAGTTTACTTTCTAACAGCAGGTGATCCTACAATTATGACTGAGTTCATGGTTTAGTACTATAGAGGGGTGACCCCACTTGAGCATTTTCTAAAATATCTAGTGTTCTTCATTCTACTTGTTCTCAACTGTGTTCAATGCCCATTTTCTTGCCTACATGTTTTAAGTATGTATGTGTTTAAGTACATAGTAGAGCATCTTGAAACATCTGGCTGTTGAAATGTATGCCATCACTACCCGACACTTTCTTGAGTTGCTTTTAACAGTGGCAGTGGGATCACTGGGATCACAGGTACGTTTGGAGTCACACTTTCCATTAAAAGAAAAATGTTGGCATTAGCCCCAAGTTAGAAAGTGGCTTTCTTATTCTATGACTGCTGGCCCTGGTTTCAGCAGTGTTTGAACTCTCACTATTAGGGTGCAAATAAACAGGCTAAGCTAAGGTTTCCCACAGAGGCATTGTAAAATTAAATTACTATTTTAAGAGGCTATGAAATTGGCAGCCAAAACGCACTAGAAGAGTGGAAGACATTCATGATACTGACAAATAAAGAAGGAAAGAAAATAAAATGCATATTGTTAGAGAGGATTTAGGAAGCTCCTTTTCCAGCCTCATGTATAACTTCTAAAAAAATACAATGGATGCCTTCCTACTTTAGGCATGTGAAAGATCAGAACTGAAGGCAAAGCATTATGACATAATGGTTGATGATTGGCAATGACTGACCTAGCTCAAGACAATAGGGGCCAAGTTGCAGCCATCAACTCCTACTATAAGAAGCTGCTAAGTTCCACTTGGGGAAGCTGCTACTAGCTGAACAATGTCTTAGGCTAATTCAAAGAGGGAGGACAATTCAGGAAAAGAGCATCACACTTAGTGTGTCATAGTAGACAAGGGCAGAAGGTCAGATATTGTCACTTATTGCATATTTTACAGTGAATTCTTCACTTTGTAGACGGAAAGTCATTGTTGGGAAAACAGAGAGAATCATGTTAAATTTGGAATATCGCACAGTAAAATATAATATGAAAATCATTTCAATGTATTTAGGAACTTGATGAAATAAATGGCATTGATGATGTAAAAGGCAATCCTGAATATAAAGATAAAGAGTCCACAAAGCATCTAACTACTGTCAATCATCCATGGGTTCAAGCAAACCTGACGGAAACCCTGGCCTTACATATTGGAAATTGAAATAGACAGGTACACAGAGCAAGAGGTTGCAGGGATTCAGGGTTCCTAAACTAACTCAGGTTCTGTTTTCACCTTAAAGAGAATGGTTCTGTATATGAAATAAGACAAAAGAAAAGGAGAGAAAATTAAACAGACCTACATGAAAGATGCCATCCAGCTCTGATGGTCAGTGACCTCTTCACATCTGCTTTCTGACCCATAGCAATACAGAGAATTTAAAAATGTGCCTTAGTAATTCTGCATACTATTCAGCCTTTTTCTTAATTTCTCAATCTCCCCTATAAGTACTGCTGTTGCACTGCTGCACTGGGGGCTGCTGGGCTGGTTTGTAAAAATGAGCTCAAGAGTTCCTGTACAAGGTCGTGTCTCAAACCTAAAAGTAATCTCTTTTGTGGATGATTTTTCCAGTTTGAGAACAAACCTAAGACTGCAAATAATGCTCAATCTGATACATTAGGGCATAGCAGGAATAAAACCAAAACTAGTTAATGGTATGTGGTGTGACATTCTGCCAGGTACTGCTTGAAGCACTTACTGAATCAACTCATTAAATTCCCATCTCTCTTCCATACAGAGTCCCTTTTTTTGCCTCATTTTACTGATGTGGAAACTGAAATAAGGACATTAGGTAAACTTGCTAAGATCAGAGAGCTAGTAGATGGTAGTGCAGGCATTCAGACACCAGCCATCAAGTTTTAATCTCTTTGTTTTCAAGTCAGCTAGAAACAGGTTCAAATCCTCCATAACACACCATTCATTGACTTATATGGTCTTCAACCAGAAACATTATTGTTACACACCTCGATTTTCCCATCTCCAGAGTGGGAGTTTATTCTAACTGCTATGTGCTTATAGATAATATACAACAAAGAATCGACTACATACCCATTATTGTACAAGAAACATGAACATGCAAACAAACTTGACACACATGTGGTCTGAGTTCAAGAGTATTTTATAACAGTGACACTTCAGCCACCCTTAAATATTGTGGGTAAAGACATTAAACTCTGAATAAATGTATTTTTTGCTAGTGCAATAAAATAGAGAACAAAAAAGAACAAAAATGCAGCTGGCTTACTAATAATTAAAAAATCATCTGTAAGGCTTCACTGGACTTTGAATGATGCTGTCTTGTTGGTATACACTTAAAATAAAATCTTCATAACATTCCCAGCCCTCCCCAGCCTTTGCCATCTCCAGGAATGAGGACCACTTCTTCTGAAAAAGTCATGTCTCCAAATTTGTCCCAGCAGCAAAACGGCATTACCAGCCCCTCCCAGGTAATCTATTTTTCAATCTTTCCTCTACAAGCTTACACACACCAAAATGCTGATTTTCTTTTCTTAAATAGCTTCTGTACTTGTACAGATGTTTTTATAGTACTAGGAAGATTCCTTGTAGGTGCTTCTCTAAAATGTGCTTATAAACTCAGAACTCATCAATCGTATGAGAGATTTCATTTACCCAGTGCCATATAAACAGATACACATTTGCTCAAGGCTATGGTCTATGTTGCATTCTGAGAGAATGCTATTCTAGGTTTTTCATGGGACTTCTGATACTCCAGAGATCCTACAGATGTCAAGCATTTCATCTATTTTTACAGATGGCTAATTCTTAGAATAGAAACTTGAAAACTTATCATTTAATAAGGTGGGTCTTCTGAAGTGCAGCCATCCTGTGGATATGTACACAACCTTCTTCCATCTAAATCAACTTGTAATCAGTAACCTGGCTATTCCACTTTACCCACAGGATCTGTACTTCCCCACTGGCTCATTTTCTGAGCATCTGAAAAGCTAGATAAATTATATCTCAGAAAGCCTTTGAGGCCTGTATTGGGTTAACCCTTACAAAGGGTTCTAACTGTTTAGATGGGCCATTTACTTGGAGCCCTGCTGTTCCAACCTTTACAGCTTACACAAAGAAACGATTGCATCTTACTTTTGTTAATAGCCTTATAGATCTACCTCCCACCCTTGGGGGGATACAGTTACTTAGCTATTCCCAAAACGATGCCAACATGCCTCATACAGCTCTGCACCCTGTGAGAACAGAATTTGTTAAGCATGATAGATTATATGCCTTCATCAGGCTTGCTCTTCCTGTGTAGGGGTAGCAGGCAACCCTGGTAATTGACCACTGTTCACTTTCTCACACCCAGTCTTATTCAGGCTATCCTCCTTAAGGCCACTTGTAATATCCAAAAGATAGGTCTCCTGGGAGATAAAAATCACGTTCACTCATATGAAAAAAAATTAATTTCACTTTTCCTTGGCCTCATTATTTTCTTAATTGTCTTCTTTGCCCCCTTAGTAGCAAGGACTGTCTATGGATTTGGAGAAAACCATTTTGGGCTGCTGTGTTCCAGGAGGATAGTAGTTTTCATGTTAGCACTTAATCACTTTGCTCTTAAGAGTTGCACCAGTGGCAACAAGCTCACCATCTATCCCACTCAGCCAGCCTGCCTTGAATCACAATCAGTCCTGTGAGATAGGAGTTCCTTTAGATTGGCTCATCTCTGAGAGGACATCTAACTCGGATGATGAAGCACAGCCACCATGCATGTGTCTCTCTCTGCTCTTAGAAGAACTTTGTCATGCTGCATTTCCATACAACCCGGCAATATCTCTTCAGTGAGCTAAGCCTTAGTATGGTTCTTCTAAATTTGCAGAAGGCAAACACATGCAGAGAAAGATAGGCTCTTAAGGAGTCTTTACAAACACCGAGATGAACCAGAATCAAGAGCCTTATGTCACTGTCATCTAATGTGCCCTCCCCCAGCCTTGAGCAGGCCTGAAAGACCTTGTTTACCACAATAAACCAAAAATAATAAGACCTAGGTGGAGTTACCCACCTTGGCTGCACATACAGCCTGCTACAGGAACTTAGAAGAATAACTGCCTGCTGAGCATGCCTTGATATATCTCCAGCAGTGACCAAGGATGGGTCCCCTCACCCATCCCAACTGAAGCAAGAAGGGGTTCAGTGGTGGGGCTTTTCCTTTAAATTGAGAGCTGAATGTTAAACATCGAGTCTTGATCAGAAAAAAAAGAAAAAGAAAAAGAAAAAGAGCCTTATGTCTCTGTACTTTTATTCTATAAAGTCTTGAAGTAAAAGAAATTTAAAATTTATATATGAGATTTAATATATAGTTTCCAGACCACCAAAATCTTACAGTTCCTGTTCATCCTCATCACTGTCTTTATTGATGGGTCTTCCTTTAGCCTTTTCCTTTCCCTAAAACCTATAAGATTTTGAAAGGGCAATTACCATCCCATTATGACTATTTGGGAATTTGCATATCTCTTCTGTTAGATGGCTTACATTTATCAGCTTTCACTAGCGTATTTGCTCAAATACTTTGTCCAAATTATTTTCCAAGCAATATATTTGATAAACTTTTCCAAATTGAAACTGCAGCCAGGTTCTCCCCTTTCCCGCAGATTTCAGTTATCTGCTGCCCACATATTCATTCTCTTCTCCCTTTTCTATCACTGACTTTTGTGTTTTAAGCCTAAGAGTTTCTGGAATGTGGTACTCTAAGCAGGACTGGAAATTAAGAACACATGGAAATGAGGGATTAAAAATGGGAGTGATGAAAACGTAACAGAAAGTACCTGATAACGCCCTGTCAATTTCCAGAATGCATTCCATTCTTAGATCTTGTACTGCCCAACTAAAGGTGTGTCAAAAGAGATACCAAAATGTCTTGCCCTCTTCTACAAGACCTTTCTGATGTGGGCTCTGTCTCTTTTTCATCTCGTATCACCTCCTTATTTACAGCTTCATCTACACTGGGAATCTGTACATCTTTAGCCTTCTTAATCATCCCCCTGTATAATGACTCCATTCACTCTTCTTACATAAATCTCAACATCAGTACTATTTCCTCAGAAATGGCTTTTTATGACTAACTCTTCTAAAGTTATATCGCCCACCTTCCCTTCTAGCATGGGATCCCTAATTATTTGTATGACATTTAATATTAGACTTAATTACTGTGGCTCTCTATTTGCTTAGTCATTATTAGCCATCTCTTCCCCATGTGTGAACCCCAATGAAAGCAGGACTATCGTCATAAAACATTCCTGATGTCTAAACCAGAACTGTCCATTTTAGTGTCCACCAGCCACATACAGCTGTATAAATCAAAACAAGAAACAAATAAATGTTAAACAAGAGGAAAAGCTCACTTTACCGGTGTCCATTGGCACATTTAAGAGTGCATGGCTACCATGTTGCCTAACATGGAGAATATTTTTCTTATTCTCTAAAGTTCTATTTACCTGTCCTATTCCAGGACAACATCTGCTAAGTAGAGGACACTCAGCATCTACTGCTTTTAAAAATAAATAAATTCTTTCTTTTGATTCTAACCCAATCCTCATACCTTAAAGGCAAGATAGCAGTCTGCTCAGTTGTTTCTAGCATCCACTGAACACGGAGGTCTCAATAGCTATGAGTGATCTTGATTGTGTAGTAGAAGAGTGGAGATACCCACGAAAAGTTCAAATCTTTGCCCCTCTGCTTAAAAGGAGTTGAACAAAAGGAAGTTCCCTTTCTTCTGTATAATAAATGTATCTGCCTCACTGGACGAGAATAGAGATTAAAGGAGAGAATAAAACTAAAGATCTTGGGACACAGCAAGGGGGCATTGTCAAGTTTGATATAACTACCTCTCTGGCCCATTACTGGTACCCCTCAGTGGCTAAGCTAAGTTAAATGATTTTGAAGACATAATGGCTTTGTTTTGAGTAAATAAGAATCAATTTGGGGGGGGGAGCACAGGAGGGCTGACAGATACTTTTCACACTGAATATGTGTACAAAAGCAAAAAGAATGATAAAAGAACTACTGTGTGCCAAGTCCCCAGCTACTAAAAGAGAACTGCTGCTAATAAGAGTACATGTTGATGTGATAAAGACAAAGCTATTGCTGTGTGGCTGTAAAACAGAGCAAATAGAGATGAAAACTAAATAAATAGGCTTTCCAACAAAATTACGTCAAAATCCAGCCAAAAGAGTTTGGTTCTGAAACAAGGCCTTGGGAAGACTTTTTAGAAGGATTATCTGAGCTAGATGCTAAAATGTAACTACGGTTTGCTCAATGGAGGAAAGCCTGATATATCCACTATCACTCATATGAAAGATTATAGTGAAAACAATGGGAAGGTTTTAGGAAAAATTATATTTGGTGACTCTTCCGATGTTTCTTGTTGTTTAATATGGTTACGAGGAATTCAGTAACTTACTTGTTAAACTTTGGATTTTAGAGGATTTTGGGGATATTTCCTAATGATTTCATCTAAGGAACCCGGATGAGAAAGCATATGCAAATCAGAAATTATTTCTTCACATAACTGCAGTATCTTTTGGGGTGAAGATGGGTTGAGGGGGGAAAAGGTGAAAAAACAGAGAGAGAATTATTTGATCAATAGCATAAACTCTCTTGAAAGCACTAAGAGAGAAATGTCCCACTTGAACTGAGCAGGAGAGAACATTTTTACCATCCCCACCTATACTGCTACAGTCATATTCCCTACAGCAGGAGCTGGGCCTTCTCAACTCAGCAGGGGGGCCACAGAGCTTATTTGGAATAGCAGAGCTCTTTTTCCATGGATGAAATGGAGTCACAGCTCCCCCTTCTGGGAGCTAAAGTGCCATCCAGCTCCAGAAAAGACAACGTTTGTGAGGTTGTTAATGGCTTTATTGCAGATGTGCCTAAAATCCCTGTATTTCTAAGTACTTCCCCGAATCCCAAAAAGAGCATCTAAAATACTGATAATGTACTTTTTTTTTTCTTTTTAGTAAAATTGATTTCAACTCTGGATGTCCTGTGACTCAAAGAGCTTTATATTTTTCTTTCCTTGAGGTTGTAAGCCCAAGCCCACCAATGCACTTACAAAGGGTAGCTCAATTTTCTGCAGAGTTTAAGAGGTTAGTCACATTTAGGGGAATGTATTAGGAAGGGAAGGTTACTGGACCTGTATATATACTATACACCTGTGTATGGATGTATATATATTCTTGTGTATGTGCCTGTGCTTATACTGTGAATGTACAGACATGAGGTTTAAATTAATGTAAGTAAATTAACTTTCCTGAAGTATTTGCATGGATGTCTAAGTATATATATTTTGTACTCCAGAAAGCAGACCTTTTCTCATAAAGGGGTCCATATAGTCCAGTTTTTCTACTGAGTTCTATATACCAGTCATAAAGTCTTAGATCCCCATGTGCATTTAATTATCTGATGACATTAAAACAGTCTCTCTCTCTCTCTCTGTCTGTCTGTCTGTCTGTCTGTCTGTCTCTCTCTGCATCCCTATATGTGCATATGTTTTTAAATGCTTCTGTGAAACAAGAAGAATGACTGAGGCATTATGCACTTTCTCTCTTGGGTTATAAAATATTTGAAGAAGGTCTGAAATGCATCTCTGAAACAAGAACTTCCAGAAAGGAAGACAATCAGTTATCTTAAGTAGAAATATCATGGGCAGGTAGGGTTAGGAAGTGTTGTAAGTTCCTGAACAGGGTAATGGAGTAAAAACTGACAATGATTTGGCTGAAAAACACCCTGGGTTCTAGTCCTGGCCATGCCACCAATTTGCTAGTGAATATTGAGAAACTGTCATCCTCTCTGATCTAGAGTCCTGCCTGGTTGTTCTTTGATAGCAATAGATCATTTATACATTGGAACAGAGATAATGAGAGCCTATCTCAACATGAGGGCTCTTCTGCTTGCAAAACCCTTCCCCAAACTGCACTAGGATGCTGTGATCTAACCTGAGTTTTGTAAAGTCTACTCTATGGGCATGCCCTCCTGAAGCCTTCAGCCTGAGAGATCCGCCTGTAGCCAGAAAATGGTATGTGTGCAAGTGCTTGCAGGTAGAACAGAAACCCACCAGCTGGGGCAGGTTCCTGCAAACACTCGTTTGCTTTTATCTCTCCTCAGAAGATACAAACGTATGAATAAATGGTTTTAAAAACAGGTATATTTCTATTTTCTTTCCCTCCTCGAGAGGCCTTTCTAGTGACCCTTTAGACACTCTATCACACTACCTCAGCCTCATCTTCTAGCTTCACTGCTTACAAGCAGAATGGCTGCCATTTACCTTGAGAAAGTAACAGCTGCCTAGTCTGGAAGCCATGCTAACAGCAGTAAAACTCAGCATTTTTTGCTGAGTAGGGCAAGCCTTTAAAAGGCAGCCGGGAATCAAATCAATGGCTGGCTCCAGAACCAAAGCCCAACTGTGCCTAGGCAGGCGGGCCAAAGTATTTACCTGAACAAGCTCCTAAAAGGTGGAGGAAATAGGAAGGAGACCCTTACCTCAAATTACCTTCCTGAGAGTCTTTCCAGGCCTCCCTGCCCTTGACAGTATTTTAGAGCCAAGCATAAAATGTGAGGTGCAAACCAGACAGCAATTTAAGTCAACTACCTTCACATTCTGTGACGAATTCCCCACCCTCACAAACTGTAGCTCCTTGGTCCTTAAATAAACACATATAGACCTCTTCTCCCCACTTGCCCCAAAACACACTAATCTCTCTCCCAGTAGCTTTGGAACTTCCTGGAGCCATGAGAAAGCACAGTTTTAAGAAGAGATGGGGCTTCCAAAGCTTGCCTGAAATGGAGAAAGCAAAAACAATGCATCCTAGGAAAGTACCCTATCAGTCTCCTGCCAAAGCACCCAGAGCTGCCCCAAAAGCTATTTTCTCTGGTACCGATGGGACTGAGATGGACAATCACATTGTCAGAGGATGCTTACTCTTTTCCCCTGAGATGATTCAGGCAAACTTACCCAGACCACCCCCTCAACAAAAGGCGGGGGTGTGGGGGCAGTGATATGATTGCAACAGGGAGATAGGGTGATCTCTCTACCCAAGACTTATCATGCAGTAGATAAGGAGATCCCAGACTTCCTCCTTTCCTTCTCACTCCATACTCAGCCTCTCCAAATTCCCATCAGAATCCTGGAGTCTGCCCGGTGTGGAATTTAAAGGGACAGCATCTCCCTTGCCTAGGGTTTTGGACATGTATCTTTCATTTTTAATGGTGAGTTCAAGTGAGCAACACTACCCCAAGATCTAGACGATATTTTTCCTTCATAGGTACCAACAGTGGGCTAAATAAGGCACCATTTATATTCCTATCATCTCTCCCAAACCACTGCCAGAGACCTAAGAGGAAGTCCACAGCGGGCTTCCCGGTGGCTACGTGATCCTGTATGATCCTGTAGTAAGAAACCCATTCCATTCCCTGTGAGCTGAAGAGATCTAATTAAAAATACACAGACGTGCACACATGCAAACACACACATGCAAACACAGACACACACTCACACGCATCTCTCTGAAAGTAGGTTATAAGGCACGGACACACACACACACACACACACACACACACACACACGACACGACACGCATCAAACGCAAACGACGCTGCACAGGCAAACATACACTACATCAAGTTCCCACCATGGTACCCACGTCGGGAGCGCGCGGGGACACACATGACACTTAATAAAACCCGCATTTAACCAATAGAGTCCAATCTACAGTAACCCCAGTCTTCAGAACAGAAGAGGACTTGGAGGCGAGGGAAAACCCGGACAGACGAGGGTGCTGGAAGGGGGATGGGAGGTGAGGGCGGGGGCGCCCCGACTGCGGTCTGTGGCGGGCTCCAAGGGCAGAGGGGCTGTGGGGAACTGCTCCTGGAGTCGCCTTACCTGGAGTCAATGTCCGTCTTTGGCGGAGAGCAGCAGGAGGACGCTTTTTATTCGGCTCGGTGGGAACTTGGAAGAGCCTTGCGTCCAGCTCGCATACCGGGGACGGCGCGGGGACTGCAGGCGTGGGGGTACCTGGCTTCTAGCAGCCTGGCTCATACTCAGCCTTAAAGTCCCCTTGGCTGGTCCCGAGGACAGGCATGAATCCCGGCTCCGGAAGGTGGCCACTACTCCCTCTGCCTCCGGCTCTCTGGCTCTCTTGCCTTCTCCTTTGCTTGCGCTCTTCTCCTCCTCTTGCCCACCCCCCCGCGCCAGATCAGTTCGCAGCCGCGGGGACCCGGAGTGAGGCGGCTGGCGAATGGAGAGGGAAGTCCAAGTACGCCGCGGTCTCCGGGCGGGGAGCAACGGAGGCCGGACTAGGCAGTGGGAGGGACTTTGCCGGCGACGGAGGAAAATGAATGGGGGAGAGGCTGCCGGGGGCGGAGAGGGAGGAGCTGAGAGCCCCGGTAGATTCCAAGGAGTGTTTTGTACGTCTTCAGGCGGTGGGGGAAGAGAACCGAGAGGAGAAGAGAAGTAGGGCCGCCTGAAGGGAGGGGCAGACTGGGTGGGCAAAGGATGAGCTTCAAGGGAACTCACATGGGTCTGGGCACAGTGCTGCGAGACTCCTTACAGGAGCACCCAAAAGGACCTCGTGCGCGCAGATCCCGAATCGTGATTCTAGCTGAAACGGGTCTGTAGCTGAGTGATGCGCGAGCTTCTGGTATTTCTGATTATGCGGGAGCTTGACGTGACTGCGTGTACATACCTGAGTGTGGGTTTTGTCTGGAGTGACGCACGTTTGAGTCTTGTTGTGTCTCTGTTTCACTGTGACTATTGGAAATTGTTTTTGTGTGTAGGCGAAAGCCCACTTAACCTCCCAGAATTAAGCACGCGCTTCCTTACGTGGGAAGGATGTCGGAGTGGGAAGCTGAAGAGAACGCAAAGTTCTCTAGGGACCATCAGAGACAGGGAAAAGGCCAGAGTAGTTAGACTAACACAAGAATACAGATAGCAGAAAACTCCGCATTCAGCCTGAGGTGCAGGCACAGCCTCTCCCTGAAGTAAAACGGAAGGCCTTTGCATGGTGTAAATCTCCACATTGTATGCATTCTGTGAATTTTGCTTTACTTTACTCAAAGCTTAAATCCCACCAGAAGTGTGGATTCCTAATCCTTTAAAGATTTGGCCAGGGTGGGAAGCTCTGTCGAAGCTACCAGAGTGAGAGACAGGAAACCATAAGGAAAATATTGGACAATGTAAAGGAATCCAGATGCAGTGAAAAGTCCAAGTGTTGGGCGTAAACTTGAATCTTGTCTATGTAGGATATTGGCCAAGTTATCTTAGCCTTCACTTTCTCCCTGTTTAGTAAGATGTGATAACTAAACTTCTAATGAGGTTGCTGTGTAATTGAAAGTAAAATTATATATATATATATATTCCTTCCAGGTAGATAATGCATCCTGTATATTACCCGCTGCTGCGATTCCTACCTTTATTAATCTTTCTCTTAACCAAAAGGTGACAAGAAAGAGATGCAGTCAGTAGAAAAACGTAGACGAACCTAAAAAAACAGTGACAGAAAAGGAGTTTTGAAGCAAAATGAGAGAAAAATCCTTGAATTAAAGAATAACAACTTGAGAAAAATCAGCATAATTGACAAAGAAGAAGATGTAGAGAGAAAGGAGGCAGAAACATATGACGATCAGAGGAGAGAGGCTAGCAGCAGAACCCTTAAGAGGTCTCCTCTGCATTTACACTGCAATGTAAATGAGAACAGGTCAGTACCACGGACAGCTCTCTGGCCACTGACCAGGTGGGTGATTTCTCTCTCTGACTGATGGAACTTCTCTTTTTCTTGGACAACAGTTTTATTCTTACCTTGGCTTTTGGCCTGAGTTGAGATCCTTGTCAGTTCTTCTTGAAAAGATTACAATTATGAAGAAATACACTCACCACAGATGAAGTCCCAGATGCTATCATGTATCCTTTTTTTTTAGCCCTCTCTTTCTATTCATCTGTACCACATTGCTTCCCAGTTATTTGTCATATTCTTGTTTTGCTCTATCACCCCCAGCTGGGGGCTGCCTCCTTGATGCAGTCAAGAAATCAGTCTAAAACAACCGAGTTAGATGAAGACCAAGAGAGTGTTGTTCCCCTTCCTATATTTTCCTTCATAATTACACTCTCATGGTAGTATATGGTCAAAATGTCTTACAAATAGGACACTTAACAACATAAAAAGTTACTCTGCTTATTACCAGTCACCAAACAGTCAATATTTCACTCAGAAACATAGAATCCTTTCTATATTTATGTACTAGGAAACAGAAAAACAGAAGGGGGCAGGGGGATTGTTGAACTTTTATGAGGCACCAAACTTCACTTGGAATATTTTCTAAATAGGTCTCAAAATGCTATGTGACAAGCCAGAGTTACAGTGCTAGAGTGATTTTCTCACATGCACAAAGCCTAAAGCATGTCTTAAAAATACCAGTACTGAGGAGTTGAAGATAGAAAAATAAAAAGTTCAGAATCATTCTCATCTATAGTGAGACTAAGGCCAGCCTGGAATACATGAGACACTGCCTCAAAAAGAAATAAAAGAAAGAAAGAAAGAAAGAAAGAAAGAAAGAAAGAAAGAAAGAGAAAAAAGATAGAAGGAAGGAAAGAAAGATGGATTGAGTGATATGAGACAAATAATATCCCATTTGTATATCACAGGAGACAAATCCCCTTGACACATGCCTATCTATGTAGATTCATTTCACCATGATTTGATCAGCCCTGGAACTCCATGCTCATGTCTACATCTAAAATATTTATTGTGTTTCCAGGAAATAATGGGAAAAACCCTAGGGTGGTTGGTCAATTTTGAAACTCAGTGGAGTATTGTGTCCAACATAAATACAAACCCGGATACCTGAAACCCTTGGTTAATGTGTGCCAGAGGAGGATTTAGTAGAAGCTGTCTCGAGAGGAGGATGCGAAGACTTCACAGGGTAGATTTAAAGCTCACTGGAATCTTACTGGTTCTGAGTTTTAGATAAAACCTGAACCTTTATAGGTCTTGGCTCATTTGCATTTGGCTCTGTTTAGCTGCTCTGTTTCTCTGAGGCAAGGCTGAGAGAGCCATGTAAAGCTGTCTCCAAAGACTTCTTGGTCATCAGGAAAGTTCCTAGTGCAAAGCATTTCTAATGACTGATGGAGAAAGTAATCAGAACCATATGGATCACATTTCTGCAGAAAGACACACTAGTGGGAAAAGGTTTAGAGGCCAAAAATATACTGCTTCTTCTTCGTCTTCTTCTTTTTTTTTCCCCCTTTGCCAAAGAAAGAACATTTAAGGAAGCTTGAGATATGTGAGAAATGTCTTGTTCTTTCTTTGGGGTGGGTGTTGGTGAGCAGCTGCTTGCTATTTCCACAGAATTTACAAAAAGCTTGCATGGGTGGAGGGAATTTCCAACAAATTAAGGTAGACCTGAGTGAGAACTCACTCTCTGTGGGCCTTAAGGTGATTGCTATAAAAAGAACTTGATCAAGGACATTTAGTCAGGAAATGGGATCATGCACCATCATATTTTGATGGATTCAAAGATGTTTGTTAAGTCTCAGCTCCTTTTAAGAATGTCATGATTGCTACTGACTCCGTGTATTGTGGGGAGAAAAAAATGCTTATGAAAATCTCCTGAGCATTTGATATAATTTCTTTCCAAATCCCTCTTTGCCGATTCCATCCACTGTTTCTGGATCTTCTGGTGCCTTTTCTGATCTCACACTTGGTCTTTCTTGTTAGAGTTTGCCTCACTGAAATTACAAATTGATGAAAAAATTTTAAAAAAAGAATATTTAAAAAAATAAATAAGCAAAAAAGCAACTTTTGATTCTAGAAATGCTAAGAGATACAGATAAATTTTTCAGATAAAGTAAGGCCCTGCTTCCCTCACCTCAAATAAAGACAAGCCTTTTACCTATTTGTGCAAGACTTTTAGCCACCTGCTGCTGCCTCAAAGACTTAAGTTTTCTATGGCTGCCAAACCTCAGAGGAGTTAAAAATCCCTTAATCTGGGGCACTCTGGGTTCACGGTGGGCTGAACATCTGTAGAAAGAAACTTGAGTTTCTTAAGGGCCTGCTGAAAGTGAGATCATATGAAAGACTTAAAGATGAATGACCACCTGACTTCTGTCTTCCCGGAGTCTAAAGTCCTCTGCAGGGCCAAAGTTGGGCCAAATAATCACAGTATATCAAAGAATGTAGTGGTGATCTTCAGAATCCTTAGAAAATTCTAGAAAAGCTCAGAGGGAAACATGTGCTTCTATATAAGGCCTAGTATATTGCAGATCTAGTGTTAAACAGCAAGAGTTGGTTTTATTAAGTCTTGAAAGCAGTTGAAAGAGCATGCACTGGTATTTTCCAGTTTCACAGGTTTTTCTTTAAGTTTGTATGGTAGAGGTATACATGCCATTCTCCTCTCTGTCTCTGTCTCTGTCTCTGTCTCTGTCTCTCTCTCTCTCTCTCTCTCTGTCTCTCTCTCTCTTTCTCTCTCTCTCTGTGTGTGTGTGTGTGTGTGTGTGTGTGTGTGTGTGTGTTTTCAAAGACAGTTTGTGGGGAACACTTTCTCTCCTTTCAAGACATGGATCCATGGAATTGAAATGAGATTTTTAAAAATCACCTCACTAAATAATGTATCTGTATGTTTCAATGTGTGTGTGTGTGTGTGTGTGTGTGTGTGTGTGTGTCTGTGTCTGTGTTCATATGTTTAGAATCCCATATATAAGTTTTGGTTCCCCTGGATATGTGTATAGGCTTGTGGGAAGTCTGAAGTTGACATCACAAAATTTCTTCTGTCTTACCTGCTGAGGCAGGTCCCTCAGCCAAATCCAGAGCTAACTGATGCATCTACTATTGCTACCCAGCTTGGTCTAGGAATCCCATGTTTCCACTGAGCCCAGGAGTTACAGATGGGGCATCACACTACTTGGCTTTTACATGGGTTCTAGGAATCTGAACAATTGTCCTCATTATTGCTAGGCAAGCACATTTACTTGCCATTCTTGAATATTAATATTTATTAACATAACATTTATTGATTATATTTATCAATATAAAATAACCCTTATTAATAAACTAACAATTATTAATCTGTATAGATCAGAAGCATCCAAGCCTTGCCTGTCTCTTACCCGAGTTTAAATGAGCATCTGCTCACTGAACAAAATTGCTAGGTAGTATGAGCCTTATTTCTCTCTCTCCTACTCTCTCCCCTTCTGATCCTTATTTTATCTAAGTCTTCTGGAGACAGTATGTTTGAAATGAAATCTCTATTTATTATTGTACTTTGCAAAACCTGGTGGACTTCAAGCTATACACCAAAGACAGAACTGTAAAACTCAGACCTCGGTATCTTCCATTTTCTGGCCCCTGTATTATTTGCATTCATGTTATGCTTAGTTATTACCCTGATTTGCCTCTGGTAGCAGAAATGAACTGTACAGTGGTTGGTTCTGAGCTTCTGCTAAACAAAATGATTATGCTGGCCCCTTCAATGCCACTGCATTTGTTCCCAGCATTGCTATGCGTCCAGGATGACATGTAACCTCTATGGAAAAATAAAGTTCACATGGCACCTTCTCTGCTGCTCCAACTAAGATGGAGAATATTTTAACATACAGCATACAGAATCTGTCTCAACTTGTTCTCTTTCTAAGATGATGTACCAACCTCTCAACTCCAACCTGGTCCTTTTCCAAGGTCTATAATTTATCTAGTTCCTGCTTGCCTTTAGGCTTACATCTGAGCTTTCTGCTCCATTCAAATCTTTCTCACACTTCAAGTATCATTGTAAATATCATTTCCATGCCACCCAGACAGGATATCGGCTCTCTCGGGACCCTTAATGTCTCCTTCATCACAATTGTAATTAAATAATTACCAATGACATTATTCATCCAATGTATATTTCCTAAACTGAAATCAGTGGCATAAAAATAGATTTGTGATGAAAGCTGAGCATACAAAGACTCAATGAACACCCATAGCTGCCCTTCTGACCTTCACAAAGATTAATTTAAGTCTCCAAATTAGTCTGTGATGTGGGTATCTGTTATGGTCATCATTTCCATTTTCAGGTGAGGAAAACATAATAAAATTAGTCATATTATATAACAAAAGCAGGACTTAGAGCATTGTACTATAGAAGCCTAATATGAATTCATGATGCTATTTACCCTTCTACATGGAAGGAGTCTAGTGCATATTTATTCAACACCCAGATGATCTCTGCAATCCATTGAGTTCTTATTATATACTGTCTCTTCTAATTCTACAATACTCCTTGCTTTTAATCAGAGATATTTGCATATGTCAATCTTCTTTGAAGTGTTCCAGATATCAGAAGACACATACTCATATTATAAAGCTTTGCTGACTCATCTGATTTCCTGAGGAGAAGTTACACCTATATTGGTTTCTTGTTGAACTCTCTCAATATGTACTAACTGATGCTGTGGGCATGAGTGCATGCATGCTAGTTTTACTACATGTGACTAATCCCAATGTTTCCCTCCTCTCTCCATCCCATGCTGCTAAACATCTATCTTTCTTAACCTGTATCCTGCCCAGACCTTTGTTCTAGTAACATGAAATTCTAAAATAAAAAAAAAGCAGGATAACATCATTCTGTTGATGGAGACTCAAGGGATAGCACCATGGTAAACTGCTATAACATCCTTCTGAGACTCATAATTCAGCAAGCATAGAGATTTTGAAAATATCTCATTGTTTAACTTCTGCTTTCTGCAACCTCACTTTTCTGTAGTAATTCAAAGAGGTGGTGGATACAGCAGTTAGCCCCATTTTTATAGGGCTGGAAACATCAGCTAAGTCCAGCCAAAGACTTTCAGAACAATTTGTAACGAGAGAACCTTACATAATCTAGATATTTACTGAGGCCCTTATTCTAAATGAGTATCCCCTCAGTCTCTATCTCTCTGTCTTCCTGTCTTTTTTACTCAGCCTCTCTCTCTCTCTCTCTCTCTCTCTCTCTCTCTCTCTCTCTCTCTCTCTCTCTCTGCTGTGGTCCACCAGGGGGAGCCTATTTAGATTTTTGCCTTCCTCAAGGTCCATTTCTCCATCTTCTAAAGGAGCCCCCTTTCTCTTTTTTAGGAATACACACTGATAAATTTCTCACTTCATACATTCCTATAGGTTTTACCTTAATTCTAAGGTATATGAGCAAGGCAAGTCAGTCACGTGTCCTGCCTAGGATTGCTTCAGAAAGGGTTGTGGTGCAGATCCTCCAGAATGATCAGTTCTAAAGTATCTGATCAAATCTTTATTTAATAGTTCTCTAAAAAATGAAATAACAAAGCTAGCCAAGAAAGCTAAGTAGGTAAAGGTGACCTGAGTTAGGTTTCCAGGACTCACACACTGCAAAGAGCAAACCGCTGTCCTCTGACCTCCACATATGTATGTGCTATTATTATGTAGTTAAAACACACACACACACTAAATATAAATAAAGAAAATAAATGCAGCTAAATCTAATAAAATTAAATAAGGAAATAGGTATAATTAATAAATGATGATGAAGCATGGAATTCTGTCAATTATTTTTGCCACCACGCAGAGAACTTGACAGGGAATGAAGGAGGAAGGAAATATGTGATCCACATGTTTCCAAAGTCATGATCGTTTTGTTGTCCTTATGTTATCGTTGATTTTGTTGTTGTTGTTGTTGTTTCTGGTTTTGTTTGCTGTTAGTTATTCTGAATTTGTATAACTCACTATCAAGTATATTTTCATAGATCGTGATAAATCAGTTAATCGGCTTTTAGACAGATCATCTGACTCAGAGAGACTATACGTAGTACTGCCACATGTAACAAAATGAATAGTTGTCAATAGGATCCTGCCTCTGCTAAACTTTGCACCAGGCAAGATGTGTCTGGCCCTATTGTTCTCAACCTTCTTCATAGGTAGAATTCTTCAATGATTTCTAGTAACACCTGATCTCAGGTAACCACCTTTCCTCTAAGTATGGGTGGAATCTTTACATATAATGAGACACCAGTACTGTAATTATGATTTTATATGTTGAACCACTCTGGGTGGGCCAACTAAAGCATGGTAAGTTTTAAAAGCAAAGAGGGTTTTTTTTATTATGTTTGAAGAACAGCAGGCCTGAGTGAATCACTCAAGCTAATTTGTAAGAAACTATCAGCGATGTAGATTTTGAACTATCTATGAAGGATGAAATGAACAATAAAGAGTACTTAGATTTTGACAAACATTTTATCATTGTTTAGCTTGGTGGTTTTGAGGGACTCCTAACAGTGGAAGTGAGGGGGGTATCTCTGACTCTTTTCCCTGCTACTGGGAATCTTTTCTTCCTACTAGGTGCTTCTTCCATCCTTGATACAGGGTTTGTACCTAGACTTATTGTGTCATGTTTTGCCATATTCAGTTGATATGACAGCAAGGAAGCCTATTCTTTTCTGAAAGAAAAGGAAGGAACAGTGAATTTGGGGTGAAAGGGTAGAAACTGGAAGGAGTGGAGAAAGGGAAGGGTGTGGTCAGGATGTATTATATGAATGAAGAATAAATTAAAAAAAAGAGAAGTTAATGTTATCTGTATAAACATAAGAACTGAAGCTGAGAGGTGTGGAAAAAATGGGTTCTTTTTGCTCACACATATTACTCCCAGTAAAATGGTGTTCCAATCCAGTGACATTATTTGTTTGGAAGTGTAAATAAACACTTATTATTCTCAAGTCATTGAGCATAATGAATATGAGAAATAGACTTAGGAGTTAAAAAGATTTGAGTAAGAACCTGGCATTACCATTTTCCAGGAAGATATATAATAATTCTTACCAGGAACATTACAGGTATAACTCTAACCCAGAAAAACCTCATGCCATTGGGAAATTGAGATCTAATAATTTATTCCAGATCTCATGCTCTGAGTCTCTTCTCTACACCTGATATTCTATGATTAGAGTTCAAGCAAGAAATAATTTTATCCCAGTAAGATTGATATGATAATAGCATAAGGTAAGAATTGTATATGGAGTTTAAAATATGTATACCATGCATCAATGGGACTCATGCTCAAAGAAGTTACACATCCAATGGGACGTATGCAACTATTAATCACAATTACTGAGATTCACATAGAATCAAGTTTTCTCTAAGTGGTATCCATGTGTTAGTACATAAAACTACCACAGAAATGCAAACTAAGTGCTATAATCATCACTGCCAATGAGAAAGGGTTTAGTGAGAGTCAAGATAATGTTTAAAATCAGATCCTTCGTTCTCAACTCGCATTTGATCTATTGCCTACTAAATCTCACTAGATGCTTTTAAAGCAGGGGGTAGGATAGTAGAGACTTTCATTTATTTGCCTTTTGTTTGATGAAATTTTCTCCTGTTCCACATGTCTCCTCTATACTATAAGGGTTCCATATCTGAAATTCTAACCAAGTCACCCTCACTAATTTAAAAGTTAGGCAGAACCACATTATAAGTTCTTCTGTGATTTCCTGTAACCTTTATTTGCCATTTACTCAATGCCTATGCTGTTCAAAGAGTGTTGTTCTAAGTGCTTCAAAAAATAGTGCATAATTTAATTAATCAAATTAACTGCACTGAAACTCAAAACCATGTGAATCACAGATTACCAAAATTGATTTTAAAAATCTGAAAGGTAAAATAATTTGCTCAGGAATGCATAGCCATGGAGAGCTGAATTGGGGCTTAAAACACAATGTTGTAATCTTTTTTTCTACTAGCTATGCTCTGTGCTTAGAACCATTGTGCAATCCAAAGCAGTTTGTATTAACAACGTATCAAACAAGTCTATTCTATTTGATTCCTGAGCAACATCTCTCTGGCTCAGAAAGTTTGCTTTCGAGTTGCTGGCTCACTGTTTAGAGAAAGGATGATTTTCTCATGGCTTTATAAACTTAAAAAAAACTTTTAAACACTGTTTATAATAAACTCTCTGAAAGTTAGTTTGAGTTCAACTGGTTCATGTTTGTCTTTTCCATTATATCTTCATAGATTTTTTTCAACATCTCTTGCTATTTCTTGTTCATCTCTCACCAGTGGCAACCATTGCCAACTGATTATGGTATCACCTCCTGCAACAACCCCTCCCAACACTTCTTAGATCAATCTTCAAACCAAAACCTTGAATCAACTACTTCCGTCACAGGAAGCAAACTCTGTGTTCTCTCCCTGAGACAGGTAAAAGTCCTCTGTAGATTTTAGAGATAAAAGCTTGTTTGGCCAAGGGCATAACTAAATAGAAAAAAGATGTGTACCTTGTGAACGAAGCACATCTTTACCTTTCTATTACAACATTCAAGTGATCAAAAGCATGTGTCATTTCTCTGTTTTATTACAAATGCCAGCACAGAAAAATTTTTATAGAGCCTGAGTCCCTGCATCAATTGTGTAATATGCAATATTTATGGACTTAATATATAGTTGAGAATATCAAAATCTTTTTCAGTAATATGGGGACACTTAAGATTTTACTTGGGACAGATAGCCCCAGAAACAAATGAGCAAATAATGTCCATTTTATTTAATAGTGAGAGAATAACCAAAGCCTTGGTTAATGAATTTAGTCATTTCTTATCTCTGCTAATACTTTTGTCTACATTAGACCTTGCTGATAATAGCCTTGTTAAATTCACAGACTATAATAAACTACTGAGCCATTCACCAGTGCACTCAATCTTCTTACAGGATCACTACATACTCAAAAGGGCTATATGAATTTCAAATTTTTAGAGGGAATAGTTAATCAGAATTATCACATCAGCTTAGTACTTCATAGCTTATAAATTAGAAAGAACAAATATTAAACAAGTTAAAATGAAAAGCAAATGAGGATGAAGAAGAAACGGTAAAAACAAGAAGAGGAAGGAAAGAAAGAGGAGAAAATGAAGATGAATATTGCCTAAAATGGCAATGACAAGATGAAGAAGAGAAGGAGGAAGAAGAGGAGAAGATAGAAGAGGAGGAAATGTATTTGTTAATGTATCTAAAAGTTAGATAGTTGACCATCATTTGGGTTCTCATCTGTGTCATCAGGATCCACCTTGCTTCTCTCAACTCACTCTTTGCTTCAGTTGACCTGAATCTCAGGTATACATTGTCCATTACTAGCTCAAATGCCAGTATTAGCCAGTTCTAATCAAGGTCTTAAGATTTTGTTCAATTGGTTACAATAGAGTGATGTTCCGAGCCCCTCCGTGTCCCCTTCGCCCGCGAAAGAGACACGTGAGGCGGTGTTCGGGTGGTTACCACAACGAGGCTTTATTCTTGTATCATCAGAATCGGAAAGACCCCAAGCCCGGAAAAGGCACTGTTATATGTACCCTAGAGTGGCGTATTCACTTCTGATTGGCTGTTCACTCATTACTCATAATACGCCCCGGGATGGGCAGTGACTTTGGCGCAGTTTTTGCCTTTTGCACCTGTGCAGTTAGTCGTTTACTAGTGGGAGGACAGGATGCCCGCGCCATCTTGGAATGGCGAATGCTATCACACTAACGTGGCTCCTAACAGAGTTGTATTTCATGGTCATTGATGTTACTAGCCTTGAGAACAAACAGATAGATTAAGGCAAAAAAAAATGTATTCTTCCTCCTGAGAAAATTTGAGAATCTCCATAAATATAAAGAAATAAAATCTATGGATGCAGCAAATGTCTGCATCACCAGATCTTTTGATCCTAAACAAATGATCCCATAAATCACATCTAGGCAAGCTCTAAAGCAAATAATTCAATATGTTAAATACGTTCTTTTATCACCTAAAATGTCATAGAGGAATCTTCAGTGGTCAATTTAATATATATCTAAATGTTTCACAGCAATTTGGTATATCTGTATCTTTTGTATATTTTATTTAGGGTTGTTCCTAATTTCAGAAGATTTATTTTATTTTGATTTCAATTTTTAAAATTGTTCGACACTTTCACAATGTATATAGTGAATTTTAGTCATTCTCTACTTTCATTCTTCTCCTTCATCTTCCCACTGATACTCTTCTTCTTAATGAGTCTCCCTGCTACTTTCATGTCATCTTGCTAGTCCTTGCCTCACATGGGTGGGGAGTTATTTGAGTTATTTGTCTATTGTTAAACCACTGAAGAAAGTGACACACCCCTCCTAACTAGCCTTAATTGCTAACAGTCCTTCTGAGGATAAATCTCATCCCTCATCAGTGATAACATGTTGATGGTCCCAAACCTGTGGAACATACATGTATACAGCCACAGGTGCAATAATTTGATGAATGCAACAGCTGTGTCATGTCTACAAGATAGCTCCCCATCCTTATCTATTATATTATTTCTGCCTCTTCTTCCAGTTGTTTCCTGAATCTATTTCAGGTAGAGCCAAATATTACACCATCATTTATTCTCCACACTTTGGCTATTTGTGGGTTTCCCCAATGATGATCACCTGCTTCAATAAGAGTCATCTGGGATAAAGGTCATAGGCAACACTTATCTGTAGTTGTAAACATGAGAATTTAGAGCAAACTTTGACAATGCAACTGATTTTGAAAACAGTAATAGTAGATTCCAATATATTTTATCAGAAAAGTTCTTAGATACTGCTGAATGTTGCATATTTTATTACAAAATGGCCACTGTAAATTTTGAATATCTCAGTGATTTATTAAACAGGCAATAGACAATAAAAGTTGATTTTATTTTTTAACTATACATGCCCAGACTCACAAGCATCAGAAAGAACAAGATAAGGTAAATATGATTAGAAAGAGGAATTTTACACTTGATCTTAGCCAAAAGACTGAGAAGTGATAGGAAGAGAAATTTTAAAATGCTATTTTTAATTGATTTTTTCCCTCTGGCTCAAGTAGACCCCAGAACATAATTATGACATATGTATATATTAAAGACACCATACATTTTCCCATTCTTTGATTTCTAATAATACCTTAAACACAATCATTTATATAATACACATTGTTGACAATTTCTTATCTATATGTTTGAACATACATAAAGTCACTATATAAAAGAAAAGAATGTGAAAATTGAGTTCAGAGACCCATGTTTTTCTTGTGACTAGTCTGTTCATTCAACAGCACAACTTTCTTATGATTTATATTATGGAGGTACATGACTGGGGTTTCCACAATTTTATCTAATATAATATTGAAGATTTCAGTGAGTCCAGCTTTTGATCATCTATCAATTATCTACAGTTTTCATATATATCTATCATTTATCTGTCTATTAATCTGGAATCTACCTATCTATCTACCTATCATCTATCAATATATATATAGATAATTTCTCTAGACAATTCAAACACAGAACCAAAAACTATTATTTAACTCTTCTGTGCCTCAGTTAGAAGAAGACTGAATGATAATAATACATACACACATTCCATTTCAGCTGCTTGGTAAGTCCTCAAATTCTGGCATTGATCCAGAACCTCAGCAGCCCATTGTATGACATCCAACCTGGAGCTACAGGTCCAGGACCAGGTGCAGCACAAACACTGCTGCCCAGGTCTCAACTCTATGGCAACAGAATCCTGGCTAAAGTCTGCTCATATGCACTGGGGATAAAGGGACTAAGTGATCTACATTATATGCAGCAAGCCATTGTTTGGTTTGCAAAATTTGCCTGTTAAGAAAGATCTTAAAGTTCTTTTGGGGATTTGTTTGTTTGTTTGTTTGTTTTTTTGTTGTTTTTTGTTTTTGAGACAGGGTTTCTCTGTGTAGCCCTGGCTGTCCTGGAACTCACTCTGTAGACCAGGCTGGCCTCGAACTCAGAAATCCACCTGCCTCTGCCTCCCAAGTGCTGGGATTAAAGGCGTGCGCCACCACTGCCCAGCTGATCTTAAAGTTTCTAATCTCCCATAGATATGTTTAAAGCTAATACATGAAACGAAGTACATCATTGTTAAAAGGTAACAAACAGTTCTGTGCGGTTATGAATATAGTCCCATAGAAAGAATATTATCATTGCATACTTCAAATCCCATCTATATTGCTAGTTCCATTGGTCCGGATTGCTGCACCTCAGTGATTTTCATGTGGTTTGCATAAAACATTGGTCCAATAACATCTAACTTACAAAACTAAACAAGAACTAAATATATTACAACTTGACATAGGTTCTGATACAAATGTCAATTCAGTATATGGATAAAACAGATACATTTTTATCTCATTGCCAAAAAATTAAGATAATGCTAGGGTCTTCCTGGTGGCATCAGTAAAAAACTTAGCACCAAAGTATCTCTGGTTTATAGTTTATAGCCAATGAATTAAATAATGAAGAGTATTACTATATCTAAATTCATCAATACTGAGTCAGATTTTCTTTCTTGGCTTTTGTTTGTTTGTTTGTTTGTCTGTTTGGGAGGGTAAAAGGGTATTAAGATATTTTATCAAATAGTCAGAGACCCAAATTTATTTCCTGTTTGGTTAATTATCCTGAATTGTGAAAACTATTTAAAAGATGAGACATATTACTCTATTATGTGAAACATTGTCATTGTACAGTATGAAAGAGGAGGCAAATTTTATTATTCAGTAACATTTTTTAAAATGACCTATAAGCAGAAATTCACCTGAGAGCTAGAGAATGGCAACAATGATCCACATTTGGTTGGATCCTCAGATCCCTGAGAAGCAACTCTGAGTGGGTCAACATATGTCCCCATGTTTTTTCAAAGCTTCTTTGATGAGAGTAGAGGGTTTCTCTGAGAAAAGGATGCTAAACTCTATTGATAGTCTATAAATAATGTTGTGGCTCGAGCTGCCCCACGTTTGGGGGCCAAAATGTTGTGGACTGCTCTGTCAATGTTGAAACCTGCCCTGCCAAAAGCCTTGGGGGCTAAATTGTTAGAACCTGCACTGCCCCAAGCTGCTCTGGTCCTTGGGTCGTGGTTTAGCAAAAGAGAGAGTGAGAACAGACTCGAAGAATGGAGACCAGACAGCATGTAATTCAATCCCGTTTATTCTTCAGTCTCTCTTCTTCTCTCCAAGTCCCAAGTCTTGAGATCCTAGTCCCTAGTTCCTAGTCCCTAGTTCCTAGCACCTAATCCTAATTCCAGTTGCTAGTCTTTTTCCCAGTTCCAAGTTCTTTCTCCAACTGTTAAGTGCTTAATCCCTAGTTGCCTGTCTCGAGTCTCAAGTGCCTACTCCAAGTGCCTAATACTTAATAATCATTTCTTCTGTCTGCCTCTCGCCTTTTATTTGTCTCACTTCTAAGCCACGCCTTTAAGTCACACCCTTAAGTCACACCTTTAAGTCATGCCCTTAGGTCTTGTCTCTAAATCTGCTCTCTAAGTCACACCCTTAAGTCACACACCTTTAAGTCTCACACACCCAATTGAAAATCCTGGGTATCTAAAACAAGATGTTATCAGAGTGTGCTCAGTTGTTGTAGGCTATTATAATCAAATCTCTTGTCAGGGTATATGGCTCAAGATAGCTGCAAGGATGATAGCCACCTTCTGTCAGCTCCCCACAAAATAAGACTTACTGTATAGTTTCTTCACCAATGAGCTGTAATCAGAGGTGATACGTTGCTCCTCTGACTATCTTACAAAATGCAGCCTGAGAGATGGAAAGAGGCAGGTAGGTTCTTTCCCAACCCATTTTTAAGGGCTTGCAGTATTCATAATTTGCAAGACAAAGTAGTCACACCATTCATCATAATCTCAAAGCCAGTTGCATGTGCTCCTGGAGAGCTGTGCTGCTTTCTGGTTCTCTCATGGCATAGGGACTGCATTTCTCCTATGCAAACAGCTATCCTTATGATGAATGGTGATACTATTTGATAAAGCCCAGAATTTATTGCAAAATCCTATGTCTCTTGGGAACATGTCATCTACATTAGGTAAGATGAATGTGCCTCGACTGCCTGCCTTCTAAATGATCCTGGATCTCCACCCCATTTTAAAGGCACCTGTAGAAACAGAGGACTCTGTATCTTTCTTAAGGTTTCTGTGCTTCTAGAAAATGTCCACCCTTGAAAACCTACAGACATCCCAGGATTAGCAGGTTAATTTAAGGCTGTTTGAGTCTAGGAGGTCTTTGGTTGAAGCAAGAGACTTGATACTAAATAATATTTATAATTGGTTAAAGAAGTATTTATTTATTTATTGGTTTTGATTTTCATTGTTGATGATGTTATTTTTTAAAACAGCCATTACTGTTCTCATCCAATTTAAACTGCATAATCCTCCATGCCTCAGTGAGCCTGCCAAGTTCAGGTTATGGTAGACTGAGCAGGGGTCTTTTACTCTTGGGCACATCTGCATTCATGCTGCACAAATGGAACCCCTCTGACTCTGATAGCATCCTCACTTGTGAACATAGTTGGAAGGAAAGTGAAGGGCACAGGGGTTCTAATTTGTTCTGGTCGACTCTCTTCCTAGGATGTGTGTTTGTATGTTTAACCAAACAACAGGGCACGTGTTTAAAATTACCAATGAGGTACTGAGCCAGAACTTAAATGTTCTTTGAAGGTCAAGTCCTACATTGTATTGCATCTCATTTTCAATTTGATGTTTAAATCTGAAATATCAGGAAAAGTACTCAAACTTATTAAAACTTTAAGACAGTACTGATATTATGGGGATGTTTCCTGAGTCATTTGGGGTCACTGCTGCCCAAGAAACAGGAAAATGTCAAGGAAGCAGATAGAAAGTTATACCTTTTGAATTCTCTATAGAGGAGGCAGCAGCTGGATACAACTGGCTATTGCAAAATAGACACACTGAGATATGCCAAAAGTACAAATTCTGCACTGAATAGTTAAGAGAGAGTGTGGTAAAGAAATGGAACATATGTATCATAACTGCATGTTGGTTCCATGATATAAAAATAATGCCATTTGATGTGATATGTAAATAATATACTGTGGTAATTAATTTTGCCCATTTTATCCACTGTCTGTTACCATGGCCAATGATTACTCCAAATGCCATGAAAAAGGTTCAGTGTCGGTAAAGCAGTGGAAAGGGAATATTCTATTAGTGAAAACAGTGGAAAATGAGGAGTAAGCAAGATATAAATGTTGAGCATGCTTGTGTTTACCCTTACTAATTATTAAGAACAAATACATGGTGACTTTGACAGCTGTGTGACCATTTGAAATGTCTTATAACTGAGATCAATAAATCTGAGACAGTGATGTGCTAAGAAATCAAACCATAAGAAATATGAGAGTCAGAAGCAAAGACACTAGTCTCTCCACTGTCAAACTTATGCTTTTTTTCTACACCAAAGCACACCTTTCTAAAATGTATTTATTTTACTATAGCCAGTAGGCTAAAGATCTGCAATTCTGATTCTTCGTCTCCACTTCTTATCTTCTTTTCCCCATCTCTCACAGGACTGAAAACAGGATTTAATATTGTTATTTTATTTACTACAACCATTTCTGGCCCCTGCACTCTGCTTGGTGCAGTACAAAAATAGTTTGCCCTTTGGGAGGAGCAAGCTGAGTCTGTGCACCTCCATGTCTGTATCGTGTTTATAAACCAGGCAGGGTGGATGAAGATAGCAACTTGGCTAAGTATGGCTCCAGGGGGAGTAGCTTTCTGGCTGAGTTGATAATAGAAAATGGAGAACTGCACCTCCAGGTCAGGTTCTGAATCTAGTCTAGTCTTTCACTGTCTATTCGTATGAATACTCAGAGGAAAGCAGCAGGAATTTGGAGTTTTCCCCAAAGACTTCTCTATATTCCAATTCTTCCTCCACTTCCTAGCTCATTTCTATGCTGTTCCTTTAGTTCTGCTTTTCTTCAAAAGACTCAATTCACTTCATTGGTTACAAATGAGAAGTTATTCCCCACTAATTTCCCATGTTCCTATGCCCAAAATGAGAAAAAGAATGAGGATCAAATGGTCTAGTCACATGGAAGGAAGTGTCATCTTTTCTACATTCTAATGTGGCTCTATATCATCATTAGATAGTCATAATTATATAATAGTTTCTACAATTTGTTTGAAAACTATGGTTTTAATAGTATCATAAAGGTTATTAAGTTGGTGATGTAAGGTTACTTGAACATACTGTCTTGTACTTAAAATATAGCATATCATTTTTTTTTTAAATAATGGATTAGATGCACAGGAAAGTAATCTGTATACAGAATGAGGACCCTCACACTTTCTACATATTAATAGCTCTCCACTTCTTTGTGGTAAGCAACAGCTTACCATAATAGACTTATAGCTCACTCAAAGGGAAAAAATTATGCCTATTATTATAGAGCACCAGGGCCTAATGAGGACATGAATTTTAGAAAAAAACCTACTATCACCACTTTACAAAATGAACAGAATTTCAAATGGTATTCTAAATACTCTTATAAACACAGATAAAACCATCTCTCATCCTTTGTCAAAGAAACTTCTCCTGATAAATAAGAAGCAAAACCGTAAAGGATATGGTAAAACTCTTGTGCCCAATACAAGAAAGATATATTAAGACCTGAATTCCAGGAAATTTTCTGTGAGATTGTGTCTTAAAGAAATGAAAGATAAGCTTTAATCATGGTATTTCAAGAATATGGGTGCCTAAGCAAGACCTGAACAAGAAAAACACCAATATACACAACATACATGTTAATGTGGAATAGGTAAATCTCACAAGGTCCCAGCCCTAGACAAAGAACCACAAGCAAAAAAAAAAAAAAAAGAAGCATGATGAAAATATGAGAATTAATCTCTCCCAGGGCTGAGTCCCCTAATTGGATTATTCCAATACCAAGTGATCAGCTCTGAAATTGTATACATAGAAGCAATAGTATATGTATCCAACCCATTGTACTTACATATTTATGTGCTTATACATACATATGGAACAAGAAAAATAAAAAGCATCCATAAATTTTAGAGGGGGCAAGAGGAGGAAATGGAAGGGGGATTGATATGCTTATATTTTAATTAAAAATTAAGTAAAATGGTCTTCCAATCACACTGAATAGAATTATAGTTTTCTTTGACCTATGCAAGGTCCAATTTCCTTGTTTATAAAACGTGAATACTCACTTTGAATGTTGCCATGCTGCTATACATCAAATCAATGAGTTCTTTCCTTGTTTAACATGATTGTATTTTTGAAAATAGCAGGGTCAAAACCCTTCTGTTAGAAACTGAAAGATAATCTAGTATGAGTCTTGGGATAAAAATGTTATAGTTATGTTCTATACATTCTATATATTTTTAATAATCTACTTATGAATAGATATATTGCATATATATGCAGTACATGATTGGTTAGGGTATTTTCCTGTTAGGGATATACTAGTATGAATTCCAGCAAGACCGTAGTTTTAAAGAGATTCATACAATTTCTAAATTATATTATGTGAAGTTTGTTTTTATACCATATTGGGACTAATCTGATAAATTTAAAATTAACTAATCCTAATTTTTCATAATTCATTATTTTTTCTTTGATAACTCAAAAAAGTACATTGAGTTCTGATTACTGTTGTTTTACCTCCCTGCTATTTCTAATACCCATCCCCAAACACACACGCTGGTTCTTTTCCCAGATTCATGACTTTTGATTTTTGGTTTTGAGATATGGTTTCTCTGTGTATCCTTTCCTGTCCTAGTTCTCACTCTGTAGCCTAGTTTGGTCTGGAACACCTAGAGATCTGTCTGTTTCTGCTTGTTGTGTGCTGGGGTTAAAGTGTGCACAACTACTGCCTAGAAATTTTTTATTTTCTTTTGTGACCAATTGAGTTTAATGAGGGTAATTTGCATGAACTTTGCATTAAAATTATCTATTGCATTCTGATTGTATCATTGGTAGTTAGAGAATTAAAGGTGATAACTCCTCCTTCCTAAATCTAAAAGTATTAAATAGTACTTCCCTATTTTCTATAACAAAAAGGAGATTATATTCTACATAGAATTCTGGAAGTAGACAGCAGCCCACTGTTGATGGTTAACTGTGTTTTTTCTTTGCTTGAGATCTTGTGCCTAAGCCCAAAGAAGGCATCTGGTAAAAATTCTGTGATTTATTTTTACTGATACTATATCATGACTGGAAAATGATAATTCACTTTTAAAAAGTTTTCTTCTAGCCTTTCACTAATTCAATCACAGGGGTATCTGACTTCAGAACATTTTGGGGGTGTAAGTATCTGTTTCTGTCTTAGTCAGCTGCTTGTTGGGTATCTCAGAGGGCAGCCATGCTAGGCTCCTATCATATATAGCCTTTTAGGTGACCCCATCAGAAGACCAACTGTCTCAGCAAACCTGGACCCCTGAGATCTCTCAGACTCCAAGCCACCAACCAGGCAACATATACTAGCTGGTCTGAGGCCCCCCAACACATATACAGAGGACTTCCTTGTCAAGTGTCAATACTAGAAGTTGCATATAACCCTTTCGAGACTTGAGACCAGAGGGAAAGAGGAGACCTGGCCAGGTGTCAAAAAGTGTGGGGGGGTATGAAGACATCTTCTTGGAGACAGGAGAGGAGGAAAAGAATGAGGAACTGTCAAAGGGCAGAACAGGAGGGAGGATAATGACTGGACTGTAAAAAAAGATTAAAGATAAAAAAAAGTTTTCAATTATACAAATATCAATGACATTTGGTTTGAAAATGAGCTTGTCTCTGTGCTAGATCAAAGCAGTTAAAGTGAGTAACAGTTAATGTTTTAGGGCTATATTCACAAGGATTTTAAAAAATGTTCGAGAAAGCTGATATGACATTACACCATTTAATGTATACATTTATGACTTTTGCATCCACCCAAGAAGGATTTATGGTGTTAGGATGCAGCTTTTATAGCTATAAACCTGAACAAAATGAAAGACACGATTTTGTCATGTGATGTAGACTGCGAGGTCAGCACAATGCCTGCCCATGTTTTCTGCTAGAATCAATTTGCACCATGAAAAACAATGAAAGGGGAAAAGAATGGGGGCTGGAACATTCACACAATGAAGCAAAAGGTGACTATAGATTAGGAAAGCCAAGATGACTGGAATTCTCTGAGATCAAAAGCACAGAGAAAGGAGAAACAAAGAGAGTAGTCTCTGGAGATCTATATGCAATTTATGTCCTGTTTAGTTAATACGGCCTGTATCTGTTGAGATGATACTAACTAGGAGGTCCTGATAAGGCGAGGATTATAATTATTTGGTAGTCTTATAGGGCCAGGGGTGATACCTGCTTTTATCAACTAATTTGTAAGAAAATAGGCCAAATCCTGAGAAAGATGTTACTGGAAGAGTGTATTAAATGGTCCCTGAATAAATACCACTCTGGTCCAGTCATAACAATTTATTTTAAATCAAGAAAAGCTAAATTTTAAGTATGATAACGTATGCCATAAAAAGGGAGACAAGTTGAAAACTGATAAATGTTCTACAGAATGCTCATGATACAGTGATTAAAATGCAAAATATCTGATACACATCTGTATCTTAGCAAAAAGAAGGTGGAGCCAGGACGATCAGTAGTTTAAGAACAGCCTCAGCTCCATAGTGCATTTGAGGCCTGCCTAAGCTCTGTGAAATCCTCGCAGAAAAAAATCAAACAACAAAATCATAATGTCTAACATCTAATAAACCTATAAAAAAGTTAACTACAACATATACTTGTATGAAAATGTCCTTCTGTAATATAGAATAGTGTATAGTATATTAGAATTATCAGTTATGCAAATCATCCAAAAACTATTATTACAACCAGAAAAGGGAAATGAATAAGAATTAGATGTGTTAAATGGAGAATGAAATTTTAATTCAAAGGACTTAAAAGTTACTATTGCAAACACACTTGACATGTTCGCTCTACAAAGTAAAATAAAGGAAGCAAAAGTATAAATAAAAGATATAAAAAGATGTAAATGGAAGTTACAAATATGAAAACAAAATATGCGAAATGAAAACAGTGTTAATCACTGCCAAGGAAAATTCCAATAATGTGGACATAATAAGCAAAAGATTCTAAAATGGAAAGATTAATCATTAAGAAGAAAGATATTTCTATATTGCCTGTCAAAGCAAACCTGAACTACAGAAGACCATGTCTTGCAAATAAATAAATGAATAAATAAGTAAATAAGTAAATAATAAATAAATCAGAAAGAAAGAAAGAAAGAAAGAAAGAAAGAAGGAAAGAAAGAAAGAAAGAACCAAAGAAAGAAAAATGTTAAATAGGCTTTTGTGAATTCTGGGACAAAAGTAAATTGATAATATGTGTAAAATCACAATGTGAGGTGCAAGATAAAGAACAGAAAATTTTAAAAATAAACCAGCTATTTTTGTTTTCAGTTCGATAATGTATGAGAAACTAGAGTATGTAATTATATAGAAAGAGTTTATCTTCTTTTAGTAATCATTGAAACAAGTTGATTTAGAAATGAAAAAAAATTCAAGAATGAAAAAAATATTATCAACAGTTTTAACCTAACTGATAGTTTAGGAGCACAGGAAAACAAGAGGACACTTGCTATGTCTAAGCAAAAATGAGGTGTTAAGGAAATAAACAGAATATTTTAAACTGTCCAGAAAATGAAATGAACTTAAATTACATTATTAACGAAAGTATAATATACCTTAAAATTCCTCATGTATCTTAAGTTACTTAAACACTACATTACTAGAATGAGGAGGATTGTTCAAAGAAAAATGAAAGTTTCCATCTTCTTTCTCTTTTCTTATTGGCTTGTCTTCCCTTTCTGCCTTACTTTAGAAAACAATCATTATGATATCCCAAGTTCACTGAAAATTGCAGTGCAGTTGCAAATAACTGAAGAATTCACAATCGTTTTTAGGTAAATAAGGATTAATACACATGCAACAATTGTGGGATGGAGGCAAACCAGTCATGAGAGAAAAATACAATGCAATATATTCTTATAATAAAACGAAGAAAGGTCTCAGGCTATGTTTTAATTTCTATATAGAAACTAGATAAAGATGAGCAAATAGAATCTAACATCAATAGGAATAAAAAATGTAACTATAATATATATTAAATAGAAAAGGATTAAGAAAATCAATAAAATACAAATGTAATATTTAGAACGATGAGGAAAATATGATAAAATTCTATCTAGGTTTAACAGAAGATTAAACAAAGAAGGGGTCATTTCATATCCTGCTGATATTAAGTGAATACAAAGCTATAATATCAGGAACAACTTGGTGTTAGGAAATTTGAAAGCAGTAGTTCAATGCAATAAATTCTTTAAATTCCATCTCAGGAGCCAGAGGTAAAGATAAGACCTTCTTGTTTATAGGTGAAAAATTTGTCAATACATTGATATAGAAAATGTGGAGATCACTCTATGGATAAAAACCATCCAATTACAAAAGTTCATATTCCAAGTTCCCACTTAAATATATAGCCAATTTGACAAGTTCTGGGTTCAAGTAGACTCTGATACAATGTATGGCTTTAAAAGTGATCAAGGAAAACATGCAGCATCTACATCTGGCTTCCACAACCATGCAAATACATGTGCACAAATATACACACAAATAAAAATGTGCATACACCCATATATGCCTAGTCTGTCAAAATAACTATATAATAAACACTATTATATATATATGTGTGTGTATATATATACACACACATATATATATATATAAAATATCTAGAGCAAACTACAGATTTTCATAGGTGTGGCTAAATTTCCCTGCTATAAAACAAGCAGGCACAGAGGACAACGTGCCACTTGGATCTATCAACAAAAGACCCAAGAAGAAGCACAACTATCCAAAGGAAAATCTAGTAAGACTGGAGATTTATTTTGAAAGGTTACAAATGATTGCTTGAGGGTAAAGGAAAGTTTTTATGTACTGATTATCGTGGTAATTATGTGTACACATGCGTTTTCGAAAACTCAAGATTAAATTATATACTTTAAATAACTTATTACTGTATATATTACACTTCAATAGAAGTGTAATTTAAAATGAAATGTGTCTTAAAATGAAAATGTAGAAGACTAGAAACATGATTCAGTGTTGAAGTTCCCGTTTAGCTATTGCATGGCATTCAATTTCCAATTCTAGCACCCACATGGGGCAGTTCATAACCATTTGTGCCTCCAGCCACACCCACTTCTGGACTCTACAGGCATCTCACTCACATACACATATTAATGCACACACACACACACATATATAATTAAAAATAAGTCTTTAAAATATATAGATATATTTTCCAATGAAATTTATATGATTTACACTACTAATTAACACTGGTTATTTCTTACGTTTAAGGGATTAGATGTGGTTCCTTTTGTACTTGTTGATAAACTTAATTTACATTCTCATGTATTTAGACTATTTGTTAATTAATCCCAGGTATTCTATAAAGCATTGGTGACACAGTGCTTGAAAAGGTAGGCATAATTTTGGTTATTATGGTCTGTATATGTGTGCAGATAAGTTTTATATTTGCATATATTAATTCTACTATCATATGTTTGTTTTATTTTGTTGTAGAAGGGAGGAACATTTGTTATAATTTTGTGAATCACAGTGTCTTTGGGTCTCTATCCTTCGCCTTTGTTTCTCTGATTCTCTAGTCTTCCACATGATGGTCATGCGTATATACTGATTCTACAGAGGACACTGTGTAGGTCAACTTCTGTCACCATGAACAAAAAAAAAATCTCTGACTGTTTCCTAATATGTGTTAGAGCAAGTACTGATATACTTCTAATTTTACCTAAATGACTCAATATTCACATTTTAAAAAGTGGCATTGTTTATAAGGTATATAAAGCAACATCTTATCTTTTTAATAATTGTTATTTTTTTACAGTTCAGTAGTTTTCCCCTTCCCAGTCCACTCTCCACAGTTCCTCATCCCATTCCTCTTCCCTTGTGTTTGCAAGAGGAGGTCCTCAACCCTGACTGCACTCCTCTACCAAGCCTCCCCATGCCCTGAGTTAGGCACCTCTTCTTTTATTGAGGCCAGGCCAGGAAGTTCTCCGCTGTATATGTATCAGGAGCCTCATACCAGCTAGTGTATGCTTCTGGGTTGGTGGTTCAGTGTTTGATATATATTAGGGGTCTAAATTAGTTGAGACTGTTGGTCTTCCTATGGGGTTGCCCTCCTCCTCATCTTCCTCCAGCCTCTCCCTAATTCAACCACAAGGGTCCCTGACTTAAGTCCATTGGTTTGGTGTAAGAACCTACATCTGTCTCAGTCAGCTGCTTGTTGGGCCTCTCTGAAGACTGTCAAGCTAGGCTCCTGTCTGTAAGCATACTATAGCATCAGAAATAGTGTCAGGCCTTAGAGCCTCTCCCCTGAGATGGATCAGAATTTGGGCTGGTCACTGGACCTCCTTTTCTTCAGTCTCTTCTCCATTTTTGTCCCTGCAGTTCTTTTAGACAGGAACAATTCTGGGTCAGAGCTTTTGACTATAGGATGGCAACCTTATCCCTCCACTTGATGCCCTGTCTTTCTACTCAAAATAGACTCTGCAAATTCTATCTCCCCACTGTTGGGCATTTATCTAAGTTTCTTCCCTTTAAATCCTGAGAGTATCTCCTCCCAGGTCTCTGGTACATTTTATAAACCAAATATTATTTAGAAAATTTTTCTGAGTGAATTAGAGGATGGAGACTATGCTGATACATAAGGATGAATGCTTGTTCTAACATGATGGAAATTGTAACATGCCTATACAATGATATGTTATTTTAGGACATGAAATTTTATCAGTCATTGACTCTAATATCCTGATTTTAAATGTGACTCTTTGAAGACCTTGAATTAGAGGATGAAGACTATGCTGATACATAAGGATGAATGCTTGTTCTAACATGATGGAAATTATAACATGCCTATACAATGATACGTTATTTTAGGACATGAAATTTTATCAATCATTGACTCTAATATCCTGATTTTAAATGTGACTCTTTGAAGACCTTGATGTGACCTTACTCATTACTGGAAAAGGAACAAATAGAATCCAGGTATCTCATTGTTTCAAAATTCTGGTTACACAAATGACTACTATTTTGGAATTCTACATTTATCAATGTCTAAAATTATATAGCAAATATACTGCCATATTCCTGATAGACATTACATGTCAGCTACTGTTGTTTCTGTGAAAACTAGGCTCTTAAGAGTCCTTCCTAACTGTTGCCTTAAAGAGTTATTACCAGGATGTCCCTACCATCCAGGGACTGCCCTACCTGGGGATCCATCCTGTCTGTAGGCTTCAAACCCTGACACTGTTGTTGTAACTAAGAGGCACTTGCTGACAGGAACCTGGTGTGATTGTTCCTTGGGAGGTTCTGCCAGCAACTGACCAAGGCTGATATGGATGCTTACAGCCAATCATCAGACTGAGCTCTCAGACTCTGGTGGGGAAGCTGGTAGGAGGACTGGAGGAGCAGAGGGGGATTGCAACTGATAGGAAGAACAATGTTGGCTGGCTGGACCACCAAGTGCTTCCAGGGATTAGACCACTAACAATGGGAGGGTCCTACGGCTCCAGCCGCATATGTAGGAGAGAATGGCCTTGTCTGACATCAGTGGGAGGGAGGCTCTTGGTCCTGTGTAGGTTTGATGTCCCAGTGAAGGGGGATGCTGGAGCAGTGGTGGAGGAGAGGGTGGGTGGGGGAGAACCCTCATAGAGGCAAAGGGGATTGGAGAGGGCGGTTGTGGGACGGGAGGGCTGTGGAGTTGTAACTGGGAAGGGGGATATGAGTTGAGATGTAAATGAATGGAATGATTAATTAAAAAAATAGGTAAAAGAAAACACACACACACACAGAACAACAAAAAAGAGGTATTACCAAGAGTTTAACCACTGGAGGTAAAAGTCAAGTAAGATACATACTTTTAAACAGACACACCATAGGGCATTTGGCAATGCATACTCTTGTATCAACAGGTCTTTTTATTTTTTGTTTATTTTACCATTTCTGAAAATTTTCTTGTGAATTGTGCTATTGATAATTTCTGATGTAGCATCTTGAAAGGCAGATGAAACAATGAATATGGAAATATTTTGGATGTTCTGTCTTTAAACAGTGGCATTTTACTCCTTTTCTATTTTCTCTTCTCCTTGAGTTTTAATTTACAATGAGCTCATTTCTTATGCTAAGAAACCAACTTAAGTGTTTATTCAGGACGAACATTTATTAAAAATAATTGATTGATTTGTTTCCATTTTATAGTTTTCTTTCCATCTACAATTACAAGAAATTAACAGTAACTATCAGAACTAAAAATGATGGTATTAGAATATAAACAATGCCATAAAATTGAATAGAAAGTTGAATTATTCAAAATATTCTAGCCATAGCCTTTTATCTATCTGACCAGGTGAGCAAAGATTTTGTCCAACCATGAGATGATCATCGAGCCAGGAGCCCAGATAAACTCTGTCCACTAAACTGATTATTTCTAGTATGGGTGAAGAAAAAATAAAACAAAATAAAACTATTTGATCCAAAATATAGTTAACCATAGTGACAAAGATTACTGAGAAAATCCCCAAAGGTTCTTTTATGCAAAGGACTAAATATTTGTTGACAATTCTCTCCTACAGCTACTTTAAATGTTCTATGTAATAGCTAAAATTCTTATGAGGGAAGATAAGACAGTAAGTGATTTTGCAGGTACACACCATAAAACAAATGACAAATGGCGAAAGCATAGAAAAAAGGTCATAATACAGGGGAAAATGTAATAAAAATGAAGAGATGGAGAAAACAAGGTGGTTTGAGAAGATGCTATTTGAACCAGAATCTGAGAGATAAGAACCCAGCAGGACTGTACTGACAGAAGATCATATAAAGTCCAGAGTTTAAAGGAGATTTTCACATACAAAATTCCTAATACTATTGAAGGGAGCCAGCACAGGCAGATAAGTGGTATATACTGCCTATGTTGCATGTTAGGGATAAGAAATATCCATATTCTCAGGTAAAAAGAGGTGTATTATTTAAGCAGAGCTTTACACAAGATAGTAGCATTTAAATTACTTCTTGTTCTCTGTAAGGTACATAGTCTTTGCAGGTGTTTTAAAAGAAGTGTTAACAGTTAGCCATGGAAAGAAGGATGAGAGATGTGAGTTTCTTAATAGATGAAAGTGCTTTGATTGTCTGAGTAACTGCAATGGGGTTACAAGCTTTTGGACTGTTGCTGTTTTGAGCCCAAGAGATCTGTGTGGGCTGCTAATAATCACATGGAAATGTAGACACATAAACAAACATCCTATTTTCTAACAAGGACTCCACTACCTTCAGCAGGAGACTTGACTTTATGTGGAGACCATTAATTATACCTGTTTGTAGGACCAGGCAGGGAATAGTGTGCTTTAAGGGCCCTGTGAGTCTGACTTTTCATATTGTCTGAATTTGTAATGTGTACACTTTACTTCCATAAGGTTTGAAATGCAATGTGTTCCTGGCATTCAGAACTGGATCACGATAAAAGAACTTCAGAAAGCAAAATATTATTATTGTATTCACCCTTACATGAGAAAGTATTCAAAGGAGGATAAACTGGGGAGGGAGCAGATCTTATGTAGATCAGCACTTCCACACAAAGTGAAGCCTAAGAGGGAGGGGATGAGAGGAAGCAAAAGAAACAGGAAGCCCAGCATGGGAATCCACTGCATCAAAGGCTGAACACTACAGTCAGGTCTCTCTGTGAGGAAGGTTTTACCTTGTTGAATCCCACAGAAGAAAATTATACTTACCAGAGGAAGAAAAGGAATTATTAACAAATCAGTTATCTGATGTTAGCTGCTAAAATGAGCCTTCTAAGTAAACCTGAATGGAGCTAATTAGTTCAGCATTTTGCCAATAACCTCATCTCCCTTTGCCTTGAGTTAAGAAAAGATGGGCACTAACTCATAGCACATATCATTGAATATGCAAAAAAATGCATATTTAAAAAGATTAGATTTCATAAATTAGTCTTCAAATCAAACTACTTTAAACACTAGGTGAAGTGGGAAAGTTTGCGCAGGACTCTCAGAAGAAGAATGATCAGGAATCTGACACCCTTGAATTCATGGACTAGGCTTGTCATTTACAACCTGCATGATTCTGTGCATTCCTCTGTTCTCAGCACACACAAACATGGGCACATACATTCTTATACACACAAAACACGTACACAATACTACACACACCATACAAAAATAAATAAGTTAAATTTTACAACTTACAGTTTAACATTTGTGACTAAAGCTCCAATTTTACAGTGAAAGAAACATAAAATAAGAGTAGGCTCTAGTCCTATGCTCTGAAATATTGTATTGAACAGTCTAAAGAGGCTCCTGAGCACTGAAAATATAGCCAATGCGATGAGGAATATACAGAAATTTTTAGAGTTCATTTATATTTATGCTTGTATGTGTGAGACTGTCAGTATGTGCATTATATACATGGAGGTGCATGAGGAGGTCAGAAGAGGGTGTTAGAACCCCCCAAAACAGAGCTACGGGTGACTTTATGTCACTTGACATGGGTTCTGAGAGTCTAGCCCCACAATTGAGAAAACAGTTCCACGAGATTGCCTGTAGGCAAGTCTGTGGAATATTCTTCGGATTAATGATTGACTTGGGACCTAGGTATACTATGCCTGGGCAAGATGGTCCTGAAGTGTTTAGGAAATCAGGCTGAGGAAGCCATAGAGAGCAAGGCAATAATCACCATTTTTCCAGAGCATCTGCTTCAGTTTTTGCCTTTGGTTCCTGCCTCAACTTTCTCTTATGATGAACTATAAACTGTAGGATTAAGTAATACCTTCCCTCCACAAGTTGCTAGTGCTCTACAAGTTGTGTTTTATCATAGCAATGAAAATCTGATTCATACAGTAAAGAATGATAAGGCTATTTTTGATTTTATTTATTTATTCTCAGTGTATTATATACCGACCATGTTTCCCCTTCCCTGTTCTCCTCTCAGTTTCTTTCCACCTGCTCCCTCCCCATCTAATTTTCTTCCATTTCTCTTAAGGAAAAAATGCAGGTCTCCCAGAGATATCTGTGGGTCCCTTGTTCTGGCGCTGAGCCGGTCCAGGCCCGGGCTGGGCCGATAAGGAGCCGGCTAGCTGGCAAGGAGGCAGCTTGGTGTCCCAGGCAGGTTCTGGGAGAGCAGAGCTCTCCCCAAGTGTTACAGCTCTTGTGACAAAAACTCTCGGACACCAGGATGATTCTTGAGCATGCTTTACTTCCCCTAAATAGAGCCCTTATATGTAGTTTTGGGGTTGGTTAGGGTCTGACAGCAGGTAATGTCTATTGGCTTGACCTGAGAGCTTGAAGATACCTCATCTGCATGTGGGAGAGCCTGAGGGACCGTTCTTCTTGACTGGTGGTCATAAACCTCTCTGTGGGAGGGGTTGTTGGAGGACTGAAGCTAAGTGAAAAGAACCAGGGCCTGGGAGCAGAGCTGACCTCCTGCCAACCAATAAAGGTTCCGGGGTTCGAAACTCATGCTCAACCAAACACCCAGCTGCTTCTCACAGCCCACTGCCCCACAGATATCAACCAAATATGATATATCAAGTTGCAGTAAGACTAGGCACCTCCCCTCATGTTGATTCTAGATTAGACAATGGAGTAGGAAGAAAAGGATTCCAAAAGCAAGCAAAAGCATTAAAAACAGACTTTACTCCTTCTGTTAGGAGTCCCACAAAACCATCACCAATAATAATAGTGATGATGTTATTGTTAATGTTTAACTAAATCTGTGTTTATATAAATGAACATCAGGTTTTGAAGATTGTAGTGAAAGAAAGGAAAGTACTTTATTATTGGAGATGCCTCAGTGAGTAAAGTACTTGCCATGCAGTACTTGCCATGAAGATCTCAGTTGAATCCCTAGAACACAAATAAAGTCAGACTCAGGAGCAGTTCATATGGTCTTATGATAAAGTGGAAGACTGAAATACAAAGTTCTTGGACCAGCTATTCTGGTCTATGCAGCAGAAAATAGCAAAGGTATCTTTTCTCAAAGATGAGAGGACTGATACTCATTTTTTCTCTGCACATTCATACCATCATTTGAGCCTTCACACATAAACACACACACACACACACACACACACACACACACACAGAGAGAGAGAGAGAGAGAGAGAGAGAGAGAGAGAGAGAGAGAGAGAGAGAGAGAGACTCACTCATACACATAAACACACATGCATGGGGAAGGGGAGGAAGAGAGAGACAGAGACAGAGATAATATACAGATAAAAAATGTACATGACACATGCTCTAACCCCATTCTGCTCAAATATTCATCACATGAACAGAAATAAAATGATTTTAAAGCAAAAAGCCAGTGTTCCCTCAGCTAGAGGAGACAGTTCCTCCATTGTCAGAAGGGAAATAGGCTGGAGAGGATCAAACATAACTTTTGCATAAACTGGTAGAGTCTAAAGCACACAGCTGGGATTCTACACCATCTCAAACTTGAACTTATGGAGTATAAACGATTGTCTAAAGCAATTAGAGAATAATATGACTCTTTGGTCTTAAAGCAGCAACTTTGACCTATAACCTGTATAACTTTGCCATAAAATCTCTGTTAACCCCACTTGGGAAGAAGCCGGCCTCTCTCTGCTTCTTTGCAGGTCTAGCTAAAGATTGTGATGCCTTAGGAGAGAGGTTTTAAATTAAAAGAGTATGTCACTAGGAGTAGCCTACTCAATTTTAGCAGGTACACTGTGATTGTTTCATACATGCATCTATTTTAAGTACTCAGAATATTATAATTATAGTAAGACAGAAAATACATAATACACATGCTCATTTTCAAGGATTTTATTGTTTTACATAAAAGTAAACATTTAATTTTATAAAGCAGAAAGACTTAGAATAAGACATTACTAATGTGATAGCTAGGACAAAGATTGTGGAAGGGTATACAGATATCTGGGAGACTCTCTGAGAACATAGCTTCTTCTTTTTTTTTTTTTTTTTTTTTTCACACACTGTGTGATTTTATTCTTTGTAAACTGTTCAAATAGGCAAACCCAGGGATAGAAAACAGACTGATGGGTCTCCTGGGGTGGCAAGATGGAGTAGAAAAAGGCTATTCAGTGGAAACAGGTTTCTTTTGAAGGTAATAGAAGATGTTTTGAGACTTGACATAGATGGTGATACATAACATTTTAAACTTTAAAAAACAGGACTTTCAATTTCTTTTAGAACCTGGACTAGGCTGAAGAAATCCCATCATGCACTGGGCCTCAACCAAGAAGTTCTATGTAATTACCTCTAGACTCCATGCTGATACAGGGCAGATTTCCTACAGAAAAGCCACCCTGAATCCCAAAGGACCTGTGCCTGGAAGACCTTAACTTGTGGGGGCCTATGGCCCCAGGTCCCCTGAGATCATGATGTGGTGGCTCTTCCCTGCAGGGGCCCATAGTCTCCCGGACAACTTCTTTAGGTGCAAGGCTATAGAGATCTACTTGAAGAGTTCCTATTGGCCTTGCATTTTTATTTATTTTTTTAATTGGATGTTTTATTTATTTACATTTCAGATGTCATCCGCTTTGAGTCACCTAACTGGATGTGGGGACTATGAAAAATCTGGCAGTTTTTAAAGGTTCCTGAATGTGTAATGACCAAATTCATTCAAAATCAAATGCCATTAATCCAACGTAGTTTTTCATCATTAGCCTCTGATACATCTGACACATTGCAGCTTTGGCTCTGAACACACAGGATGTGCTCCATACATGGTGGATGCTGACACACTGTGACCCAGTGTCAGTAAGCACTGCCTGAAACATCATGCCTCACATTTGAGACTATTCTATGTCATCAATTGCTGTTTTAACGGACATACAAAGTTTTATGATTTTAAAGAAGTAAAATGGATTAATTAATAAAAATATTAATACTTTTATCATTTCCCTATACTGCCATTCCTCAGCAAATAAATATTATGTTACTATGTCTTTGAATTTTATTGTGTTAAGTTGTTTGGTATTAAAAATTGGTGCTGGAGTTGCTAACTTGAATTTCATAAATAAACACAAAAGGAATTGTTTCATGGAACCAGGACGGAATTTCTAAGAATTTCTGAAATGGCCTAAGATAGAGTTTTGGTGCTCTGTACTATTTATTTATGCAAAGTGCCATTCGTGGTGTTGGCAGTCATAAAATTAAAATATCAATCAACTGTGAAAACTTTGAAGATGTTCTATGCCCTGCAGTTTCAAATATATAGCCATGATTTAATTTTCTATGTAAAAATATGTAAGCCTATTCTTTTTATTAGCATACAAACTTGCTATTGTTTTTAATAAATGGTAAATTTTATCCATACCAAATAATTATTTCTCAACATATTTCATTTTATTATCAATATTTGATTGACAGACTTAATTTATCAATTCTTGTAAAATTTTCTCAGTTGAAAAACATCATAAATTGAGAAGTTTAAGAAAAGAAATCCTGCTTTAAAAGGTCAAGCTCAAGGTCTGAGAAGTGTCACAAAGGTAGGGTGTTTGCCACCAATGATCATGTGATCAATACCTGAAACCCACATGGTGAAAGGGGAGAACTGATTCCTGAAAATTCCCACGTGTGCACTGTACAGACAGACAGACAGACAGACAGACACACACACACACACACACACACACACACACATACACACACACACACACAAAAGTAGATGTGGCAATCTTTTTCAAAAGATCATCCACAGCTCAGATTTTTTTTATTACTTTAGTTCTAGAAGTCAACTTTCCTGGTCACAAGCTTTCTGTGAGCCAGGATGAAATCAGGAAGTACAGAGTCAAGCTTAGAATTCACTTCTGCCCCATCTAGAGGAAGAAGAAGTTCTTAAACACACAAGGAAGCCCAGGAAAGGTTCTCTAATTAAATTCACTTCTAAGTGTTTCTCTTGACTGGATGTTAGGAATGAAGGGAATATAGACACACAAAGATGGAGGGAAAGGGGATTTCAGAGGTACAAATTCCAAGCTTCAACAAAGGTTGCTTAGGAAGAAAATTTGGAACCCTTTGAGGCTCAGGCACATCCCCAAACATATGTTTGTTTAAAAGGAAGCACAGTAGCAGGTGCCTGTCCTCTGCTGTGTAAATGGCATCCAGCATCCCTACTGCAGGCAAATTCAGATCCCAACACAATGAGTTCCAACTGTGCCCACTGGACACCTACTCACACAGAAATTTAAATAGTAATCAGTGCCTCAGCATCTGCACCCCACCAGCATGTCCTTGATGCAATTGTTAAGCTATTTTAGTTCCTGAAAAATAAATCAATTTGCATGACAGCAAGGCTTGGTGTGAAGAGCCCTGGGCAGGAGGCAGAGGCCCAGCTCCTCCACCTCGCTTTTGCCTGTTATCAAAGTAACTTTTCTGTCAGCACACACTAGCTGGACATATGTGTTCTAGGGGGTGAGGGAAGGCCCATAGAAAACATGTTCAAGGGCAGAGTCAGCCTAGTGTTTACTTTCTGGTCTAGGTGTGCGACAGTTAGATGCCCTACTATGGAAGAGGTTATTGCCATTCTCCAGCTTATTTTGCTTGGTGAGACAGTGAGAGGGTGACATTAGGTATTCTATGAGATGGATCTTTTAGCCAACCAATTTTCCCAACCCACTTATGTTTCTAGTTGCTAAGTCCCATACAGATCTAGGTTTTGAGCTGAACTGTCTTATACAGTTACCCTAGCCATTGTGACCTTGGCACACTGAAATAGATGTACTCAGAACTATACCACCCCTTGGGTATAAAATACAAATCAGAATTCAAAAGCCTTGTATGAAAATAGAATGAAATGTCTTAATATTGTTCTTTATTGATTACAAGTTGAAACAAGCTTTCAAATGTTTCTGTTTTAAGTAAAATACAAATATTGCAATTAAGGTCACATATTTATTTTTATTGGGTTAAGGAAGCTACCAGTATGCCTTTAACATTACTAATGTCTGCTGGAAAAAGCAAACTATTCCACATGCAAAAATGAAACATTTAAAGTCCTACAACATTTCATAAGTGGGTTATTAAATTTGTAAAATACTGTAAATACTGATTCAAATAAAGGAAGGTCTTGAATAAGAGTAGTAAAATGAAGTTACAAGCATGACTTATATGTTTTAATTTATGTGTATGTGTGTGCTTGCTTGCTTGTTGGTGTGTGTACACATATGCATACAATGCCTGCAATGCCCAGAAAGGAGTCAGATCTCCTGGAACTGAAGTTACAGAAAGTTGTGAGCTGTCTGATGTAAGTGCTGAGTATCAAACCCTGGACCAGCCAGTGCTTTAATCTGCTAGAGGTATCTTTCTAGCCTTGTAATTTATATTTTTACTCAATAAAGACACTAGAAGATACATCAGTGGAACAAAAGAAAAAAATCTTCCAAGATTCCAAGATTGCAACTCATTTAGCCAGAAAAGGAAAAAGTAATGGAACTCTGCCCCAGTTATGCTCATGAATTCCTAGGGTTAAGCCCTTTCTGGGGAAGAGCACTGCTTTATTCACCGTGGTACTTCTGGCTAGTTGGGAGACACTGAAGACTGACATTTTCTCAAGTGTGGTCTATGTCAATTTGGCATCTTTGTGGCATTTGAGCAATTCAACCCACTTTGATGCCAATATCACCCCATGAGCTAAAGTTCCCAGAAAAAAAGCCATGATAAATATTCTACCAAAGCTTACAGACTGGCTGGAACTCAATAATGATAAAGAAATTGGAATGTTGTAAATCCAGAGAAAATTAATCTTGGGCTACCTTTAACTGTCTTGCTAGCCATTCATTCCCTATTGGTGTTTGACCTAATGTCATTTTGACTAACATGTAATCTTTTGGGGGTATGTTAGCATATTTCTAGCCCCTATTCAAAACCTAAGAATGCCATCACACAACATATAGAGCCTATAATTGAAATCTTCCCGCTTTGCTGGAAACTGCCCTTTATCACCCACTTCCACCAATGTAGTTTTAAAGTGTGCTGACCTGTGACTTTTTTTCATGTTGCAATGAAAAGTTTAATATAGAATTAGAATTGGAATATAAAATTTTCCATACTCTAAATCTGTTTTCATGCACCATTTACTCATATTTGTTTAAGATTGAACTATGGCTTATTTACTTTGAGGTGAGAACTCTATTTTTAAGTCACTCTCATCTGTACAAGAAAGATATTAAACATGTGACTTATAAGGTCTTTTCTAGGTCTGGAATCCTATAACACTGGATTGATGAAGTTCAGGTCAAACTATTTCCTCTAATATTAGTTTTGAAACATTTTCTAATTTATTAAAAGCCATAAAGCAACATTTTAATAAACCAGTCTTTCCACCTAGAAGGGTGGTTAAGGTAAATTAGAATAATGGATAATTCTCTAAACATTTTGCTTCCAATTTTAACAGACAAATTTACAAAGGAGAGTAAAGGATACTTCTTCAAAGTAAAGAGTTGCTGATGTGTCACCAACATTGCCTTAATCATCTGTTAAAATTCCTTATGCACATGCAATTAGGATGTTCACTTGGAGATCACAAAAGAAAGCCAAAAACGGCATTCTGACTCAGTCCACAAAGGGCTATCTTTAAGTAAGCACTGTAGCTAAAGCAAGGCTCTGATAAACTAGATATCACCCTTCCTAGCCTATTGTAAGGAGTTCTAAGAAGCAATCATCTGGGAATACAGGGATTCCTTCCGTTTATGACATCATGATTGTGGGAGGCCTCTTGTATTGGAAAGTATCTAGAAATGAAGTTAGATATAAAGTTGTGTGTGTGTGTGTGTGTGTGTGAGAGAGAGAGAGAGAGAGAGAGAGAGAGAGAGAGAGAGAGAGAGAGAATATTAAAGTTTACCGGTGTGTACATATACCAAATGGGCCACCTTTGAGTTTTAACACTGTGCTTATCTTAAATCTTGGTCTTGTTCTACTTGCCAGAGCACTTTTCTAGAAGGAGATTTTTTTTCATTTCCCCAAATACAAATGTCCTTGAAGTAAAAATGCTGTAGAGGACACACATGAATGATTTGACATAGGATGCAAAGGAGAGAGTGAGAACCTGTGGCGATTAACAAACTTTGATTATTTTGTTACTTGAACTCTAACCTTTAGTTTAACTATTTGCAAAACAAGCATTAGATTAACTCTGCATTCCTTTTGAGTGCACTAAATACACATAAAGGCTACCTGAGGTCAGGTATTTAGATTAAAACCAATTATAGTTGGTGCCCAGCTTCTCTGATAATTCCAAGGTTTGCAACCTCTGTCATGGGCAAATCAGCAATTTCTGATGAACTAGGTGAATAATTTTAATAACTAGGTGGTCATTTTGAGAAGAAGATTCCAGGATAGAAAGATCCATAGTACTGAAAGAACAGTGGGCAAATTAACCATGGCAGGTAGACTGGGTCCAGAGTTGTACCGCCTGGTAGAAAAATGATAAAAACAGTATAAGTACTTCTAAATTTTTTGACCCACAGTTTTTAATGTGAAACATAGGTGGAATTAATTATGATTAATTTTATTACTGTCATTTTTACACCCTGCTCCCATCCATTTCTGAGAGTTTCCTCTCTTCTAGCCCATGAATTCTTCTGTTATTTGCTATTGTAATTTAAAGAAGCTGGACTGTCCTTCACCTGGATGAGATGCTTCAGGTTAATATATAGTCAATATATAATTTACTTTTTCTATCAACATCCAATGCAACTTCATCTTGATATCCACTGTTTTAACCCAATTCGTGAATGCAATCAGTTTAGCATAGAACATGTACATATTACCAATAAGATTATTCAGATTTTTTAATCTAGATCTGCAGAGTGAATTACCTATTTCATACTACCTGCTTCAGATTGAGCCATGCTAACATTTTAATTATTTAAGATTCACATGTAGCTGGTAGCTACAAAACTATACTGGACTGATCTATAATCTTGTCACTCAGATGTGGTTTATAGTTGTTCTAGCCATCACCTGAGATCTTATTACAAAGAGAAATATCTTGTGCTGTATCTCAGACTCAAGGAGTAAAAACCTGTACCTTTAAAAAGAGCTAGTTTGTGTGCTTACACAATAGAGTTTGAACAGTCCTACACTTTTCCACAGTTACTACCTGAAATATCTGGCATAATCTACTTTGGTTATCAATTCAATGCCAGGATCCTCTGATAATATTGAAATACTCTCAGTGAATGTAAGGGTATCCGTTTATGCTCTGAGCATCTGCTTGTGTTGTTGTTTCCATGGGGGATTCTATCCAGTTCCATCACTCTCTCTCTGTTCCCTCATGACTGTTTCTTACTTGAAACCCACCTCTGATTTAATTTTCCAGGTCGTTTCCATGCTCCACCTCTCTGTCATCCTTATTACAGTTGTAGCTTCTTCAATCTTCAGTTCCTTTAGTTTCTTTGATGCTTTAAACATGTGATAATGCATGATCACATGGAAATTGTGTGTGTTTGTCATCCCACACTTGCATCATAAGAAACTGGTGAATAAAGAGACCATGAGAGTTCCACATTGGTCTGTGTAGGCAGGAGGGTCGGTAGAAAGATGGCAAAGAGCAAGAAGAGAAAAATGAAAATAGAAAGATAACCTTCACGGAAAATCTGAAATCACATTCTCTGCTTAGAACATTCTCAATCCAGTGTTCTTGTATTAAAACAGAGGAAGGAACCAGTATGCGGTAAAGGCTACTATGCCTTGCACTTATGGACAAGATCTGATGATGAGTCTGACTGTATGAGTTTAAGGGCCAGTCATCTTGACAAGTCACCTCACTTTTTCAGTTTTCTGCTTCCTCTCAGCAAGTAGGATTGAATAATGTCTGCACTGCACAGCTGTCATGGATATTCAGTGAAGAGATGCTCCCAAAAGCCTTTGTAAACTACAGAGATATGAAACACTGAAGAAGCCTAGTCCAGTCCCAGACATCACAGCCCCTCACCAGCTCCACTCCAGGTGTCGAGTTTCATTTTCCACTTGATTTTAGAAGTCAAATATTTAGCTGTGCTAATGGGGTATTGGATCTTTTTATTATGGCCTCACTACACGGTGTGTGCAGCTTTGCCGAGATAATAAAAGATGTTAGACCTAGTCTCGCCACTGTTTAATGCAGAAATGCTATGGGAACACACCTGGGGTGCGACTTTGAATAGAATCAGTAGCAAAGTCATCCATGTCCCCAGCAGAGATAAAAGCATTAATATCCTATTTCACCCTCAGCCCACACTAGCATGGTGTTGATTAAAATTATTTTCTACAGCTTGACTTCTATTTTTTTAAAGAAAATTTGTAAAGTTGTGTGTGTGTGTGTGTTTGTACAGAGAGAGAGAGAGAGAGAGAGAGAGAGAGAGAGAGAGAGAGAAATATTTTTTAACAGAAGTTACATGTGAAGCCTCTGCTTGATACCTGGCTCTAGATCTAGTTTCAATGGCATAGATTTCATGGTTCTATGGCTTATATGAGATCAGTGAGGGTTTATAAAGGGCCTAGGCATCCTCAACACATCATCTTCTCTACTGCTATATATGTATCTGGATGCTTGTTGGTTCAAGCATGTTTTACCTGAGATAAAAGACAAAACTTCTGCTAGCATGCCTTCATGTTTAATGAGTAAATGAATGGCTGAGGGTGCCAGGTCTCTGGGAAGGTGAGAATATATGTAGAGGAGGTGTTGGAGGAGAATAGATACAGGTGGAAACTGCTAAAACTTATTTGTTGGGGGAAGTAAGCATGTATTATATGGTAGGACTTTTATGTCTAGAAAATGTGTTTTCAGTTGAGAATTAAGGTCTTAGGTTGGTAGATCTTCTATATTATTGAATAAAGAAAAACATGTAAAACATAGGTGACCTGTGTTTGTATATAAGGCAGTGCCAAAGGTGTGTGTGTGTGTGTGTGTGTGTGTGTGTAAGTACATTTAATTGCATACATATTTATTAAGGATTACCTATGATCTTGTCATATGATGATGGGTAAGATTATCAAGTATTTTCCAATATAAAACTCATAATCTGTGGCAAAACTTTGGAAATGTGACATCATTGGCAATTGGGCCTGATAATTCTTTATTACAGGGAGTGTCACCCTGTCACATAAGACACTTAAAGATTTCCCTTCTTTGTCCACTTAGTTACAGTGTCTTTGGGTTGTGCCAACAAAACATATCTATAGTTATTACTTAATATCGGTATTCAAAAATGACTATATCTTGGCATTTATTAGCCTGTCATGACATAAAATTTCAAATAAAATACGTAAATATTGATTACATTTATGGCTAAATACTGTGAGACAGCAATGCAGAGATCTTAATGAACAATTCAGGTGAGTTGGTCTGAATTTTATGGATGAAGCATTAGGAAAGACTTCTTGGATGGACTGTAAACTGGAAGAGGAATGGTGGGAAAGTCTTAGCTTAGAAAAGAAAGTGGAAAAAAGGTAGAGAGACAGAAACACACACACACACACACACACACACACACATACATCTTCACTTACTTACAATTTGTCAGTCAACTAGGAAAAGCATAAAACATATCCACATCTTTCACAAGTAGTATTCCCAAGCTCCTTTCTTCAATCAGACAGGAGGAAAGGAAAATTTAGAGACTTGAAAATACCTGGATGTAATTCTACAGTTATACCATAAAGAAGTGAAGACTTAAATCCTTGCCTGGATGATCCCTAAGCACCCCTTCCTCCCTGGGGAATAAATATACCAATACCTTCTCTGGCCAAACCAGTTTTTTCTTTCCAAAATTGCAGTTGCTCTGTAGAACCTGGCCATGGTCCTTGCCATGGTGGTCCTTTCACTGACCCAGGTGTCACACCAATCTTGTCTGCCATTTTTATGATTGAAATTAGACCCTTTAACAGCATTCACATTTCTCCAGGTGAGGTCCTTAGAAACACATCTTAATCATTCCTGCAGCCTCACCACTATCTACAGAATACATTTTACTCTACCTGTGGAGCCAAAGAAGACACTGAAAGAAAGCGAGCTTTTGATCTAGGCTTTAAATTGTGATCTGCGAGTGCAAACAGTGCTTTATTCTGCCACTCATGAATTCAGCCACATATCTAATATTCTCATTTTAGAATTTCGGATAAGCACCAAGCATACGAATATGACCAAAACCAATCTATGCAGTTTCAAATGAAATCTAGCCATGAAAGGAAGAGAACACATGGACTTTTTGGAATAATACAGGACACAGTGATTTCAGAAACAGATGAACATTCAAGGTGAAATCATACCATCTGACTGCATGTGAGAATTAGGAAAGATTTTATGAAAGACATACCTGAGCTAAATTGATTTAAAAGATAAGCTACTCAGATATGTTCTCTGTGTGAGGCATTTTGTTTCACACATTACTTCACCATACAACTGAATGCTTATTATACTAGTGAAAAATATGGGAAGAGTTAAACCTGGTCAAGGTCTACAGATGATAAGTAGGAAGTTAATGTTGAGTATATCAAACTGTCTGTGTCAGAAAATTAGATCCAAAAAAGAGGAAGTCTAGACAAAATCATAATTCTAATAGCTACATTTTTTTTCAAGATGACCTCAATACCTGATAGAAAAGAATTACAGGGGACAGGAATTTAATTTTGGCTCCTGGTTTCAAGGGATTTTAATCCGCTGTGGTGTGAACTGCATGGCAGAGTGAACATGTGGCAATTTGTTCATATTTTAGCAGATGTGAATCATGAAGAAAGTCTAGCATCTGAGCTTTGAATATTCCTTTCAAAAGACATGCTTCTGTCAGCCATACTCCATCTCCTGAAGATTTCAGAGTCTCAAAATAGCACCATCAACTAGAACACAAATGCTCCCAATATAAGCAGCAGACATTTCAGATTGACGCTGTATAGTACATTAGGTAGTACCAGTGATGGAGGTTAATGTGGTTGTAAATATTAGATTGACTGGAGATAAAGGTCAAGTGAAGCCTTCATGTGGGGGGATATAGGATGTGTGATAGTTAACAATGATTGTCAGCTTGGCTGGGTCTGAATAGAGGCAGATCTTTGAGCAGGTCTTTGAGAACATTTCTAGGAAAATTTAACAAAGATGAAAACACATTCAGAGCAGCATCTTCTTGTGGTTCATAGAGTAAAACGTCTGAGAGAAAACAATGGCATGTGCCTGACTTTGCATCTTTCTAGTGAGTGTGCCAGACTATGCTGTTGTGATGCCACTGCTGACATTTTTTACTGGCATCAAACTCCATTTTCTTTGAGTTTCAAGGTGGATTGAAGATGAACAGAAATCTTCCGTATTAACACATAGAGATTAAAACTGCTGCGACATCCAGCATTGCTAACTACTGGCTACCAGTTTCTCGGCCCCTCTATCATTACAGGTAGCCATTGTTGGGCTACCTAGCCACCACTGGTAATATGTTATTTTATTAAATTACTTATATAATATGTATGAATTACATATTTTCTGGTCCATTGGAGAACTGTGCACAATATAGGCTCTCATTATTTAGAAGAGGCCTTTTATATGAGTTTGAGTTTTCTGCAGTAATCGTAGGTAAGCAAAGAGAAATTTGGATCATATGTATGATAAAGCAGGCTATGAGCATGGGAAGATGGATGAGAGTAGAGTTGGGGGGCTTTTGATGATCAGTTAAACAGTGTTTGTAGTCAGGTGCAAATATATTGGAAGAGTTAAAAGGAACACTCTTTGGCCTTTTTCCTACTGCCTGTCAATCTAACCTATTAAAATGGAAGTTTCTGAGTTTATTTGATTTCAGAAAATGATATATATTCGTTATGTTTTCATCCCCATTTCTCTCTTCATTTTCCCTGTGGACCACATATCATTGCAAGCAATGGCCTGAAGGTTCTGTTTTCTCCAAGAAATGTATGTTTTGGGTTGTTAGGTCTGTAAAACATGAAATTAACCAGTGTCATATTTTTCACACCCTCCTCCCTGCTCACCCAGGAACCCAAATTAAATTTCACACTGAACAATCTGAGCAGCTGACATGCTCCACAGACAACAGGTGCAGGGTGTTGATGGCCTGAGGTCGATCTCTCTGTCATCAGACTGTGTCAGCTCTGACACCTCCGCTTGATTTTCAAATTTAGGTGACTTGACATTTGGTCTTAAGCTGCTACAAACTCCTGTAAGACCAATACACCCTGCTCCCAAATACATAAGTGCATCACCATCTATAGGTAATAATCAACATCCCTGTCAATCTGAAGAACAGGAAATGCTAGACAAATTTAGCAGATTGGGATTTTAAGGCTCTAAGCAGCAACTGAGGCCACAGAGTGAGCTTCACAGTGTCCTGCAGATCAAACGTTTTGGGGACACATGACAACTGCCTGGGGTTTCTTCAGATATAAGGCTTGTAAAGGTAGCAATGAAAGCCCTAATTAAAGTCTGTCTTTTGAGGTAATCTCTTAAAAGTGTGAGTGTGTGTGCGTATGTGTGTGTGTACATGTGTGTGTATGTTTGTGTGTGTGCATGTGTGTGTATGTGTGTGTGGGGTGTGTTTGTATACTAACTAACATGTATGGAATTTAGAGGACATAGAACTTACAAGAGTTGGTTCTCTTGGTCTACTATGTGGATTCTAATTGTCAGACTTAATGGTGAGCATGTGTCATCTTGCTTGATCACCAACTGTACTTAAAACACATCTATCATGAGTTACCATATATGCCGTTTTGTAACCATGTCACTCGAGGCCAGAAGCTGGATTTTGTTCACACTGGGTCGCTATGTATAATGGTCCTCTGAACCCAGCAGATATGAATGCTGTGCTAAACACAGAATATCAAGGACTGTTACTGTGTTTTATCTTCCAGTGCCTTTAAAGTGATTTGAGAGTTTGCTGTTACGATAGTTAAGCTCAGAAAATGCATCTGATAGGTGCTAATGAGCAACATTTCTCTCAGGACCTGTCTACATCTTTGTTGCTCAGCACAGTAAGCTGATAAACTTTGGAGCACAGGATGGCTCCAGGGAAGAAATGCAGAGAAGATGCCTAATGGTGAAGAATGATCACACCAAGAGGCATTTTGACAATTATTTAGTCCACAGTATAATGTCTTCTGTCTTTGTGTCTCTTCTGAAACAATTAAAAAATAACTTCTAGGGCAGTTCTTTATATGAGGGCATTTTTATATACAGTTGACGTATATAAAGGGATGATTTCAAAGATTATCCTTTATAATATGGGCCTTGTGCAATTCATTTAAAACTTTCCTTAAGACAGAAGTTTTACTTGATACAAAGTAACAACAGATTCACTCTGAAGGTAAACAGAGAGAAAATAAATATTACACAGCGAAAAATATATACATACACATACATACATACATACATACATACATACATACACACACAATGATGATAGACAGGTAATATGGTGGTTTGAATGTACATGGTTTTCACAGACTCATGTTGTTTGCAAGCTTGTCCATAGAGAATGGCACCAATAGAGAGTGTGGTCCTATTGAAGTAAGTGTGGCCTTGTTAGAGAGAGTGTAATGTCATGGAGGTGGGCTTTGTGGTCTTATATATGCTCAAGATCCTCCCAGTGTTGTCCAGAAGCTTGTTCTGCTGCCTTTGGATCAAGTTGTAGAACTCTCAGCTCCTCCAGCACAATGTCAGCCTGCATACTGCTATCCTATCTGCCATGATAATAACTAAATCACTGAAACTGTAAGTCAGCCTTGATTAAATGATTTTCTTTTTAAGAGTTGCCATGGTTATGGTGTCAATTTACAGCAATGAAACTTTAACTAACACAAGACGGTATGAATTGTAGGTATGATGGTAGGTAGGTAGGCAGACCAATAGACAGATGATAGATAGATAGATAGATAGATAGATAGATAGACAGATAGATATACAGACAGGTGTGTGTATGTTTTTCTCTGTGTGTTCTCCCTCTGTGTTTCTCTGTGTGTGAATTTTAGAAGAGCAAGTTAAATTTTCCTCAACTCCCTCTTCTGCTTGTCTGTCTCTTCTACCCTGACAATAAAAGGAACTGTATCCCAAACTTGTTTAAAAAAAAAACAGACAAAAAACATAAAACAAACAAAGAAAATCAGTTTAAACTCTTAGACATGACTAGAAATAGAGGTATTTATGAAGTGGGATCTCTGTACTATTTATAAAGTGGGATGAAAGGCTACCATAATGGAAGTTATTTCTACTAAGTTTGGGGCTGGGATCTATTTCAGAACTAATGGTGCTTCTGCATTCAAGAGCACGTGTCATAGGCTTCCCGTGCCTTTTCTATGCTCTTAGAGAGGAACTCACATCTATATTCTTCACAGATAGGCCCTCAGTACCTTCCCTGAACTCTAGGAGGCTGCATCTTGAAGCAGAGACAGGTCAGACCACATTTCTGCTGGAGGCTAATGAAATATATCAAATGCAGGTGACACTTGGGTCAGACAAGCACCTGGGGCCTGAGGCTTGCTTGGTAACATTGGAAGGAATTTGCTGCTGAGTTTTTCTTTAGAATAACTTGCCAAGGATTTCTTATAGACATTAAAAATTGGAATGCATTTCAAATCCCCCCAAGACACCAGTAAGTGTAGAATTCACTGGGGATGGGAGTGGAGAGAAGGGAGATTAGATTGTAAAAGCACTCATTATGGTTGAGAAAAAATGGAGAGGAACTATGCATACTATCACTGTGAGCTGCCTAAGACCTAATGTTAGGTTCCTCACTAATTTCATAACTTCAATGATGCTCGGTTTCCTCACATAAGACATATGATTTTTTTTAAAAAGTGAAAAACACAGCTTCCCAGGACAGGGAGAATGCAGAGAGGTAAATAACTTGCCATAAAAGCATGGTATAAGGATCACAGTTCAGATTCCCAGTAACTACTGCAGAGCTCTGTTGGTATGATGGCTGACTTGAGCAGACAGCACAAATCACTGAGGCAAACCAGCTATCTTTACTAAAAGAATCAGTAAGCTCCAGTTTCAACTATGGACTCCTCCATAGTAGGAAGGAAGAGGAAAGAAAGAAGGAAAGAAAGAAAGAAAGAAAGAAAGGCAACACTTAATATCAAATTTTCTCTGACACCTGGGTGCACATGTACCTGCACACATGTAAGACCATGTATAGTCTTGTGCATAACAAAGTCATGCATGTAAACATGTAGCATAAACATTTCTTGTTGCATACATGCTAAATAAATAAATGCTATTTATGGTATTCTTTTCTGCCTTAAGACATTTGTGTGATGTAACATTTGTTATGAGCCATGAGTGCACACTATTTCTCTAGCATATAGGATTGTCATGAAGAAGATAAGCCTGGTCACACTGGAATGCAGAAAAGAGTGACACTGAGCAAGAGATTTGGGTATCGTATCAGTTCCAGTGAATACGGGCATAATAAACCCAGAATGTTGATATATTATAATGGCTATGAGAATGAGCACCAGAGCCCAGCTGCCAGGGTTTGAATCCCAGCTCCATTACTTGATAGCACTATGGCCTCAGATAAGTAATTTAATCTCTCTTTGCTGCAATTTCCTCATTTATAAACTGGAGATAACAATAGTGCCTATCTCACAAAGGCTGTTACAAGTATTAAATGCATTAATATGTGTAAAAGGCTTGGAGAAGTGCCTAGTACTTAGGAAAAAACTGATAAATGACAAGGATTCCCATGGTGCTTTGAGTAAGGATTAGATGAGATAACAGTTTTAAATATGTGGTGCTACCCAACAGGTACACTAAAAGAATAGTGATTGCAGTCATCAGTACTGCCTCTAATAAAAGGAAAGGCACCAGAATCTCTTGTCTCTGCAGACATAAAACACTTTTTAAAAGGCAGGTTCATTGCTAGGTCTTCCAGGGCATCTTTTGGCTGCAACTTACCTCCATGTAACTTTAACTTCCCTGTTAAAATGAGAAGTCTGCAACTTACAGGAAAAATGAAATCTAGCCTCTAGGCTTCTTAACCTTCTCTTGCCTGCATTTTCACTGTCTGGTCATCCTCAGGATGCAGCGAGTGCATCTCTCCATGCACCTGAGTTTATCATAACATCATTGCAGCTAGTCTGAAATGCTGTCAGTCTGGACAGCCTAAGAAACAAGGCTTTCACCACGTGGAAAGCATATTATATATAGTTATAACTTTCAAACCGATACAGTGACCATGTAACAGAAAAACGTTGTTTTCTCTTTATAGATGAGGTATTTAAAGCTCAGCCAGTTATAATGTTGCAGTGGCTAAAACATAGCAAATATATAAATTGCTCATTTGTTCGCTTGTCTCAGTTCCCTGACTTGTTATTTTTGTTTTAATTTCAATTTTTAATATAATCTTTGAAGATTTCATATACAGAGTGTATCTTGGTTACATACACACATAATTTCTCAACTACTTATGTATCCCCATCATATCTCCCTCTCCACTCCATGCCTGCATTTATTTTATCTGTTTATTTATTCATTCATTGACTTATATACCTCACTGAATTCAACCATCACTCACCGTATGTATACAAGTGTGGGGCCATTAACTGGGGCATGAAGAAATGATCATGCCCAATAAATATGAACTTGATCCCTGAGAAACTGCTTACTGCCAGTAAGTCCTCAGATAGTGGCAAAACCTCAGAAGTTCCTCATGCTTCTGTGTTGGAATTTTTGACTGACTTCATCTTCTGTTCATCTTGTGTGCATCACCACAGCTAGTCTGAGTTCCTGTGTGCAATAACAATACTATATCCAAACTTTTTCCCTTTATTTTTAGCTGTGGTGTGTGTGTGTGTGTGTGTGTGTGTGTGTGTGTGTGTGTGAGAGAGAGAGAGAGAGAGAGAAAGAGAGAGAGAGAGAGAGAGAGAGAGAGAGAGAGATTTTGTTTGATATTGATTTACTTGGTATTTGACTTGATTATTTAAAAAATGTAAAATACTTTTGAACTGAAATCTAGAAACAGAGTAGCATAGGAAAATTCTTAAGATTCATATGGATATGCAAATATCCCGAGTTGCCAGAGCAATACTGAGTAGCAAAGGTCTGGCTTCATCCCACTTAACTTCAAATTATACAATAAAGCCATAACAATTAAAGCAGCACGGTGCTTGTTCTTATTTGATTTATATTTTTCTGACAAACACTATTGCAAAAAAGAAAATTGGGGGATAGTTGACTGGTATTTAAGTAAGTTGGGGCAGGAACTACAGCCAGAAGCATGTAGATAAACTGTTTACTGGCTCCTCCTGCTTTCTTGCTTATGCTCAGCTGGCTTTCTGATATAGCTCAGAGACCATCTGTCCAGGGAGAGTACTTGCCCCAGTGTCCTGGATCTTGCCATATCAATCAACAGTCAAGGCAATTCCTCTTAGACATTTCTCCTTCCAGTAAATCTAAGCTTTTAACTTCAGAGTTGAAGCTAATTAGGACAGAATTAATACAAACATACATATAGTCCAACAGTTAAGATATAGAGCCCAGGAAAAAACTCAGAAATTCATAGACACATATCAGATAAAATGCCAGACACATATCAGATAAAGACAGGTTTTTTTGACAAATGATTTTAGTAAACCTAGATTTTCACTTGTTGAAGACTTAAACTTCACCCCATAAAAATATCAACTCAAAATGGATCAAAGAGCCAAAACTTTTATACTATTATGGGAAAATACTTTGCAATTTGGGATAGAAAACGGCTTTCTGAATAGTATTCCAATAATTTAGGAGCTATAACAAGAACTGATCAATAGGATTTTGTCAAATTCAGGAACTTCTGCACAAAGAGCAACTAATAAGAACAAAGAACAACTAATGAGGACAAAAGTCTTCCCCTTCTGTCCCTGATATTGTAGGAAATTAACAGTTAGAATATAAGAAACTTTAAAAAACTGCTAAAGCAAAAAATCCCAATCCAGTAAATAAATGAGCAGATGCAGTGACCATACTGTTATCAAAAGAGATACAAATTTATAATGAGTACTTGGAAAATTTTTGAACTTTGATAATGATAAGGGAAATGAAAACTAAAATTCATATATTCTTATTACAGTGAAAATTACACACACAAACACACACAAAAACACACGTGCACACATGCACATGCAGTCACACACACATAGTTTGCAAAAATGAAATGCTGATGAAGATGTGGGGGAAATGGATCCCTTACATATTGCTGGTAGGAATATAAATTAGCCAGACATTGTGGAAATCAGTATATATGTTTTCAAGAAATTAATAATAAAATGAACATATGAACCAATTATACCATTCCTAGGTGTATATATGAAGAAATTAATGTCAGCATGCATAGATACATTACTATACTCATGTTGTCACAGCAGTGTCACTGTAGTCAAATCTTATTTTCTATCATATATCTATCAATGGGTTAATATAAGCAAAAATGTGATCCACATAAACAATGAAATTTCATTCTGATATAATGAAAAATCAAGAGAAGCTTTTTACAAAGAAATATATAAAATTGAAAATCATAATTTTCATAAATGAAGCCAGTCTTAGAAAAGAAAATTCTGCATAATTTCAAGTATGTAATATAGACTAAAAATAATAAATGAATACAGGAAATGTCGTTCAGTTGCATAATGGAATATTATTCAGCTATCAAAAACAAGGCCATTATGAATTTTGAAGACAAATGGATAGAACTAGAAAAATATCATCTGTGTGAAATAACACAGAGTGAAAAGGGCATGCATAGTACGTATTCAATGATAAGTGCATATTAACTTAAAAAGTCCAGAATATCCATGATACACCAAACAGACCCTAAGAAGTTAAACAAGAATGAAGGCCAAAGTAAGGATGCTTCAATCCCACTTAGAAGAGGGAATGAAATTTAACATGATAGGTAGAGGGAAGGAGATACCTGAGTTGGAGAGAAGAGGGGGAGGGGAATCGGGGACAAGATCAGGTATGAGGGGAGACAGTAGAGAAGCCGGGAGGGCCAGGAGAATAAACGGAAGTACGCAGCTGTTGGTGTGGTGAACCTCTAGAAAATCCCAGAGATCTGAAATGGGGGAGGCTGCCAGGACTCAATGTTGCTGACATTAGCTGAAATGCCTAACAATGGGGATATGGAGTCCGAAAAACACACTTCCAGTAGCCAGACAGATCTCCCCAGTGGAGGGATGGGGACACCAATCCACCTTCAAATTTTTCGACCCAAAATTATTACTGTCTAAAAGAAGTGTAGGGACAAAATGGAGAAGAGACTGAACAAATGGCCAATCAGTGACTGGCCCATTGGATCAGCGGGATCCATCACACTGGCAGGCACCAAACCCTGACCCTACTACTGATGCTATGTAGTACTTGCAAACGGGAGCCTATCATGGCTGTCGTCTGAAAGGCTCTACCAGCAGCTAACTGAGACGGACACAGGTACTCAAGTATTGGACTGAGAAAGGGGACCCCTATGGAAGAGTTGGGAAGGATTGAACAAGCTGAAGGGAAGGGCGATACCATAGGAAGACCAGCAGTGTCAACTAACCTAGACCTCTGGGAGCTTTGAGAGTCTAAGCCATCAACCAAAGAGCAGACACTGGCTGGTCTGAGTTGCCCAGCAAAGCTGTAGCAGAAGACTGCCTTATCCTGCCTCAGTGGGAGAAGATACACCTAATCCTGTAGAGACTTCATGCCCTAGGGAGAGGCAATGTCCAAGGGTCACCTTCACAGAGTCGAAAGGGACAGAGTATGAGAGGAGAACTCAGAACTCTGTACAAGGGACTACGAGGAGGACAATATTTGGGATGTAAATAAAATAATTTAAAAAATAGCATTGAAGGGAATCTGCTTTTAAATGAGAAAGCAAACAGTGGAAGAGAATAAGTAAATGAGTGAGGCAATTCATGAGATCAAAGCATGTCAGAACATGTAATACATGCATAAGATACCATAATTAAACTTGTGGCAGCCTGCTCCGCTCTGCCTGGCTAGAGACAAAAGACTTAACAATGCCTGAATAGTTACTATAACAAAAATGTTGCCAACTGCTCCACTCTGCCTGGCTTGGCCTCCCAAGTGCCTGGGTCATATTGCATCTGGTTATCACTAGAAGCAAATTGCCCTTCTCTTACTAAGGCATCAAAGGACCAACCATTGCCTGCTTGAATGTTTCTACTAGCTGTCTCTTTACAATTCTCATGATACTCTGATTTCCAAATAAGATAGTCTCCACCACTAAGAACTGCTCTCACTAACCTATTCCAATCACTGGGAGTCAGCCACTCCTCTGCTACAAACTCTAAAATTGCAAGAGTAAAGGAGAGGTTGCACCGTATTGAGATACAGCATTTTTTAATTCTTTAATAATTTGAAAATTAAACCCTGTGTGATGTCTCCAAGCAACCCCTTGAGCGTCTCTGATACAGGGAAAGCCTCAGCATCTACCTCCTCTGGCTGATCTGTAGCTGAACTAAGGCTAGAGGATAGGGACTGCCTTTGGTCACTGGGTTGTGGAACGTGAAAATCCGGGGGATTTTCTCAGTTGGCCTCTAGAGACCTCTTCCCTGTCCTTAATTTTTGTAGCTGATTAATTAAGTCCTTATACTCTTTTTCTAACTCTATTTGTTGTTTAAGAAAAGAAATTTTATCCTGTAACTCCTTTCTGGGATCTATAACCACTGTCTCCACAATGAGAGCCTCTGGAAGTGGAGGTGCACTGGGAGAGGGCCTTTCATGGTCATAATATTTAACTGCCTCTTCCTCTAGGTCGGCACAATCTGGCTCTGACAAATTGTCATCAACTTTTGGTTGTTTTTTAGATTCTAATTTCGGATATATACATTTATTTTTATTTTGAACATGAAAGACAGCATTCAAACAATGAGACAAAAGCAGGCAATTAACACACATGAACAGCAAACAACAAAACAAAAACAGAGAGTTAAGTTCAGGCTGACTTATTTCTTGCTCCATTTTTATTATACCTTTCTCAATGCGGCAGATTCCTGCGGCAATCCACAGATCCTTCTAACGTCCTAACTGGGTCTCTCGTTCCTAATGTCCTAACGTTCTCCTAACGTCCCTCACTGGGTCTCTTGTTCCCTCTGCCTCTCCTTGAGCACCAAAAATGTTGCGGCCTGCTCTGCTCTGCCTGGCTAGAGACAAAAGAGTTAACAATGCCTGAATAGTTACTATAACAAAAATGTTGCCAACTGCTCCACTCTGCCTGGCTTGGCCTCCCAAGTGCTGGGATTAAAGGCATGCACCACCACTGTTCAGCTCAAACTGCTGCTCCAGTCTTCGGGTCAGGGTCGTCGAGAGAGAGAGAGAGAGAGAGAGAGAGAGAGAGAGAGAGAGAGAGAGAGGGAGGGAGGGAGGGAGGGAGGGAGGGAGGGAGGGAGGGAGGGAGGGAGGGAGGGAGAGAGAGAGAGAGAGAGAGAGAGAGAGAGAGAGAGAGGGAAGAGACACACAGAATGGAGACAAGACAGAGGTTCTGATCAAGTCTCATTTATTGAAGGGAAATCACTTTTGCCAGGTGCCTTGTAGGTGCGTGGATATGATGTAAGCCTTACAGGCATGGATAACACGTGCACCATGTGCCTTGCAGGCATAGATACCATGTGCGCCTTGCAGGCATGTATGGCATGGATAGCATGTGGATAGCTGCTTTCTAGCCACTTTCTGCTAAAACTGACTATTATATACAACTGAAAGAAAACATTATAGGCATATATCTCTCATGGATTTGTCTCATGATCTATTCCAGTCAGTCTTCCCTGAAAATCACCTTTTATGTGATGTTTGAAACATGAGCAATTAATCTTGACTATCAAGTTTGAAATCACCATGGAAACAAATTTCTTATTCTTTTTCTTTCTTTCTTTGTTCTTGTTTTTGTTTTTATTTTATTGTAGTTTTTCAAGACTGGGTTCCTCTTTCTTACAACTTTGACTGTCCTGGAACTCACTTAGTAGAACAGGCTGGCTTTAAACTCACAGAGTTTCTGCCTGCCTTTGCCTCCCAAGTGCTATGATTAAAGGTGTACACTACCCCTGTAAACAAATTCTTTCTATGGCTGGTAAAAGATTATGTAGACTAGGTTTTTGGAAGTAGAGCCAGTCAATTTGATGTTAGTGATACCACTCCATGGACTGAGTTCTCAAACTGAACAAAACAAACCAGAAGGAAACTTTTTTGAGTACAAACACAAGAACACTAATTGGTTTCTTCTTCCTGATTTTGATGGCAATGTGAGTAGCTACTCTATGCTCCAGTGAATGTACATTTCCTGCTATGACTGTCCACATCCTCCAGAACTGTAAACTAAAACATTCTTTTTAAAGTTGTTTTTTGTTAAATATCTTGTTGAACCAATGAGATGTCACTAATAAAATGATGGGGTTTTTTTGTGGTTGTTGTTGTTGTCATACTTAAAACAAATGGACCATCCGTTACCTCTCATTTTGTGTCTATGCTCTTTTGCTCAATGAATGTATGTAAGACACATTACTGTTGTTGCTTTCAGATCATTTATTTTGTCTCAGTAAATTATTTCACATAGCATTTCTTAAAACTAAAAAAACGAATGGTTTGGGCATGTGCAACATTTCAATAGAAAGAAGTCAATGAATCAGAACATACATCTCAATACTTAACAATTAGAAAAATAGAATTAGAAAGATGGTTATAAGATGCTGCAGCTATTTTAAAAAGTAAAAACAGCCAAACTAATATGTTTTAAAACAAATTTATTATTCACCTATCTATTTTAAACATATAATATCAAGAACCTTGATGGGAAGTGTAAGAAAATTGGCTTGTAATATGTTGATCTTCCAATCAAATTTTTCATTTTGAGACTTGAAAGATGACTTTGTTATTGAGAACAGTTTCTGCTCTTAAAAGGGTCTCAAGTTGCAACATAAAGGCTCACAGCCTTTCATGACTTTAGGAGATCCAACCAACTCTTCTGGTCTCTGCAGGCTCTATACACATGTGTTGTGCAAATATATATGCAAACATATTTACATAAATATATTTATAGATGTACATATATACAAACACTTATACACTTAAATAGTAAAATTTTTAAAAATCTAGTTTATGTTCAACATGAAATATATATACAAGTCAGAAAAATTGGAAAAATATATGGAGTATCTTATAGGTGATGGATAGGAATTGAATGTTGATAATATGAAAGTATAGAGAAAAGTGAGGTATACTGAGTGTCAAAGGGTTTAATTAGGGTTTAATTAGGGTGAGTGAAAGGGTTTAATTAGGGAATTATCCAAGTAAGATAGGGTAAAGTAGAAAATATGAATTTGTCAAATAACAAAATTACTTAACAAAAAATTGTAGCAAAAATACTTAATTCTTAAATATGTAAACCTATATTTATAAAAATTTAGCTGTGTAATACATTACTTTTGATGATGAATTCAATTACCTAAGGAACTAATTTATTCTGTTCAACTGAACCTGAGTATTCATGGCCGTTGACAGTTTGAAGGAAAAGCAGCTGCCATTATCCACATGAATCCCTTAAGCTCAGATTTCTTAACATTTCTTCCTGTGAGTGGGCACATTATACCATTTCCAGATGCACATTATTCAACTCCAACTACACATGGTCCCTAAAAGTATCAGAGTAGGTAAAATGAATGGTGAAAACATTAACAATTAATATACAGCAATAAAGGAAAAAGTAAACCTATGGAGCTTCTGAGAGGCCAACATGTATGTTGTTCCAGATATTTCGGTTTACTCCAAGTCCTGTAATATCTCACTGACCATGTTTTTTTTTTAAGTCATCAAAAATATTCATTTGATTATCAAGATGAGTATGAATAGAATGTTTTTGTTTTGTCAGTTTTTGTTTTACATGTCATCGGTGCTGAGTCTAATGTAAATAAACATCTTTTTAGGAAAATTTACACAACATTTTATTATATCCATAGATAAATTATTCTATGTTTCTCCCTTTTGTGGCTTAGACTACTTGAAATTACACATTTATTGCGCTATGTTAATGAATGTCTCTCAAGGAAGAATACCAGCTAATGTGTGATATTGCATCCAAAATATTTTATGAAATTTCTTTAGGAAAAATTGAAACCTAAATCTCTGCTCTGAATCTATTTCAGCATTCTATTAATTATGTCTTGGAAACAATGTCTCCAGCTTTGCCTACTACCTTTGTCTTACTACCTCTCCCAACAGAAATATCTAGATACCAGTAAGTCCCTTTCTCTGAGATGGTTACCTTGGACACACTATATACAATAGAATCTTTGCACTGGTAGCATTTTTTTGTGTGTAGTTCTCCACTCTTATACCTTCTCAATTTAGGCAGTCATTCACCATTGTGACAGACACCTGAGAAAAGCAACAATGGGAAGAAATATTTATTGGTTGTATTTGTTTGAAATCTGCAGGCTCCATTGTTTCTTAGTCATTGTATTATAGAACACAGAGGGAGGAATAACTTATCAGAGCAAAACTACTCACCCAAAGACAATTAGGAAGTAGAGACAAAAAGGAGAAGGAAGAGAAGGAGGAAGAGGACTAGGATAGAAGGACCAAGGACAAAGATGAGGAGGAGGAAGATGAGGAAAATCAGGAGGACAAAGAGAAAGACAAGGTGAAATCAGGACAAGTGTGACAAGTGCCAGGGATAAGTCAAGCTCCATATAAACCACTTGCTTCAACTCAATTCTGAGAATTTTCACTACTTCACTAAATTCCCATCCCTATTATTTAATCTAATGGGTTAATCTGATCATTAAGTCAATGTCCTCATGAACCAGTAACCTCTCAATGATTGGATACTGGAGTCAAGATTTCAACAAGAATCTCTATTGAACCACTTCATGTTCAAACCAGAACATTATCCAAATGAAAAAAATCACATTCAAAGCTTTTTCATCTGAGTAAATATTAGTTCTGCTCATAGTTGCTTACTTTTTTATCCTGTATACATGTTTTTGATTCTCCAGTTTTTTCATTAATAATCATTCTAATATATAGAACATAAGATTTTTCTCTTTACCTGAGAAATGCATCATCTTTATCAAATATCAGTAGAAATTTGGAAATTCTTAGGCTCTTTGAACCATTTCTTGTGTGTGACAGCCATTCAGCTCTGCCACTATAGCATAAAGTGGCATCAATGAACAAGTGGGGCTATGTTCAAATAAAATTTACAAAAGCAGGCAGGAGGCCAGTTTTTACTGTGTGCCATGGTTTTCCTGTCCTTGATCAATAGAATCAATTTAGGTTGAAGAATCATACCATCAATTTACTGCAATCTAGAATCTGCCAAAGATTAGTTATGGTATCTCATACTTGACAGCAGTGTCAAATGGCCATTTTAGTTTCTCTTCATCTAGTTGTCTCCCATGATAGGCAGCATGTCTAGTTGATAAAGCTTCAAGGTGACTTTTTTTCATTGATTTTTGAAAGGAAGAAATGCTTAAAGGCAAGATGGAGAAGGAGAGACTTAAGATGTTTTTTGGCTTTAATAATAAATCTTGACTTACAGTGGCTTAACTCAAAGCTATTTATTATTCATACAATTAGAACAGCATCAGTTGACCTGATGATTGGTTGAGTGACTCTGCAATCACTTTCACAGATACAGAACATTTATAATTTTTTATTATGCATCCTCACCGTGTTGGTTTCTCATATGTCACGTTATAGTGCCATAGCATTGCAGTACCACCAAGA